>NC_140999.1:37374220-37782443 GCF_052327205.1 Somniosus microcephalus | reverse complement strand
GGAGAGATCGAAAGACTGAAGATTTTAAATGTAATATATTGGGGGTCGGGAGCTATTGTATTTGACAAGGTTGGGGTGATCGGCGAGTGGGACATAGTGCAGGACAGAATGCGTGTGGTCGAGTTTTGCACATGTTGGAGTTCATGGAGAAGGGAGGCCTGGAGTTGATGGCATGTATGCAGGTTTCAGTGGCAGAAGTAGAGATGGAGGTGGTGAGTGTTGCAAAGGTGGAAATAAGTGGTCTTTGTGTTGGAGAGGAAATGGGATCTGCAACTAAACTCGGGGTCAAACAGGACATCAGGGTTGTGAACAGTCCAGTTGAACCTGGGACAGTGGTTGGGGTGAGAAAAGAGATCAGTGCCAAGAGAGCGGAGTTTGTGGCGGGGGCTGAAGATTTCCTCCCGGTTTATGGTAAAAAAAATAAAAACTGAAAAACACTTGAGAAAACCCTGTTTTTTCAATTTGCAATAAAAAAACTGACATTAACGATCAGCATCTATAGATCAGCTACTGGGTAAATTCAGTGAGTCTTAATGAGCCACAAGCATTAGCTACACATTGGATGAGCTGAATGGGATTGCAGTTTTTTGGCATGTCTCCGATTCGTGCAGCCTCAGTATTTTGTGGGCAGCCCAGCTGCTGATTTCCTCCCTCGGGTCTTGAGGCTGGTGTGATGCAAAAGCCAATTCTAACAGGTTTGCAGTTCAGAACACTTTCTGGGAGCTGTTTCTCGGCAAAAAATTGATAGCACATGGTCATTGGCTTTCCCTGTGGAATTAGAGCACAGAATAAGAATGTTATGTTTTGTGTCATTTCAGAGAATGACTGATAAATGTTTCAGGAAGTGTATTGGCAAACCAGGAAGTTCACTGGACAACTCTGAACAGGTAACGGCTTCTGATTTATGTCAAGAAATGTTCTACAATAGACAGCCTCTTGAGTTTGGAATCTATCAGTTACATTTAAAGATGAAATATGGAAATGAAAGTAGGATCTGATGCTATCCTGATAACCACATAGAATCATAGAACTAACAGCACAAAAGGAGCCCGTTTGGCCCGTTGTGCCTGTGCCGGCTCTTTGAAAGAGCTACCCAATTAGTCCCACTCCCCAGCTCTTTCCCCATAGACCTACAATTTTCTCCCCTTCAAGTATTTATCCAATTTCCTTTTGAAAGTTATTATTGAATCTTCTTCCACCACCCTTTCAGGCGGTGCTTTCCAGATCACAACAACTCACTGCAGAAAAAAAATTCTCCTCAGCTCACCTCTGACTCTTTTGCCAATTACATTCAATCTATGTCCTCTGGTTACCGACCCGCCGACCACCGGAAACATGTAGCTAAGCTGTCCCTGCTGCGGAGTGACTGACACATCGCATCATCACAAACCCACTACTCACTTGAACTTGAGTATATTTTAAAGTAAGTTGATCTTTAAAGCTTTTCGTATTATGAGCATGATAACTGTCTATTGTACCTGGCTGCATGGGAAGAAAACCCTTAAAGTCCACATTCCATCTGTTAGAGGTGGAGCTGCATTATGCTGTGGTGTTCACGTTGCCGTTTAATATTACAGTGGAAGTGCTGTTTCCACATCACTGTTTGGGGTCCAGGGACACTGCTTTCCCTGCTCAGAGCACACAAACTGCAGCGCCGTGTGAGTGAATCACTCAGTTATATTCCACCTCACAAATGGAAATGTTTACTGGGACCTATTCACTTGCACCTTTTTATAACTGCTTTCTAACCTCAAGAGCAAAAACGTGAAACCTCCTACCGTTTTCATACCAACACTCAGCGTATAACATCACTTGTACGCCTCCCACTGATGGGCACTTTTTTTTTACATTTATTTGAAGGGGAAGGAAAGTCTGGAGGAGCAATTTTTACTCTAAGGACTCTTGCTTTTTATAGAAGAAAACGATAAGTGTGCATTAAATTTACTTGATACTCCTTTTGAAAATATAATTTTCCTACCCCATAACACACTGCAGTGGGTTTCCCCTGCAGGTTCGGTGGTTCTGCCAATGTTGCTCCTGTTTGTGATGGAACCCTTCTCAGGTACACACCATAGACCCACCATCACCAGAGTGGGCTAGCAGGAAAGGGGACCCTGTGTGTGTGGAACCTCATGTCCCTGTGTGGAAAATCAGGGCCTCTCACCATCCACCCCCCACCCCCCGTACGTAGAATCAGATTCACACCGTACTCTGTTTTAATCGTGTCTTTCAGAAATGTATAGCTATGTGTATGGATCGATACATGGATGCCTGGAACACAGTATCGCGAACATACAACTCCAGACTGCAGCGAGAGCGTGCACGAATGTAACTACACAGCAAACGGGGAAAGGGACAGCTTGTACTGCACTCGGACCGATCCGGGGAAGAGAGAAGAACTCAAGAAATGGAGAGATGTACAACACAAAGCGCTGGGTAAATCTCAGAGAAAAGCTGCTAGCAGGTTATAACACAATTGTATCAGCCTGTATTTTGTGGACTTAATGATGATTATAATAAAAGTACATGACATTGAATATTAAAGAATTTTCTTCATGCTTCTGTCCTACCTGAGCTACCTGATTATACATAGAAAATGTTTCAACTGTTTATGACAACTTTCACTGCAGCACCTTAGTGGGTGCTTTACAATTGTGTTCTTTCTGAGTAAGTACCTCAGGAAGGCACCCTGCTAGTTCACTGGGTGAATGCACTGCCAGGGTCCTGGTCCGATCTGCACTCTCTGCTGAGTTAGTTAATGCCAGTAGAGGGTGCTATAATTGGCCTCAGCATTCCTGCACTAGGGAAAGGAAAAATCAGCCAAGGATCTTGTTCATGCCCTCTATCCAGTGACCCCTGCGGACACCATTAAGGAGAGGATCGGGCTCAACTGGCATACCCTTGCAGTCGGTTACCCGACTAGCACTTACTATCCGGACTCGTGGAAAAATGGACACTCGGGTGACGTACTGGGATGGCTGGAAAATGTACTTAGCAAGTCAGCATCTTCAAGAGAGATGGGGAAAAAATCAGTGGGGAATTTTAAAAAAATATTCAGGTTTTGCAGGACTGACTTTTAGTTGCTTGGTGTCATTGTACATTTTATAAATACTGTATTACACATGCAAGGATTATAGAGTCCCTCCTGTTTAATATTATTACATTAAAGGTTCTTTACTAATAACAGGACATAATTTAAACGACATTGCCTCTACAGTTGAATTGTCCGTCGTGATGGCGCAGCCAGTGCGGGAAGTACCTTTGTCATCTCGGAGGGCTGAGCCGTCGACAAAATATATTAAATCTGGATTTTCTAGCTGTGTTTCACTTAAGTCCACTCGGGGTTTGGTGACCAGCTGGGTTACCATCTCACAGCAGTGGGGTGTGCCATCCTCAATGGTCGGGAGGAGCGTAGCTGGATTTAGGGTTGTGCATCACTTTATGGTCAAGTTTGAATTGGACAGTAATTCTACCTCGTACTTAATAGTACGTGCTGATATTAGGTGTTGAGTGGCGTATTTGGTTAACAGCACCTCGACAGAGTGTGGGACATGTACTGTATGATGATTTAGAGTCACAGTTTGTGCTTGTTGTATAGCATAGTAAGCGGCGGCGAGTGCGGGCAGGCATCCCGGCAGACCGACTTCTTGTTGGTATTATAATGCCCTGGTCAAGTAAGGACTTGATTACTGGTTCAATGCCTTGTTCTGCTGCTTGGGAGAGAGGATATTGTGCCTTTCTTGGGAGTGGGACTGCAGGATTGAGGGTAACCTTGTAGGGTTCCAACCTCATTGGGGTGGCTAGACCATACTTGCTTGGGGATTTGACTCAGAAGTTTCTCTACTTCTGGTAGGAGTGGGAAGTTATGGATGTCCAACACCCTTGCCTCAAATTTGCCTTTGAACAGCAGGCTTGTCTGCAATTCCACCCCGTATCCCTGCTTTTCTTCATACTGGACCAAGGTACCCTGAGGCACATGCCACTCTTTTTCTATTCCTAGTCCTCCCATTCTTTTAACCATTGGTGCATGTCCTTGTGCCACCGCTAGGGTGCAATGTGGTTTACTGTCTTTTTCTTCAAATAGGTCCCATGCTTCCATGGGTAAAAGAATAGCGGCGGTTATGCCTTCGGGACCAATTAAAATTTTCCAAATTTTCAGCAAATATCTGTGTTGCAGAACGGGCTTATAATATCTTTTGTGGTATTTGTCCATTCCTGTCTCATCATAAAAGGCTGTGCAGTGGGGCTCTGTATGCCAATGGCCCAAATGCAATTCTTTCTGGTATTTGGACACCGATCTAAGGACAAATTGGAGGGAGCCTATAATAGTTGACAATGTTTTGCTAAGACCATCTTCACAAATCTGCCATGCGTATAGGACCGGGGATAATTTGATCTGTAGTAGGTGCATACCACATCTGTCTACGGGAACATGGACTTCAAGTCCTTTTTCAGAGCAAACAATCGTTGCCTTCATTTTGCATAATAAGTCTCTTCCTAATAAATTCACTGGTACTTCTTGAGACAGTAAAAAGGTATGTTGATTCCTGTAATTATCTACTTGCACATTGAGGGGTTCTGACCAAGTCATGGTCTGAGTAACTCCTGACAATCCTATGCAACTGGCTGTACATGGAATTCTTTCTGCATATTGTTTTGTCAACACTGAATTGGTGGCTCCCGTATCTACCAGAAAAGGAATTTCTTTTCCCTCCATATTTATTATTAAGGTGGGCTCTTTTGTCATATTGGTTGAAACTGCAGGCAATCGTACTAGGGGTAATTGCTTTTGGGCAATCTGCGGGTCAGGTCCCAGGCGTCATGTTGAATAGGGTAAATTTAAACTTTGTCCACTTTGACTCTGGGTAGCATTTTGTGCTCCCCACTGGTTGTGGACTGAAAAATTTGCTTGAGGGCGGGTGTGAGCCTGCGCTTGGGTAGAACCGTTTCCCTGGGTAAATTCATTACCTTGCCCCCCATTTTGTTGTAATTGCCAGTTTTGACTTTCTTTCTACCACTTCTCCCTGGGTCCCTTTCTAAGAGACACCCCTCGAGACATGTTATTCGGTCTAGATTAAATGTACCATCCGGTGGGAATGGCCTTTTCCCCTTTTTGGTCCATTTTACCCATTTGGGTAAGTCATCTATTGATGTCTGACCACAATTCTGGAGCATGTAACAGGCAGGTGTGCCTTTTTCTGGTGTTTTACTTGCTCTGGCTCCCATTTTTATTGGTTGTGATCCCCTGATCACTTTTTACTCTTTACCAATTTAAGTGTTTCTAAGACCCAACCTCCCCTGTTGAATCCCCTGTTATGTTTTTCCAAGAGCTCACAGACAATAGTAGCACAATAATACAAAGCTAAAAAATATTACAAAGATGACAAAAATTGCAAAAAACCCAGAGGGGTATACAGATCAAAATTCTTATACTCTAACTAAACAAATAGTCAATTCTCAGTCTGCGTTGTACGCCCCTACAGACTGAGACCTTAACAGTAAAACTTATTACTTTAAAATCCTGTCTTTCAAGGATGAGCATCCCTTTTTACTTTTCCTCTATTTCAAGGATATCTCTCCCTTTCTTTCAAGGGAGAGATATCTTTCAATAGTTTCTTTCCTTCAAGAAACAGGGACCTCTACAGACATCTCTTCTTACCTTCCTTTCAACAATCTGCCCGGCCTGTTTTCAGGGTTCAGGTTTTCGAAATCTGTCTCCCTTTTCTGTCAAGCTGAAAGAGGAAGTGATAACAAAAATTTCCAACTCAACCCTGAAATGAGTCTTAACAGATCGCAGTACTCCCACCGAGAGAAACAGACTACACTACTGTACTTGTCCAAGGAGGAACCCCTTTGGTGACTAAGCGCCACTGATAACTGGCCAGTTAGGGTCCGTTCTTAGAGAGTCATCGTGTTTTTGTCCGTTTACTCACCGGTAGGTAGTAAGCGATCTCGGTGGAACCTCCAAGTTTTACTGTCGAAATCTCGACTCCGAGTAAGACTCTAAAACACAAGCAGTACCGTCGAACCTCCAAGTTTTACTGTCGAAATCTCGACTCCGAGTAAGACTCTAAAACACAAGCAGTACCGTCAGATTGTTAGTTTAATTTTTACTTGCACAAGGAGAGAGCTGCCTGGACAAAGGCTAGGCCAACATCTCTAAAGGACATCAGCGAATGCAGCATATTTATACACTCAAACAAGCAAGCGTTCCATAAATCACGTGAAATGGTATTGTATCATTTTAAACAAATTAAGAGTTTGCACAAGGACAATCAAAAGGTCAGCAGGACAGAAATATCTCCAGACAAGGTTAGTTAATCATATATTCTGTCAGGAGGTTCTGTCTGAATCTTGTTACCAAGATGATTTACTTACTCATGTCTGATCATCTTGTTACCAAGATGATTAGCTTACTCAATAGTTTTGCTTCTTTGTCTAGCGACAATCATTAATAGTTTATCTATTCTATAGCCTTGTGCTAGTGAGTCAATTATAGCTGTTATCACATCCTCAATGTGGGTGGGTATCATGAAAGATCTCTTGGTCCTAGACACGTTGTGACACATTTGCTTTTCTTGCTTTAGCTACAACCTAAGCAAGTTTGTTCTTTTACTTGGCCATTTTATTCTACCCAGCATGCTAAATATAATGTCAATTTCCACAAGGTGACAAGCTTTGCAGTATTTGTGTGGCCTCACCTCAGTGGGAGAAGTGATAGATCACTTCTGTACCCTCACCTGCAGCTGCCATCTGTTTTATCCTAAGGAGAGAGTCATTGGAGAGCCTCGATGCAAGGGCTCACCATTGTACAGTGTTTGACAGCACCTCAATACTGTCAAACACTGTCAATACATCTATCAAAAATAGATGGTTCATGTCCCTTTAAGAAAACCGGCAGATGAAGCGTCATCATCTGACACCGGATTTCCCTTGATTGGCCAGCAAACCCGCAGGGTGGGCTTAACAAGGCCAACCAGGGGAAAATAGCGTCTGTGTGTCGGACGTCGCTGGGGGCGGGACTACAATCCAGAAGGCAGCAGTCCCGCCCCCAACTCATCTCAGTAAGTAAAATCCAGCCCTAGATGTCTGAAGCAGAAAATGTTCCATTTTCCACTGATAACCTCCCTCACTTGAAGAGAAGAAAAACAGCAGCACACAGGTTGTACAGTAGGCTTCAGATGATAAGAAGGTGTTGGAGTTTCCAGAAACCGACATATGGATGCTAGGAGTTCCTTAGGGCAGTGTCCTAGGCCCAACCATCTTCAACTGCTTTATCAATGACCTTCCCTCCAACATAAGGTCAGAAATGGGGATGTTCGCTGATGACTGCACAGAGGTTAGTGCTATTCACAACTCCTCAGATAATGAAGCAGTCCTTGCCTGCATGCAACAAGACCTGGACGACATTCAGGCTTGGGCTGATAAGTGCCACAAAAGTGCCAGGCAATGACTATCTCCAACAAGTGAGAGTCTAACCACAGCCCCATGACATTCAACGGCATTACCATCACCGAATCCCCCACCATCAACATCCTGGGGGTCACCATTGACCAGAAACTTAACTGGACCAGCCATATAAATACTGTGGCAACAAGAGGAGGTCAGAGGCTAGGTATTCTGTGGCAAGTGCCTCGCCTCCTGACTCCCCAAAGCCTTTCCACCATCTACAAGGCACAAGTAAGAAGTGTGATGGAATACTCTCCAATTGCCTGGATGAGTGCAGCTCCAACAATACTCAAGTAGCTCGACACCATCCAGGACAAAGCAGCCCGCTTGATTGGCACCCCATCAACCACCTTAAACATTCACTCCCTCCACCACCGGTGTACCGTGGCTGCAGTGTGTACCATCTACAAGATGCAGTGCAGCAACTCACCAAGGCTTCTTCGGCAGCACCTCTCAAACCCGCAACCTCTTCCATCTAGAAGGACAAGGGCAGCAGGCGCATGGGAGCACCACCACCTCCACATTCCCCTTCAAGTCACACACCATCCTGACTTAGAAGTATATCGCCGATCTTTCATCATCGCTGGGTCAAAATCCTGGAACTCTCTACCTAACAGCACTGTGGGTGTACCTTCACCACACAGACTGCAGCGGTTCAAGAAGGCGGCTCACCACCACCTTCTCGCGGGCAATTAGGGATGGGCAATAAATACTGGCTTTGCCAGCGATGCTCACATCCTATAAACGAATAAAAAAAAGAGTTTCCTGTAGGGAAGGACCTTTGTCCCTCCACACTGCGATCTGCTGCAACGGTTATTGCAGCTGATTGGGGGGAATTCCATTCACATATTAGGACACAGAATTTGGTCAGTTCAATTCACAGAGCTGTCAAAGAGTTGGGTACAAATGTATGATCTTTAAGGAAACTTGGTGCACCTGTTTAGAATGTGCGGTGCGCTGTCGTTACACCTTGGAGCAATTGCTGATTTGTTCATGGGTTATGAGTGACACTGGCAAGATTTCATTGATTGCCCATTCCTAGATAACCTGAGAAAGTGCGGTGGAAGGAGGCTTGTTCTTTAGCCACTGCAGTCCTTCTGGCGAGGGTCACTTGTCCTCCCTGCAGGAATATAACAGATAATTGCAACCTAGAATTTTGTGGAAGGGAATGGTTCTCTTTTTTTTCCTTCTTCTTAGGCAGTCCCTCGGAACCGAGGATGACTTGCGTCCACATTAAAAATGAGTTCGCAGGTGACTGATGAGTCCAATGCGGGACCTACAGTCTCTGTCACAGGTGGGGCAGACGGTGGTTGAAGGGGCGGGTGCGTGGGGTGTTTGGGTTGATGTGCGCTCCTTGCACTGCCTGCGCTTCCGCTTGCTCCCGGCGAAGAGACTCGAGGTGTTCGGCGCCTTCCCGGATGCTTCTCCTCCACTATGTGCGGTCTTGGGCCAGGGATTCCCAGGTGTTGGTGGGGATGTTACACTTTTTCAAGGAGGCTTTGAGAGTGTCCTTGAAGCGTTTCCTCTGCCCACCTGGGGCTCTCTTGCCATGCCGGAGCTCCGAGTAGAGTGCTTGTTTTGGGAGTCTCGTATCGGGCATGCGGACAATGCGACCCGTCCATCGGAGCTGATCGAGCGTGGTCAAAGCTTCGATGCTGGGGATGTTGGCCTGAGCAAGAACAGTGATGTTGGTGCGTCTATCCTGCCAATGGTGCTTTGAGGTGCCTGCTGTACATGGTCCATGTCTCTGAGGCATACAGCAGGGCGGGTAACACTGCTGCTCTGTAGACCATGAACTTAGTGTCGGGTTTGAGGTCCTGGTCTTCAAACATTCTCTTCCTCAGGCAACCGAAGGCTGCACTGGCACACTGAAGGGAATGGTTAAGTGTTCGGTTAGGGATAGGTTTGGTTAGATTGGACTTAGTTTCGGCTGGGATTAGGCAAGGTTAAAGTTAGGCTGGGGTTCAGTTAGGTTTAGGCTAGGGTTAGGCTGGGGTTCACAGGTCGGGTTCCATTAGATTAGGCTTCGGCTGAGGTTCAAGTTGGTTAGGGTTCAGTTTGGTCAGCTTGGCTTTAGGGCAAGATTAGATCAAGTTAAATTTGGAAAGAGCGGGAGGAAGTAAAATCAGACCTGTATTTAGTGATCGAAATTTAAGTGATGAGATGAGATTGGGGAATGCGTGCATTAACCACTGTCTCAATTGGTGCAGTATTTAGATTGTGGGACAGGTATGTGAGGTGTACTAGCAATAGGAACCGAAAGGAATCTGGTTCTGCGTGCTTCAGGCTGGTTGGACTTGTTTTGATGATGGTTCCCCAGCTCTGGCTCCCGCATCTAGTGACGTCCTCATAACTCCCTCTCTCAATCTAATTGCAAAACATCCAAGAAATTAGCAACCTCTCTTCCCCTGCCACTGGTGCCCACTCCTCTCTCAATGGCAGTCCCTCCCATGGCCCCACCCCTAGCACAGGTGGCCCCTCCTCTCCCACTAGTGGCTCCGCGAGTCCCCACACTGTCCCTGCTTTGAGTGTTTGGGAGAGTCAGTGTCTCAGGCCGGGTGAAGCGGCGGCCGGTCCCAGACAGACTGCTAGGGTTCCGATATCTCACCGCACCTCCCCCGGGACCATGGCTTCATTCACCTTCGGGGACAGACACCAGTACCTACAGCTGGTGAGCAGGTGAGAGGGCGGTGCCCGGGAGCGGGACTGGAGATTGGTAATGGGTAATGCCCGGGAGGGGGCAGATACGGGGAGCGGTCCCTGATTCCCGATAATACTGTACCATCCCCGAGTTGCAGTCAGTATTTCACTTGTTTCTCTCCCTTTATTTGCTAACTGAACTGAGAAACGGAGTAAAACGATGAAAACCCAGTGTGGGAAAGACTGCTGCAGTTACAGCTCTCCGGTCTACGATTTCATTCGGTAGCGGTTCCCTTTTAACTGTTTTCAGATGGGTTTCAAGAGAAAATGAGTCTGTAGTTGAGGAGGAGGGGGAGGGCCCTTTAACAACACCAGCAAGAGTCACTGAAACAGTTACAAACTCCAGGTAATCCACAATTAGAGTTTAGGTTCAATAAGGACCTGATATTAAAGGGGCTACGTCCTCAGCTTTGGAATTCCCTCCCTAAACCTCCCTCTCCATCTCTCTCCCCTCCTTTAAGAACCTCCTTAAAACCTACCTCTTTGACCAAGCTTCTGATTACCTGTCCTAATGCCTCCTTGCTTGGCTCAGTGTCAACTTTTGTCTGTTAACAGCACCTTGGAACGTTTTCCTACATTAAAGGCGCTATATAAATGCAAGTTGTTGTTAACATTGGACATCTACTCTTTCTGGTGGGGGTGATTGAACAAACCGACTGTAAATTAATAAAACATTAAATAAAACTTAAATTAAATTAGAATTTGATTGGCCGGGGTGATGTCCCCGCTGGCACCCTCAAGTGTGCCAGCGGACACCATGTGCTCCATCTCCAGGGCCACCCGGGCGCGAACATAGCCACTCGACCGCCCACTGCCTGGACCTGTTAATGGCTATTTTCGCCAGGCCCAGGAGCAGTCCTACGAGGAGGTTATCCGATCTGCCCGCTCCCCTCCGCACCGGGTGACCAAAGATCAGGAGCGTGGGACTGAAGTGCAGCCAAAAATCGAGGAGCAGCCCCTTCAAATAATGAAAGAGGGGCTGCAACCTCTCACATTCTGCGTATACATGGAAAACGGACTCCTCTAGGCCGCAGAAAAGGCAGGCGGCCTGGGAGTCCATGAACCTGTTTAAAACCTTATTGCACGGGTCTGCTCCATGCAACACCCTTCAGGCCAAGTCCCCAATAGAAAAAGGGAGGATTCCCGCGTAGGGAGCCCTCCATTGGGGACCTCCGCCGGATGGCAAGATGGCACCCGGGCGGCAACATTGGACATCTAATGCCTCAACCCCAAAAGAATTTTACATAAAAAAAAAGAAAATATATTAAGTTTTTAGTATTGTAGGAGTGAATGGGTCCTGACTGGGAAGCAGAGTGTGGGTGGACAGGTGACCGCTTTAGCTTTTCGGTGGATTGGATCTGATTGCTCCCTGCCAATAGCTTGAAGAATTATATATGAGACCAATCAGAAGGCAAAGGGAAACGTTGCGTTCATTCATACAGACACAAAACTTTAGGAGTGGTAAATCACACGTTAGTTAAAGATGAGGGAAGTCATTTGGCCCACCTTAGATGGTCTGGCCAGAATGGTCCTAAAGCTACTATTGCAGGGTTGAATTTGTCTTGAATGATTGCAGGATTGTTTCCTCTGCTACTGTATCTGGGAGTCTATTCCACGTGTTGATCAGTTTACTGTGAAGAAGAACTTTCTGATATCAGTCCTAAATTAGCCTTTTTACGAGCTTGAATCTGGGCTCTGTGTCCTACTCACAGTTTAAATTAATTTTGTCTTTACCTTTTCCATACCGTTTACTATCTCCTATCCCTCTAAGATCACCTCTCACACATCTCCTTTCTGGGCTAAAAAGATCAGTTTTTCCTCATAACTGAGACCTCTATGATTAGATCTCAGCCTCATGGCTCTTTTACCAGGTCTCAATGCTGGAATGCCTCCCTTGTGTCTGGGTGACCAGAACTGGCCAAGAGTCTTCAAGCAGCAGTCCAATCAGAGCGCTGGACAGTTTGATCATGACTTCCTTTGACTTGCATTCCACTGTTGTGGTTATATAGTTCCCAACATTCTATTGGGTTTGTTCATTGCTGCTCTGTATTTGTTGGAGATGTTGAACATCAAGTCTTCAAAGACTCTTGAGTCTTTTTCAACTTCATCCTTAGCTATTTCAACATCATTCATGGAGTTACCTATTTTTCCTTTGTATGTGCAGTACCGGGGATGGGGGATCTTAGCTACAAGGACAGGTTGGAGAAGCCAGATTTTCATTAGAGCAAAGGAGGTTGAGGGGTGATTTGACAGATGTGTACAAGATTATGACGTGTTTGGATAGAGATACATGGGGGATTTTTATGCAGCGAGTAGTGATGACCTGGAATTCGCTGCCGACGGAAGTGGTGGAAGCGGATGTACTCAATGTTTTCAAGGGGAGACTGGATAGACACTTGAGGGAAATAAACTTGCAGGGCTACGGGGATAGAGCGGGGGAATGGGACTGACTAGATTGCTCTACAGAGAGCTGGCGCGGACTCGATGGGCCAAATGGCCTCCTTCTGTGCCGTTATGACGCTATGGGGGAAAAATTAAGCCGTGCCCCCTTTGGGGTGCTAACTACGCCAGGGCGAAAAATTAGAGCCCCCGCGGCCAATTTTCCCAGGTAGCACCCTGAGAGGGAGGAGGGGCGCTACTGGAAGCGCCCCGCATCCCTCTTGGGGCGCTGCTAGTCAATATCGCGGCGCAACATGCTGCGGTACTGCAGGCCTTCCTTCCCTTCTTAAAGGGGAGGAGCCTGGTGCAGCACGACCTGGGGCCCAGCTGGGCCACCGGGGATCAGAGTGCCAGCACTCGAGAAGTGCTGGGCTCAGGAAGTGCAGCCAGCACTCCACGGGGGGGCTTCTCAGAAGGCCGGGGATGGCAACGCGGGCAGGTGCTGGTAGGTGGCCAGCAACAAAAATGGCTGCCTGGCACCTCGCCTTTAATTAGCGCCGACCCGGCCGCAGGTAGATCCCCCTGAGCCCGTCGGACATAGCATCCGGCGGTAAGTCAGGGGGTGCTACTGAAGATCGTGGCCGGGGCGCTGCGCACGGTGATGATGTCATCGCCGGTGGCGCAGTGCCACGGGGTGCTAACGGTTACCGCCGCCGCTAACCTCCCGCTGAATTTCGCGGGAGGCGCTGGCGGCGCCGTGCCTGGGCGCTAGTTGCTTTACGCCCCGTTAGCGCCCTCTTAGGGCACTAACGGGAGGTGCAAAGCAACCAAATTTTTCCCCTATAACTCTATGACCTTTCATTAGTCTGTGTTGCATTTCATTTGCTATTGTTCTGCCCATATAAACAACTATTTGCATTTATATAGTGCCTTTAATAGAGAAATGTCCCAAGGTGCTTCACAGAGGCATGATTATCCTACTTAAATATCGATGGCCCAGAAATTCGGGTCTCCACGGGTGAGTACGCATGGGGTACTCACCCGTAAGCCCAATGGAAGTGCCGGTTTCCTGCATGCACTGCGCCTGCGCGGGAAACCGGCACTTCCGTTCCCCTGAACGAAGGGGTTAAGAGGTCGAACGCGTGCGCGGGAGAGGCTGCGCATGCGCATCGAACTTACGTTTTTTTGCAGATTTTCCCGGGAGGGTAAGTCTCCAGAAGTTACACATATAAAAAGCAGGTGTAAGGCCTGCTTTTTACAAGGTAAGTGGTGAATTAATTAAAATTAAAACATTTTTTCCACAGGTTTATTATTTTTAAATACTTTAAAGCAAGGTAAGTTTATTTTTAGCCCCGTTAGAAAAGAAAATTATTTTTTTCAAAAATTTAAATTATTGTTTAAAATAGTTATTTCATGTAATTTATAGTTTATTTAAAAAATGTGATTTAAAAAAAAAAATTATTTGAAGATTTAGTGATGTTTTGGGGCCCGTAGTATTTATAATTTTTGACAGCTCATCCTGTCAAACTTATGAATGAAGCATTCCCTTCTCCGATTGGCTCCCCATGGCCCACGTGATCCATGGGGACGCATCAAACTAACTGCGCCCCTGGGATACGCAAACACTGCGCGCCGGCAGTTGGAGCAGGCCGAGGATCAGAATCTCATGGGGGCCCACAGCTCAACGGCCGGCGCGCAAGTTAAGTGCAGGTCGGGGGCTTACACCTGCGGGAAGCCCCCGACCCGAATTTCTGGGCCATCATCTGCAAATCTAACCAATTTTCTTTGGGTTTCTGAGTCCAAGTCATTGATATAAATTTATAAATAATTGTGGTCCCAACACTGAATCTTGGGGCACCCCAATTAGTAGCCCCTCCCACCCCAACAATACTCCTCTAACAAGCTCCTGTTGTTTTCTACACTGCTGCCAATTTGTTATCCAGACCCAGCATTTATCTTGAATCCCCACAGCTTTGAGCGTGACTAGTCACCTTTCACATGGAACCTTGTCAAATGCCTTCTGGAAATCTGGGTATAACATACTGTAGGGCTTCCTTTAGTACAGATATTCCTCAAGTTTATACCCGATAATTGCACTATTTTGTACAAAATTGAAGTAAGACTAATGGTCTGTAATTGCCCGTGTCTGTTTTCCCTCCCTTTTTGAATATGGACACCACATTAGCCTGTTTTTAATCTACTGGCACCTCCCCAGTGTCCATTGACTCCCTCATAACGATTGTCAATACCTCTCAAATCCCCTCCCTAGTCTTTCTCAGAACTCTGGAATAAATACCATCCAGCTCTGAGGATTTATTTGTTTTGAGTCCTTTTAGTCTATCTAGGATTTCTATCTCATTTATATTGATGTCGTTGATGTTGCCTGGGTTATCTCTTCTTTGTGGAGGGCTTGTTGCTGATGTCTGTCCTTGAGTACCTTGGAGGAAGTAATCATTCAGAATATTTAGTAATTTGTGCTCATTCTCAGTTTCAAGCCTATTTGTATCTTTTACTGCCCTCTTACTGTTAATAGTACTGAAAGAGCTTCCTGCTGTTATATTTTGTGCTTGCAGCATCACTTTTATCTAGCCCTCTCTTTGCCACACTGATCAGCCTTTTAACTTGTTTCTGCATGTTCTGCTATTCATCCCAGTGAACCCCACCCCCTTTCTCCCTGAAGGATTTGTAGAGGTAGTTTTTCCTCTTCACTTTGATTTGTTTATTAATCCGTTTAGGGTCACACTTGTTAACACGAGCTTGCTGGTGTCGGGTATGTATTTATCCCGCAGGTTCAACATTATGCCTGTAAGTGTGTTCCCCTTGCCCGCTACTGAAATGTTGTTGAACAACAATCTGCGATCAGCTTGTTGTTCCCTCATTTCTTTTGAAGTCGGCCCTTTTAAAGTTATATAGCGGGAGCTCAGTCACTCTCCCTCTCCACCACCTCCCCCCCCCCCCCCCACAACCCCCCTCCCCTCCCCCAATTCTGCAAACCACAAGTTCTCAGTGCAGTGGGAATGTTTGAGGTAAAACTCTGTCAATCGATTAGAAAATGTTGAATATTACTCCAGGCAACACACTAAAATAAATGCAAATCTGAGTCCGTTTGACTGAATTGAGCTGTTCCTGTCAGCCTGTTTACCTATTGGTCTGTGCCTATCTGCCTGTCTGCATCTGCCTATCTGTCCTGAATGTGACATGTTTTGATCATAAGTATTTTTCTACTGGGTGTGGTGTAAATCCAGGCCTGAGAATGTAAATGTTTGCTTTCATTTCACGATCCCTGAAGTATGTGCAGAATTCATGAAAAAGCAATTGACGTAGGAACAATTCAAACCATTTTAATTGCATGCTGAGGAAAACTGATTGTTGACGATGAGCATACAAAAGCAACAACAATAACAATTTCCATTTATATAGTGCCTTTAATGCATTAAAATGTCCTAAAGTGCTTCACAGCAGCGATTATCAAGCAAAATTTGATACCAAGCCACAGAAGAAGATATTAGGACAGACTTGGTCAAAGACATAGGTTTTAAAGGAGGGTAGTGAGGCGGAGAGGTTTAGGGAGGGAATTCCAGAGCTTAGGGCAGAGGCAGCTGAAAGCATGGCCACCAATGGTGGAGCGATTAAAATCAGGGATGTGTAAGAGGCCAGGAGTAGAGGAGCACAGAGATCTCGGGGCAGGGGGCGTGGTTTTGGGGGGGGGAAGGAGGTTACAGAGATAGGGAGGGCCGATAGGGTGGAATACGATGACCCCTGTTCCCTCACAGACTTTTTTCAGTTTTCCCCTGCGTAGCTCACCCCCACCCATTACTGCGATTAAATGGGGACATGCTACTCAGGACAGGACAGCTGCTCCTAGGGCAGAGCTACTCATTTGGATTTTTAAAAGAAGTGTTGCTCAGATACTAGGGGACGTGAGGCTCAGAATCCAACTTTCTGTTTGTTTATCTACTTGTTTTGTTTATCAGTAACCCTGACCTAGCGTTATCTGATATTTGACATCACTGTTTGGATGTAGCCAATGATTTTGTTCTGAGATGTGTCGCAACCCCACCCCAAGCGTAAGGTCACAGTTTTGTGCTCATTTGCATCCCCATATTGTAACAAGGACTGTTGATTTACAGGTGTCCTTTTCAGTAAATTATTTGCATATTTCACTGCAATACATAGAATTCCCTCCTATCTCGAGGCGCTGACTGGCATACATATTCCATGGCCCCTGCCTGCCCTCTGGTACCTCATTCAAGTGGCCATTCATGTGTGAGCCTAGACAGCAAGTGCCAGCAGGCTATTCGACTGTGGAGGCACTACAGTGAGCCCAATCCTGTCCATACATACTCCCTTTCTATCAGGTGTCACTGGCCCTGGCTGAATTGTAGCACCTCTACTGCCTCCTTCAGCTGAGGTCAGCTAACTCAGCACAGGCCATGATTCAAACCTTGAATGGGATTTTACTGGTGTAAGCACCTGCCTGACACTCCTAGTAAATTAGTCTGTGGCCATTAGGAATGAGTGTTTGCTGCTGGTCCATACTGTGTGCATTTTGCTGGGAGTGTTTACATTGTCTCTCTGCCTGTCTCTCCTTCTCCCTGTCTCTCTTTCTCTTTCTCTCTGTCCATGCATGTGCGTGTGCATCTCTCTTTCTCTCAGCTCTCACCCCTTCTCTCTTTGTCGCTGTCTCTTTCTGTGTATGTCTCGCTCTTACTCCTTCTCTCTCTGTCTCTTTCACTGTATGTGTGAGTGTCTCTCTCTCTCACTCATCACTCGGAGTAAGTGTTTGCTGATCAATACTGTGTGAGTTTTGAGAGCGTTTGCACAGGATGCGATCTTGATCCATGAGTCTGCCGGTTCACTCCCTACCTGGTTTTAAGGGGTGTGATTGTTGCAATGATGCTGTGTTACTTCCCTTTTAGATCTGAGTGGTTCATTGGGCTTAGAGTCTATTGCAGGTTCCCTCAGAGTAGTTTCTGACCCTGTAACGCTGCTCATGGTATCTTTAATGTGTTTGTTACATACGTTCTACCACTGCAAAGGGATTTAAATTTTAAAAGGTGATAATAGAAATGAGTGCGGATAAAAAGAGTTTATGTATTTATTTACACTGCACTTAGTATTTTTTTTATTGTACATTAATTAAACATGAAGATCTTGTCTGAGGGAATGGGGAAAAAATGGAAAAACCAGGGAAAGTACAGAAATGCTGAAATATTAAAGGAATGATAAGACCCATGATCAGGAGCCAGAAGAGGTGCCATAAATGACATTTTATACAATGGAATCGCTCAGAATTTAAACTGGATGGGTTTGCCCCTCGCCATTAGAAGTCAAGCCTCTGTTTTTACTCTTTTTCTCATTTTCATGCTGTTTCTCCTGGGCTGCCTGCCTTCATATTTTCCCTAGCACCTCACCCGCGTGTCCCCATCATTTTTAGCCTACGGACTATCATTTATTTTTAGTAGAAGGTGAGTGATAATGCATGTTGGAATGTGTAGGGTTAGAAGATACAATTGGGGTGCATCTGGCCAGTCGCAATGTTTAAACAATGCCATACATTACTCAATTTCTCATGCCCTTGATCGCTTCCTCTGCCAGATACCTGTTTAAAGTACTGATTCACCTGTCGAATCTGGTAGTGCTGTGCCTGTGCCTGATGTGGTTGGCCTATCCAATTCAACGAGGACAACCTGGCGAGGAAAGGATTGTGCAGCACATATAAAAAGCACACACCCTGGGTTGGGGAGAGAAAAGTTACATAATTTTAAACAAAAAAAAAAATCTAAGCCATGGAGTTTTGGCCACCCAGCCTTCTAGCATATTTAATAATGAACTGTGCGCCACATGCCCTCCCACTCCTTGTACAGTCATTTTCTTCGGGGAGGTTTAGACAGGCGTGGCCGTTAATGCTTAATATAGAGTTCTAGGGTTTGCTTAATTGCACAGCACAAATTAAATGTAGAAAGGGAGGTGGGCAGAGAAGTCAAACACCAAAGTCAGCCAGAGGTACAGGTATCGATGGGTGCTGGTGGTGGGGATGTGTAAGTAAATATGCCACCTGGCTTTGCTATTGCTGTTTGATTAAATGAAGCACATGCTTGTGCTAATTTAAATCAAAATGAATTTTACCCTGTCTTTATTTTGATTATAATACTTTTAATGTATAACATAACATTTTAGGCTGTTGGGCCATTGCCTCTGGATGATAACTGTTGTCTGTCCCATGCTTTTCCATATCAGATGCTGGCATTTCTGGAGTGGCACCCTGGGCTCTGTGCGATTGCTTTAAACCAGCACTGAGGCATTTGGGCAGAGTTGACTGGCACTCAGCAGTTGGCGCTCACAGGCTGGGATTTGCCAACCAGTGGGCTGGCACTTGCCACCTGGTGCTCACATGCTGTCCTCGTTGACCACTGTTCACCAACTTTTGTTTTTGGGCTGGCAATCGGAAGTTGGCATTGGCCATCTGGTGCTCATTGGCTGGCATTTGCCAGTTAGTGCTCGTGGGCCGGTACAGGACCTCTGTTCATGGATTGGCCCTTGCCAGCTGCCGCTCGCCATCAGGCTCAGTGTAGGGAGCATGTTTGCTTCAGTTGCTTCAACAGTGGTTTCCTTAACTGTGGGATATACTATTGAATTAAAAAATAATTAGGAACTATATTTCTCCCAAAAATAAAGGTGAATTGATGTCACCGTGTTTACATAAGAACATAAGAAATAGGAGCAGGAATAGGCCACTTGGCCCCTTGCGCCTGCTGTGCCATTCAATAAGATCATGGCTGATCTCGGGCTCAAAGCCACTTCCCAGCCCGCTCCCCATAACCCTTCACTCCCTTATCTTGCAAAAATGTGTCTATCTCCACTTTAAATGTATTTAATGACTCAGCCTCCACAGCTCTCTGGGGCAGAGAATTCCACAAATTTACGACCCTCTGAGAGAAGAAGTTCCTCCTCATCTCAGTTCTAAAAGGGCGACCCTTTATTCTGAGACTGTGCCCCCGAGTTCTAGATTTCCCCATGAGGGGAAACATCCTTTCTGCATCTGCCCTGTCGAGCCCCCTCAGTATATTATATGTTTCGATAAGATCACCTCTCATTCTTCTAAATTCAAATGAGTGTAGGCCCAGCCTGCTCAATCTTTCCTCATAAGTCAAACCCCTCATCTCTGGAATTAACCTAGTGAATCGTCTCTGAACTGCCTCCAATGCAAGTATATCCTTCCTTAAATAAGGAGACCAAAACTGTACACAGTACTCAAGGTGTGGTCTCACCAATACCTTGTACAGTTGTAGCAGGACTTCCCTGCTTTTATACTCCAACCCCCTTGAAATAAAGGCCAACATTCCATTTGCCTTTTTGATTACTTGCTGTACCTGCATGCTAACTTTTTGTGTTTCGTGCACAAGGACCCCCAGGTCCCCCTGAACTGTAACATTTTGTAATCTCTCTCCATTTAAATAATAGTTTGCTTTTTTATTTTTCCTGCCAAAGTGGATAGCTTTGCACTTTCCCACATTATACTCCATCTGCCAAATGTTTGCCCACTCACCTAGCCTGTCTATATCCTTTTGCAGATTCTTTGATTCCTCTGCACAACTTGCTTTCCCACCCATCTTTGTATCATCTGCAAACTTGGCTACATTACCCTTCATCCAAGCCATTAATGTAGATTGTAAATAGTTGGGGTCCCAGCACCGATCCTTGTGGCACCCCACTAGTTACCATTTGCCAACCAGAAAATCCCGACTCTCTGCTTTCTGTTAGTTAGCCAATTCTCTATCCATGCTAATATATTACCCCCAACTCCATGACCTCTTATCTTATGCAGTAACCTTTTATGTGGCACCTTATCGAATGCCTTCTGGAAATACAAATACACCACATCCACTGGCTCACCCTTGTCCACCCTGCTTGTTACATCCTCAGAGAACTCCAGCAAATTTGTTAAACATGATTTCCCTTTCCTAAAGCCATGCTGACTCTGTTTGACTGCAGTATGTTTTTCCAAATGCCCTGCTACTGCTTCCTTAATGAAGGACTCCAGCATTTTCCCAACGACAGATGCTAAGCTAACTGGTCTATAGTTTCCTGCTTTCTGTCTCCCTCCTTTCTTAAATAGGGGTGTTACATTAACGGTTTTCCAATCTGCTGGGACCTCTTCAGGGTCCAGGGAATTTTGGTATATTGCAACCAATGCATCCACTATCTCTGCAGCCACTTCTTTTAAGACCCTGGGATGCAGGCCATCTGATCCAGGGGACTTGTCATCTTTTAGTCCCATTATTTTACCAAGTACTATATCCTTAATGATAGTGATTATCTTTAGTTCCCCCCTCCCTGGCCCCTTGATTATCCATTATTGGGATGTTGTTAGTGTCTTCTACAGTGAAGACAGATGCAAAATATTTGTTCAGAGTCTCTGCCATTTCCCCGTTCCCCATTATCATCCTCTAAGGGACCAATGTTTACTTTAGCTACCCTCTTCCTTTTTATATACCTGTAGAAGCTCTTACTATCTGTTTTAATGTTTCTTGCCAACTTACTCTCTCAATTCATCTTCTCTTTCTTTATTATTTTTTTAGTCATCCTTTGCTGGTTTTTTAAAAATTCCCAATCCTCTGGCCTCCCACCAATCTTGGCAACATTGTATGCCTTCGTTTTCAATTTGATACCATCCTTAACATACTTAGTTAGCCACGGATGGTGCTCCCTTCTCTTAAAATCTTTCTTTCTCACCGGAATATATTTTTGTTGAGTTATGAAATATCTCCTTAAATGTCTGCCACTGCATTTCAACTTTCTTACCCTTTAATTTGTTTTTCCAGTCCACTTTAGCCAGTTCTGCCCTCATGCCATTATAATTGCCTTTGTTTAAGATCAGGACACTGGTTTGGGATACAACTTTCTCACCCTCCAACTGAATTTTAAATTCAACCATGCTATGATCACTCTTTCCTAGAGGATCCTTTACTATGAGATCATTAATTCTGCCTCATTACATAGTACCAGATCCAAGATAGCCTGTTCCCTGGTTGGTTCCATTACATACTGTTCTAGGAAAACATCCCGGATGCACTCTATGAACTCCTCCAGGCTACCATGGCCAATTTGATTTGTCCAATCAATATGGAGATTAAAATCACCCATGATTATTACCGTACCTTTTTTACAGGCCTCCATTATTTGTTGATTTATACTCTGTCCAACAGCATTATTACTGTTCGGGGGCCCGTAGACTACGCCCACCAGAGACTTTTTCCCCTTATTATTTTTTATCTCCACCCAAACCGATTCTACATCTTACACAGCCACTATACCCGCCTGAGTTATTAGATGCATTCCATCATGACAGCAACTATTCTGTTCTTAAATATCAGCTGTTTGTTGTTTCTTTGGAGAGGAGTATGGCTTTTATCCCAGTTATAGCAGCTGTGTCCAGGACCAGAAGAAGCCACCCATCCCGGGCTTCTAGCCCTCTAGTTATAAAGGCTAATATCCCATTAGCTTTTTTGATTATTTGTAATCATAGAATCCAGTACATGCAACAAGAGGTCAATTATTGCAATCCCTAGCCCATGTTATATTTTAACTGGATATTGGACAGAAAAGGGGCACTCCAGGTCATAGAGGACATGAGACCTGCTTATGGAAGTGGCCAGTGTCACTGAGCGCAAGAGAATGTCTACCGCAGGCCCGTGAAATTTGTAACAGTTACCCGTTCACCTCTTGACTTGTGCTTGATCTGCTCGGGACTGAAACGATGAAAGTCCCCTTTGAAAGTGAAAGGTCTGATGTTAAATGTGTTTGCTGGGCCAGATTCCAGTGGACACGATATAAAATTGTTCACTGTACCCTTGCTGGTGTGTTTTTGAGTGAGGTAATGAGGGTGTTTGAGGAAATGTTGTGTGATACTTTCCTGAATTTGGAAAGAAACAAATTCTTGGTATTGGTAGAGGGATCTCAAACTGGTATCTAACCTCTGGGGCTTCCGATGGTGACACTAGGTTCAAAAAGGACAAAAAGATCCTATTTCTTTGATGTAGCCATCCCTCGGGGAGTTCTACACACCCTGCAACTTGTCCACTGATTTCCCTGTGAATATGCAATCTAAAATAATAGCTGCTTGCGGCTGCACTGATGCATGTGGACCCTTTGCCCTCTTAAAAGAGCTCTAGACTGGATCTGCTGTTAGTGGGTACAGTGGGGATCCAGTCAGGGGTTCGGATAAAGTCATTAACTGAGAGACTGAATCTCAAGCAGTTTGTTGCTCAGTAACAACAGGATGTGGCCTGCAATCCTGATGGGTTTTGGGATCATTTTCTTTTACGATTACAGATGCATTTGCGGTTGTGGGTTACTGTTGGAGCTGACAGGAAACAAGGGTTTTGGTAAAATGTAACCAGTTCCCTGTGATATTGTTCACTTCCCAATTACCCAAACCACTGTAAAATGAATTAGCTGCAGTTAGTAAGAACACGGTGTTTAGAGTTAGTGGGGGAGGGTTTTCCTACATTTCTTTCTTAATTATCATCCTTATTCCAGCCAGTATCTCCATTACCTTGGCTTCTTTCAGCAATTCTTCTTTGACATGAGAACCCTGTTCCTGGTTGTACTGCCTCCAGCTCCAATGCTTGAAGGTTCACCCTTGAGCTCTGATGCTACCCTGGCCATATCACTTGCATAAGAACATAAGAAATAGGAGCAGGAGTAGGCCATTCAGCCCCTCGAGCCTGCTCCGCCATTCAATAAGATCATGGTTGATCTTCTATCTCATCTCCACTTTCCTGCACTATCCCCATATCCCTTGATTCCCTTATAATATCCTAAAATCTATCGATCTATGTTTTGAATATACTCAATGACTGAGCCTCCACAGCCCTCTGGGGTAGAGAATTCCAAAGATTCACCACCCTCTGAGTGAAGAAATTTCTCCTCATCTCAGTCCTAAATGGCTGACCCCTTATTCTGAGACTGTGACCCCTGGTTCTAGACTCCCCAGCCAGGGGAAACATCCTCCCTGCATCTGTATGCCCTTGTAGGATTCTGCACCTTGCTCTCTAAAGGCTATGATACTTCCTTTAAGCTTACTGGTAATACAGTTATTACACCTCTTCAGTTCTCTGTTGTATCCTATTGAAACTGAAGTCTTTTGTTATAGTTTGTTGACATCACAGGATGGAGATGAGATTTTGAGCTGCTGAGCCCAGCTCGCAGTCAAATTTATTGTTGCAACAAAAAGGTGTTTGCAAAGTATCAGCAGAACATTCCACCGGGTGTGGGACGGAGTGACTCACAACAAGAGTGCCCTGCCTTTTGTGGGATTGAACTACACGTGCCAGGATTGCCCCACTTGGCGTCGCACTGAGTCAAACATGCCAGGCGTACCTCACTCGGTTTGGGACTGAGCCACTTACACCAAGAGTGGCGCTGAGGAATACGGAACAGGAAGATCCCAGGTTGAATATCTGGTCTGTGCTGAGTGAGCTGATCTCAAGCCGGTGGGGTAGTAAGGGTATTACAATTGGCCTCAGTGGCCTGGGTTAGGGGGGGAAATGTATGTGGATGTAAGGTGAGTATAGAATTGGGCTCGGCTGTGATGTCCCCACCACTGAATAGTTTGCTGCTGTAGCATGGTGTGTCCCTTATCACTAAGACACCTCCAACCATCTCCTTTAACCCCTATCCTCTGCCACTTCCACTCTGGCCTCCAACAACAAGTACGAGGAGTTTATGGACTAGGATTGAAACCACTCTTTCGCTGCTTCCCCCTTCCTCTTGCCCACTAAGTTAAACCTCCCCCACCCCCCACCCTAGACCTGAGCCTGCATCTCTCTCTAGTTTCTCTCCCGACTCCCCTTGTACCTTCTCCGAGCTCATCTCATCCAAGAGACCCATCTCCTGCTTCCTTGACCCCACTCCCATCTAAGCTACTGACCACCCAACTTCCCTTCCTGGCCCTCATGCTAGCTGACATTATAAATGGCTCCCTCTCCTCGGGTACTGTCCCCCCCCCCCCCCCCTTGCAAAACCACAGTTGTCACCTATCCCTTGAAATAAAAACACCCTTAATGCCTCTTCTTGCAAACTACCGTCCCATCTTCAGTCTCCCTTTCCTCTCTCAAACCCCGAACATGTTGCCTCCCAAATCCGTGTCGATCTTTCCTGCAACTTTCTGTTTGAATCTACCCAATCAAGTTTCTATCCTACCCACGGCATTGGAACAGCACAAACCAAAATCACAAATGACCTCCTCTGTGATTGGGACTGTGACCATTATCCCTCCTCATCCTCCTCGACATGGTTGAAAAAACCCATCATCCTTCAAAACCTCCCCTTTGTTCTCCAGCTGGGTGGAACTGCTCTTGCTTGGTTCGACTCTTACCTATCTGATTACATCTCCAGCAATGGCCTCTCTTCCTACCCCCGCACCGTTGCTGCTGGACTCCCCCAAGAGACTAAGCTTTTGTTCACCCCTCCTAATATCTCTGTCTTTGGCTCCGCATTCACTTATTTTTTGGTTAAGCTTCTGTAAAGTACCTTGGGTCATTTTCCGGCGTGAGCTATAAATGCAAGTTGCTGCTCACCATCTGGGCTCATTGGTGCATAATCACTGTTGGAAGTGAGGTGCTGGAAGTGCCCACAGAAAAGTAATCTATAAAACCTGCAGGGGAGAGAGGTGTAAAGGGAGACAGTTGGAGAAGGGGTAATGAGCTCTAATCAGTGTCAGCTTTGGCTCTATTGGTAGCACTCTTGCTTCGAGGGTCAGAAGGTTAAGGGTTCAAGGCCCAGCCCAGGATGTGAGCATGTAATCTATGCTGACACTTCACTGCTGTGCTGAGGGAGCGCTGCATCTCTTGGGCAAACCGAGACCCCATCTGCCCCGTAAAAGATCCCATGGCACTATTTGTAGAGGAACAGGGGATTGCTCCCTGCGTCCTGGCCAACATTTGTCCCTCAATACCTGATTATTCATCTTGTGGGAGCTCTTTCTGTGACTACATTTAAAAACAAACTTAAGGGCTTTGTGGCATCCCAAGGATGTGACAGGCGCTATGTAACTGCAAGTTCTTGCTTGAATCATTTTCTGTCTGGTTTGCAGTGAAGCAGGCCCTGGTGAAGTGAAGCTGCTTGTACCGCACTACAAAAGGACTCCCTTGACCCACATGCAACGTCCCAACTCCTCGATAGCACCATCATATGACATTGTGAGTACCACCGACAGCTGATAAATGGAGTGTTTGACATTTGTACAAAGAGTTCAGGACTTCATGAATAAGGACAGCAGTTTGGCTGCTTTATTTCCCTAAATTACAAAAGTAACCATACTTCATTGGCTGCGAAGCACTTTGGGACATCCTGAGGTGCTATATAAATTAAGTTCTTCTCTCTTTCCTTCTGTTGCCTAGGCCCTAAGCTCTGAAATTTCCTGCCTAAACCTTTCCGCCTTGCTACCTCTCTTTCTTCCTTTAAGACGCTCCTTTAAAACCTACCTCTTTGACCAAGCTTTTGGTCACCTGCCCTAATTTCTCCTTATGTGGCTCGGTGTCAAATCTTTTGTCTTAAAATACTCCTGTGTAGGTGGTTTGCTTTGGTGGTTCGAATCACCCCTCCTACTTTAGTTCTATACAACAGGAATTATGGTGAACAGGATTGGGACACAGACAAGCTTTTCAGACTCAACAGTATGGTGTTTAATAAGGTTAACACACACACCCGCCTCCAGTACGTAAAACGCTTGGTGGCGTAAAACAAACTGTACAACAATACAACTTGGCCCGTCGAACAGGCCCCTGTCTCGTATTAAGATGCCTAAAATCACACTATGTTGCATACAGAGTATAAAATACACACAGAACCTCCCCACTAAACTCCTCTGGATTGGTTGGGACACACAACATCCCCTCACACAGTACCGGTGGTTTTAAGGATGCGTGGGCTTGGACAATGCTCACCCCGATTGTCTATTTTCTTGCTCACTGCTTCCCTGTGTAGAACGTGTCTCCTGGTTCCGTATCGCCAATGCAGTATCCAAGTCCCAGTTTCGAGGTTCGTTCCTACAGTCGAAGAGCAAGGCAAGGCTCTTGTCGCTCGTGGTGGTTTAGAGCAAGCGAGAGAGAGAGAGAGAAACAGCCAAAGCTGCCTTCTCTGTATACCATAAAAGTTCATTCAGCTCTGTGTAGTTGCAGTGATGTCTTTTTAATCACCCTTCTTTGTCTGGTTTCCCACCTTTTGGGGCTATCCCATCTAGGTGCTGGTGTTAATGGCAGATGATGGGCCGCACTTCTCTCCTGATCCTGGGTTAAGTGGCTTCCCATTAATTTACAATGGCCCTCTTTTGTCCGGTTCCCGCCTTTCGGGGCTATCTCATCTAGGTGCTCGTCACCTACCCGGACCCATTGGGGGAAAAATTCAGTTGGTTGCGCCACCCGTTAGCGCCTTAAGAGGGCGCTAAGTGGGGCGCAAACCAACTAGCGCCCAGGCGCGGCACTGCGCACACCTCCCACTAAGTTCAGTGGGAGGTTAGTGGTGGCGCTAACCGTTAGCGCTGCGCCGCTGACGATGACGTCATCAGTGTGCGCAGTGCCCCGCTTACGCCCCGGCCGCAATCTTCAGGAGCGCCCCCTGATTTACCACTGGACACTATGTCCGACAGGGTCAGGGTGGCGTACCTGCGGCCGGGGAGGCGCAAATTAAAGGCGAGGTGCGGGGCAGCCATTTTTGTTGTTGGCCGCCTGCCAGCACCTGCCTGTGCTCCCGTCCCCGGCCTCCGGAACCCCCCCCTTCCCACGGAGTGCCTGCTGCACTCCAAGAGCCCGGCACTTCTCTTGGGTGCCGGGCTCTTTTGCCTGCACTCCCGATCCCCGGGGGCCCAGCTGGGCCCCAGATCGCGCTGCACAAGGCCACCCCCCCTTTAAGAAGGGGAGGAAGGCCTGCAATACCGCATCGCGACGTGCCGCAGTGGCACATAGCGCCACGACATTGACTCGCAGCGCCCCAAGAGGGAGGCGGGGTGCCTCCAGTTGCGCCGCGCTTCCCTTTGGGGCGCAACTGACCAATTTCCGGCGCGGGGGCGCTAATTTTTCCGGGTTAGCGCCCCGGCGAAGTTAGCGCCCCAAACGGGGCTATACTGAATTTCTCCCTCATTGTCTTCCCAGAGAATTCTGTCTGCCCAGACATTCTCCCATAATTAGTTTGTAGGCCTGGCTGGAATCTCCTGTCCATCACAAATACCTGGGCCCCTCCCATCTTCTCCAAACAGGCTGTTGGTCAAATCAGCAGTAACAGTCATTCAAAATGTCCGATACCAAAAAAAAAATCCTTGGGGCCTGCGTTGATGCTTACACCTGTGAAGAGCCTTGGGGACGTTTCACTACATTAAAGGCGCTATATAAATACAAGTTGTTGTTGTTGTAGCTGTTGTCACCTGTGTCTTGTTTTACACACTTTGTATAGAAATAATAAATTGTAGGACAACGGAGTATTACAGTTTAACTCTTTTATTAAGCATTAGGTCTGTGATCTTACTCATAACAGCACCAGTGGGGAAAAGCATGGCATTAGGACCCCTAGCCTGGGTCTTCAAAACAATAGTAGTCCTTACAGATGCCTGCAGGCCAATGACAACTCAGCATGTGATCACGTGAATATAATAGGTATTCCTTACAGATGCCTGCGGGCCAATGACAACTCAGCATGTGATCACGTGAATATAATAGGTATTCCTTACAGATGCCTGCAGGCCAATGACAACTCAGCATGTGATCACGTGAATATAATAGGTATTCCTTACAGATGCCTGCGGGCCAATGATAATTCAATATGCAAATGTTACAACCTGTGTGTTTTTTAGCCACTCAGTTTTGACCCTGTGGAGCCCTTGGATTTTGAGGCACATGTAGTAAATCAGATGGCCAATCCTAAGCTGGGATCACTACGGGATCTGGTGGATTTCCCTAAGGATGATGTTGAGGTCACCCTATCTTCTCGAGAGTACCAGACAGTTAATCCTGCTGTCCCAGACAATTGGTAAGAGGAATGATTCTGAATAAAATGCAATATGGAGGCTGCATTGAGACATGTTTACTTCCCTTTTTATAATTTTTAACTGTTGGATTAAATATAGATTAATGGAGGGTTAGGGTGGGCACAGATGTGTATTTATCCTATGCAGGTCAGCATGTACATGCCAGTGACTTGCTGCTGTGCCTGTCTGTACCTCATTGCTGTATGCATCAATATTTTACTCCTTTTATATGTGGGTAATTGATTGTACGTCAGTAATCTGCTGCTGTATGTTTCTTTATCTCGCTCCTGGACATGCGTGTAACTCGCTCCTGGACACATCTGTGAATTGCTGCTGTCATGACTGTAACTTGCTCTGTGCACATTGGTAACTTGCCCCTGTACTCATTGCTGTCACATCTATAACTCACTGCCATGGGTCTGTCGTATGTGCATAACCGAGCAACCTCCTAGCTTTGCTGAGACTCGTTCATTGGGACCATTCTTGCCCCCTGGCAGCAGCATGCACTTGTAGCTTTGTTGGTAATGCACCTTGGTCTCCCCTCTCCCTCAAACTCAGACTAATCTTCATAATTTGAAGTTGATTTACATTTTTTAATATTCCCTCCTCGGCAGGGTGACTGTTGGTGTTCATTCTCTTTATCAGATCCTTTTGTAGCACAGACTCGGAAGTGTTTGTGTCAAATGGAGAAAGTGGAAGCTGTGACTTCTTGGTTTCCACTTGGCTGTAGACCTGGTTTCCATGGTGATGTGCTACAGGCTGAACTTCACTTCCCCACATTGTTGTGGGAAGATTAGCAATGAAATGATACCACTTTCATCTCCTGGGTGTGGAGGGGGGGGCGGTGGTGGGTGGTGAAGGGAGTCTCCAGTAATGCTCTCGATTGTTCCTTAAATTTTAATTTATAACGAGAAAAGATTTTCATAAACCTGAAAGAGATAAAAGCTGTAAAATATTCATGCGATATATTTCTTGTGTCAGTCTTGGCTCAGTGGGTAACACTCTCACCTCTGAGTCAGAAAGTCCTGGGTTCACACCAGGATTTGAGCACATAATCTAGGCTGGACATTTAATGCAGTGCTGAGGGAGTGCTGCACTGTCAGTGGTGCCGTCTTGCTGATGAATCGTTAAGCTGAGCACCCATCTGCCTGTATCTTGGGAATGTAGAAGATCCCATGGTAGATCAGAGATTGCTCTGTTTTCTGGGTAACATTCTTTCATTAACCATTACCACCAAAAACAGACCAACTGGTCATTAATCTCATTATTCTTTGCGAGACCTTGCTGTGTGCAAAATAGTCATAGGGCTGGATTTTATTCAGGAGTCGAGTTGGAGGCAGGACTACAACTTTCGGGGTTGTAGTCCCGCCTCCATCAAGATGCGGCCAATCCACGCGATTTTAACTTGATTGACCTTGTTGAGCCCGCCCAGCGGGCTCAGCAGGCCAATTAAGGGCCACCCGGCAACAGGTGACGTCACAGACTGAAATTTCATCTGTCAAGACGTTTTGACAGCTGAAATATCAGCGTTTCACAGCTGTTTGAAGCTGTCAAACACTGACAGTCTTACTTCTAACATGAGTCCTTCTCCACAGATTCAGTTAGAAATCTCTCCTGCACAGAAAGCTGCAGGCTGTCACTTTTAACAGTTCACGGCCATTCTGCTTTCTGTGCCGGTGAGATGAGGGTCTCCCGGAACCTAAAGGAAGGAAGGCTGTAAAGGTAAGAAAAGGTAATTTACACTTCTTTAATCACTTTAGACACACCAAACACACTTACCTTTGCACTCATGCACACATCACTCACCTGAACACCGACATCTCGACCCCTCCAAGCCCTTCAACCCGACGGCCTGATTCCTCCAACTTGGCGTGGTTTGGAGCCGTCGGGAATCCCACAGTTCAAGATTAAAAATAGGGATTAGCTAAAAATTGCCTGTTAACTACCTGTTAACAGGCAGTTAAGTGGCACTAATCCCTTCTGGCCTCAGGTAGGCGGGTCCCAGTGCGGGGCGGGTACCCGCCTCCTTTGAAACTGGCATGGAGGCGGGTTGGGGGCAGGATGGGGTCAGGACCCCCAATTTCTGGATTTTAACCCCCCGCACGCCTCCAATCCCGACTCCACGGCACACTGAAAATCGAGCCCATAGAGTCACAGGGCTGGATTTTCATTGAGGAGTCGGGTAGGAGGCGGGACTACAACTTTTGGGGTTGTAGTCCCGCCTCCATCGAGTTCTAGCCAACCCACGCAATTTAGACTTGATTGACCTTGTTGAGCCCACCCAGCGGGCTCAGCAGGCCAATTAAGGGCCACCTGGCAACAGGTGACGTCACAGATTGAAATTTCATCTGTCAAGACCTTTTGACAGATGAAATATCAGCGTTTCACAGCTGTTTGAAGCTGTTAAACATTGACAATCTGTACTCCAGGTTAATTCCTTCCTCTCAGGATGATTTGGAGATCACCCCGGAACAGAAAGCAGAGGCTGCAGATTTTGACAGCTGGGGGCCATTCTGCTTTCTGTGCCAGTGAGATGAGGGACTCCTGAGACCTGAAGGAAGGAAGGCTGTAAAGGTAAGTAAAGGTTAGTAGAACTTCTTTAAACACGTTACACAGAGCAAACACACTTACCTCTGCACTCATGCACCCATCACTCACCTGAGCACTGACATCTCGACCCCTCCAAGCCCTTCATTCCGACGGCCTGCCTCGCTAACTTGGCGTGGTTTGGAGCCATCGGGAATCCCACATTTCAATAATGAAAATAGGGATTAGGCTAAAAACTGCCTGTTAACAGGCTGTTAATTGGCACTAATCCTCTTCCCGCCTCACGGAGGCGGGTCCCAGTGCAGGGTGGGTACCCGCCTCCTTTGAAACTGCCATGGAGGCGGGTTGGGGGCGGGATAAGGTCGGGACCCCCGATTTCAGGATTTTAAACCCCCACACGCCTCCAATCCCGACTCCACGACCCAATGAAAATCCAGCCCATAGAGTTATACGGCACAGAAAGAGGCCCATCATGTCCACGCCGGCCACCAAGTCCTGTCTATTCTAATCCCATTTTCCAGCACTTGTTCCGTAGCCTTGTATGCTGTGGCGTTTCAAGTGCTCATCTAAATGCTTCTTGAATGTTGTGAGGGTTTCTGCCTCTACCATCCTTTCAGGCAGCGAGTTCCAGATTCCAACCACCCTCTGGGCGGAAAAGTTTTTCCTCAAATCCCCTCTAAACCTCCTGCCCCTTGCCTTGAAACTATGCCCCCTCCTTATTGACCCCTCTACTATGCCCCTTGTTTATTGACCCCTCTACTAAGGGGAAAAGTTCCTTTCTATCTACCCTATCTATGCCCCTCATAATTTTGTACACCTCAATCAGGTCCCCCCTCAGCCTTCTCTGCTCTAAGGAAAACAACCGCAGCCTGTCCAGTCTCTCTTCATAGCTGAAACGCTCCAGCCCAGGTAACATCCTGGTGAATCTCCTCTGCACCCTCTCTAATGCAATCACATCCTTCCTATAGTGTGGTGACCAGAACTGCACACAGTATTCCAGCTGTGGCCTAACTAGCATTTTGTACAGCTCCATCATAACCTCCCTGCTCTTGTATTCTATGCCTCGGCTAACGAAGGCAAGTATCCCATATGCCTTCTTATCCACCTTATCTACCTGTCCTGCTGCCTTCAGGGATCTATGTACATGCACACCAAGGTCTCTCTGATCCTCTGTCCTTCCTAGGGTCCTACCATTCATTGTGTATTCCCTTGCCTTGTTAGTCCTCCCAAAATGCATCACCTCACACTTTTCAGGGTTAAATTCCATTTGCCTCTGTTCTCCCATCTGACCAACCCGTCTATATCATCCTGTAGCCTGAGGCTTCCCTCCTCGCTATTTACCACTCCACCAATTTTCGTGTCATCTGCGAACTTACTGATCATACCTCCTACATTCATATCTAAATCATTAATGTACACTACAAACAGCAAGGGACCCAGCACCGATCCCTGCGGTACACCACTGGACACAGGCTTCCAGTCACAAAAACAACCTTCGACCATCACCCTCTGCCTCCTGCCACTAAGCCAATTTTGGATCCAATGTGCCAAATTGCCCTGGATCCCATGGGCTCTTACCTTCTTGACCAGTCTCCCTTGTGGGACTTTGTCAAAAGCCTTACTGAAGTCCATGTAGACTACATCAACTGCACTACCCTCATCCACACACCTAGTCACCCCCTTGAAAAATTTAATCAAATTGGTTAGACATGATCTCCCCCAGACAAAGCCATGCTGACTATCCTTGATTAATCCTTGCCTCTCCAAGTGGAGAATAATTCTGCCCCTCAGAATTTTTTCCAATAATTTCCCTACTGCTGATGTTAGGCTCACTGGCCTGTTTATCCCTACTACCCTTCTTGAATAATGGTACCACGTTAGCTGTCCTCCAGTTCTCTGGCGCCTCACCTGTGGCCAGAGAGGTTCTGAAAATTTGTGTCAGAGCCCCTGCAATCTCCTCCCTTGCCTCTCTCAGCAGCCTGGGATACATCTCGTCTGGGCCTGGGGATTTATCCACTTTTAAGCCCGCTAAAACCGCTAGTACCTCCTCCCTCTCAACACTAATTTGTTCAAGTATATCACAATCCCCCTGCCTGATTTCTATGCCTACATCGTCCTTCTCCATAGTGAACACAAATGCAAAATATTCATTTAAAACCTCACCTACATCTTCCGGTTCTACACACAGATTGCCAGTTTGGTCCCTAATGCGCCCTACTCTTTCCCTGGTTATCCTCTTGCCCTTAATATACTTATAAAACACCTTGGGATTTTCCTTTATTTTGCCCGCCAGTGTTTTTCATACCCCCTGCACTTTCTATACTCCTCTAGGGCTTCCATTGTTTTTAGTCCTTTGCATCTGCCAAAAGCCTCCCTTCTTTTCCTAATCCATTCTTGTATATCCCTTGACATCCAGGGTTCCCTGGACTTGTTGGTCACACCCTGGACCTTTACAGGAACATGTTGGCATTGTACTCTCTCTATTTCCTTTCTGAATGACTCCCACTGCTCTGATGTGGATTTTCCTACAAGTAGCCGATCCCAGTCCACTTTGGCCAGACCCTGCCTTATCATATTAAAATCGGCCTTCCCCCAATTTAGAACCTTTATTTCCGGTCCATATAAAATGGCCGCCATATTTGCCTATAACAACAGTAAGTGCACAATGTAATCCATTCGATGTGAAGCACTTCGGACACCCTGAGGATATGATATGTATATAAGTTCTTAGATTTGTTTCCTTTCCTTCCTCTTGTACCTTTTAGAGAAATGAGTAATCCTCTTCATGTTGTGCCTTGATAGGAATAACCTGACCCCACAGGTGAGGTCATGTGTCGTAACTTACACCAAGAACTGGCTGACGGTAACCAGGAGGTAAGTGAAATATCATCACCTCAACTAGTGCAGCAAGGGACAAGCTGAATGCTGCCCAGAGTATCTATACGTTATTATATCTCTGTTTATATAATTAATAATTGGTCCGAAGCAGAGTTTGGGAAGTGGGGGGAACTAATCGGGAGGAGGTGCGAGTGGTGGTTGACAGAAGCCCGCAGATTTAATGTGGAGCCGGGAGGAGAACTCCTGCTTCCCTTGGTTCCACAATAAGGTAAATAAATTAAATTAAAACTTACCTTTTCAGAGATAGCCTCCAGCGGTCCCTTTGAGAACCAAGCGCCCGAGAATACTGACTGTAGCGCACTGCAGTCTGTTGCTGATAAATTTTACAAAGGGGGCCTTAAACATGCGTCAGACCCCATATTTGCATATGCAAAGGGCCTTCTGTCTCTTTCAGGTGCGAGCCCTCGATGCTTGTGCAGGAGCCTTTATCAATATGGCGGGTGGCGCAATTCCGGCATAGAAAGAGCGCACGCGGCCTGCCATATTGGACACTTAGGAGCCTGTTTCACACCTGTAAATCAGATGTGGTATTGTCGAGTTTCTAGGAAAAGGCTTTTCTAGTTTTGTGCACGGTAAAGTAAGAAGGACGAGCAAGGAAAAGAACAATGAATTAAAGAAGAAGGTGGGGAGGGAGGATGTTTTCAATAGAACCTGTCCGTACTGCGCAGTGTGTGAGGCAGCAGCAGCTCCTCTTGACCTCTCACATGAGTCTCGGGCATTCTTGTGGTTCTGCCTCTGCCCCTTTATTTATGCTCCCAGTTTATATTTATTTTAATGTTGATCCTGAACAACCCCAGGGAATCTGTGTTTTATACAGTTTGTCTTGGTGGCAATTGCATCTTCTTTTCTGCTATCTGTTCATTTTATAGAATCTTAGGGGGGAAAAATTGAGTCGCGCCCCCTTTTGGGCGCTAACTTTGCTGGGGCGCTACTTTTAGCACCACGAAAAATGAGCACTCCCGCCGCCAAAATTCATCAGTAGCGCCCCAAGAGAGAAGCAGGGCGCTACTGGAAGCGCCCCGCCTCCCTCTTGGGGCGCTGTGAGTGAATATCGCAGCGCTATGTGCTGCAGCGTCACGGTACTGCAGGTCTTCCTCCCCTTCTTAAAGTGAAGGGGCCCAGCGCAGCGCGACCCGGGGCCCAGCTGGGCCACCAGGGATTGGCGTGCCGGCAAAAGAGCCCGGAACTCAAGAGAAGTGCCGGGCTCACGGAGCACAGCCAGCACTCTACAGGGGGGCTGGTCAGGAGGCCGGGGACGGCAGAGGGAGCAGGTGCTGGCAGGTGGCCAGCAACAAAAATGGCCGCCCGGCACCTTGCCTTTAATTAGCGCCGCCCCGGCCACAGGTATGCCCCCCTGACCACGTCGGACATAGCATCCGGTGGTAAGTCAGGGGGCGCTAACTAAGATTGTGGCCGGGGCCCGAGCGGGGCGCTGCGCATAGCGCTAACGGTTACCGCTGCCACTAACCTCCCGCTGAATTTCGCGGGAGGCGTTGGCAGCGCCGCGCCTGGGCGCTAGTTGCTTTGCGCCCCGTTAGCGCCCTAAGCAGCCGAATTTTTAGGCCTTAGAATAGTACAGCACAGAAGGTGGCCATTCGGCCCATCGAGTCTGTGCTGGCTCTTTCGAAGAGCGTTCCAGTTAGTCCCACTCACCCACTCTTTCCCCATATCCCTGCAATTTTTTCTCCATCAAGTATTTATCCAATTCCCTTTTGAAGGCTACTATTGAATCTGTATCCATCACCCTATCAGGCAATGCATTCCAAATCCTAACCACTCGTTGCATAAAAAATGTTTTTCCTCGTGTCGCCTCTGGTTCTTTTGTCAATCACCTTAAATCTGTGCCCTCTGGTTATCAGCCCTTCAGCCATTAGAAACAGTTTCTCTTTATTTACTCTATCTAAACCCTTCATGATTTTGAATATGATGTGGTTGGGATTACGGAAACGTGGCTCAAGGATGGCCAAGACTGGGAACTCAACATCCAGGGGTATTCGATATTCAGGAAAGATAGGCAAAAAGGAAAGGGAGGTGGGGTAGCATTACTGGTTAAAGAAGGGATTAACACAATTGTAATGAAGGATATTAGCTCTGATGATGTGGAATCTGTATGGGTAGAATTGAGAAATACTAAGGGGAAAAAAACATTAGTGGGAGTGGTATATAGACCTCCAAACAGTAAGGCGGAGGTTGGGGATGGCATTAAAAGGGAAATTAAAGAAGTGTGCAATAAGGGCACAGCAGTCATCATGGGTGACTTTAATCTACATATAGATTGGGCTAACCAAATTGGTAACAATACTGTGGAGGAGGAATTCCTGGAGTGTTTACGGGATGGTTTCCTGGACCAATATGTCGAGGAACCAACCAGAGATCAGGCCATCTTAGACTGGGTATTATGTAACGAGAAAGGATTAATTAGCAATCTTGTTGTACGAGGCCCCTTGGGTCGAAGCGATCATAATATGATCGAATTCTTCATTAAGATGGAGAATAAAGTAGTTGACTCAGAAACAAGGGTCCTCAATTTAAATAAAGGAAACTACGATGGTCTGAGGAGCGAGTTGGGTAGGATTGATTGGGGAATGGCACTCAAAGGGGTGACGGTGGATAGGCAATGGCAAACATTCAAAGACTGAATGGATGAACTACAGAAGTTGTTCATCCCAGTTTGGCATAAAAATAAAACAAAAAAGGTGACTCAACCGTGGGTAACAAGGGAAATTAGGGATAGCATAAGATCCAAGGAGAGGACATACAAATTGGCCAGAAAAAGCAATAATCCTGAGGATTGGGAGCAGTTCAGGATTCAACAAAGGAGGACAAAGGGATTAATTAAGAAAGGGAAAATAGAATATGAGAGTAAGCTTTCAGGGAACATAAAAACTGACTGTAAAAGCTTTTATAGCTATGTGAAGAGAAAAAGATTGGTGAAGTCAAGCGTAGGTCCCTTGCAGTCAGAATCGGGGGATTTTATAATGGGGAACAAAGAAATGGCAGACCAACTAAATACATATTTTGGTTCTGTCTTCACAAAGGAGGACACAAATAACCTCCCAGAAATACCGGGGAACAGAGGGTCTGATGAAAGGGTGGAACTGAAAGAAATCAGTATTTGTAGGGAAATGGTGTTAGGAAAATTGATGGGACTGAAGGCCGATAAATCCCCAGGGCCTGATAATCTACATCCCAGGGTACTTAAGGAAGTGGCCCTAGAAATAGTAGATGCATTGCTGGTCATCTTCCAGAACTCGATAGACTCTGGAACAGTACCCATGGATTGGAGGGTAGCTAATGTTACCCCACTATTCAAAAAAGGTGGCAGAGAAAAAGCAGGGAATTATAGACCGGTAAGCCTGACATCGGTAGTGGGGAAAATGCTGGAGTCCATTATAAAAGATGTAATAGCAGAGCACTTGGAAAGCAGTGACAGGATCGGACAAAGTCAACATGGATTTACAAAAGGTAAATCATGCTTGACTAATCTACTAGAATTTTTTGAGGATGTAACTGGTAAAATAGATAAGGGAGAACCAGTGGATGTGGTGTATTTGGACTTTCAGAAGGCTTTTGATAAGGTCCCGCATAAGAGATTAGCGTGTAAAATTAAGGCACATGGGATTGGGGGCAAGGTATTGACTTGGATAGAGAACTGGTTGGCGGACAGAAAGCAAAGAGTTGGAATAAACGGGTCGTTTTCCGAGTGGCCGGCAGTGACTAGTGGGGTACCGCAAGGATCGGTCCTAGGACCCCAGCTGTTCACAATACAGGTAGACTATCCTTTATCCGAAAACCTCGGGACCAGCCGTGTTTCGGTTTTCGGAAAATTTCGGATTTCGGAAGGTGGGTCGGCGGGGGTCCGCGGGGGGGTCAGCGGGGGTCGGGGTCGGCGGGGGTCCGTGGGGGGTCCGCGGGGGTGTCGGCGTCGGCTGGGGTCCGCGGGGGGGTCCGCAGTCGTGGCTTGTCCGTCGCTGCTAGCCTGGAATGCAATGAAGTTCCGCATTTCCACCAACAGGTCGTCGTGCTCGGTCGGAACAGGGGCCGGCACCGCCGCGGGCTCAGAGCTCTCGTTGCTTTCGAGCCTTTGGAAGAGAGTCAGGTGGTTCCGCGGGGGGGTCGGTGGGGGTCCGCGGGGGGTCGTGCGCACGACTTACGCTGACCCTCTGCTCAGCGTAAGTCGTGCGCCACTCTGGTCATGTTGTGCGCACGACTTATGCTGACCGAAAAAACCTTCGGTTTTTAGAGGGTTTCGGTTTTCGGAAGTTCGGATAAAGGGTAGTCTACCTGTATATATTAATGATCTGGACGAGGGAATTGGATGTAATATCTCCAAATTTGCAGATGACACAAAGCTGGGTGGGAGGGTATGCTGCGAGGAGGATGTCATGAAACTCCAGTACGATTTGGACAGGTTAGGTGATTGGGCAGAAACATGGCAAATGCACTATAATATGGATAAATGTGAGGTTATCCACTTAGGTGGCAAAAACAGGAAGGCACATTATTATTTGAATGGCAATAGATTGGGAGAAGGGGAAGTGCAAAGAAACCTGGGTGTTCTTGTGCACCAGTCGCTGAAGGTAAGCATGCAGGTGCAGCAGGTGGTTAAGAAGGCAAATGGTATGTTGGCCTTCGTTGCAAGAGGGTTCGAGTACAGGAACAAGGATGTCTTGCTACAGTTGTACAGGGCCTTGGTGAGACCACACCTTGAGTATTGTGTGCAGTTTTGGTCGCCTTATCTGAGGAAGGACGTTCTTGCCATGGAAGGAGTACAGCGAAGATTCACCAGGCTGATACCTGGGATGGCAGGAATGACGTATGAGGAGAGATTGTGTCGATTGGGCTTATACTCACTGGAGTTTAGAAGATTGAGAGGGGATCTCATCGAAACCTATAAAATTCTGTCAGGCCTGGACAGACTAGATGCTGGAAGGATGTTCATGATGGTCGGGGAGTCCAGAACCAGGGGTCATAGTTTAAGGATAAGGGGTAGGACATTTAGGACTAAAATGAGGAGGAATTTCTTCACCCAGAGAGTGGTGAACCTGTGGAATTCTCTGCCACAGAGGGCGGTGGAGGCCAGTTCATTAAATATATTCAAGAAAGAGTTGGATATATTTCTTAAGACTAAAGGGATCAAGGGATATGGGGAGAAGGCAGGGACAGGGTACTGAATTTCAATGATCAGCCATGATCTCATTGAATGGCGGAGCAGGCTCGAAGGGCCGAATGGCCTACTCCTGCTCCTATCTTCTATGTTTCTATGAACACCTCGATCAAATCTCTTCTCAGCCTTCTCTGCTCTGAGGAGAACAACCCCAGCTTCTCCAGTCTATCCACGTAACCGTAATCCCTCATCCCTGGAACCATTCTAGTAAATCTCTTCTGTACTCTTGCCGAAGCCTTCACATACTTCTTAAAGTGAGGTGCCCAGAATTGGACACAATACTCCAGCGGAGGCTGAACTAGTGTTTTCTATAGGTTTAGCATAACTTCCTGGCTTTTGAACTCCATGTCTCTATTTATAAAGCCCAGGATCCCATATGCTTTATTAACTGCTTTGTTAACCTGTCCTACCACCTTCAAAGATTTGTGCACAAACACCCCCAGGTCTCTCTCTTCTTGCACCCCCTTTAAAATTGTACCATTCAGCTTGTATTGTCTCTCCTCATTCTACCTACCAAAATGTATCACTTCACACTTTTCTGCATTGAATTTCAGCTGCCATGTGTCCACTGTTAATTACACTTTCAAGTTTCCTTACATAGAAGTACATAAGATATACGGCACAGAAACAGGCCATTCGGCCCAACCAGTCCATGCCGGCGTTTATGCTCCACTCGAGCCTCCTCCTGTCTTTCCTCATCTAACTTTATCAGCATAACCCTCTCTTCCCTTCTCCCTCATATGCTTGTCTAGCCTCCCCTTAAATGTATCTATACTATTTGCCTCAACCTCAACCACTCCCTGTGGTAGCGAGTTCCACATTTTCATAACTTTTTGGGTAAAGAAGTTTCTTCTGAATTCCCTGTTGGATTTCTTGGTGACTATCTCATGGCCTCTAGTTATGCTCTTCCCCACAAGTGGAAACATTAGCCCAGAAATTCGGGTCCCCACGGGTGAGTACGCACGGGGTACTCACCTGTAGGCCCAATGAAAGTGCCGGTTTCCTGCATGCGCTGCGCATGCGCGGGAAACCGGCACTTCCGTTCCCCTGAACGAAGGGGTTCAGAGTTCGAACGCGTGCGCGGGAGAGGCTGCGAGTGCGCATCGAACTTCATTTTTTTTTGCAGGTTTTCCCGGGAGGGTAAGTCTGAAGAAGTTACACATTTAAAAAGCAGGTGTAAGGCCTGCTTTTTACAAGATAAGTGGTGAATTAATTAAAATTAAAACATTTTTTCCACAGGTTTATTATTTTTAAATACTTTAAAGCAAGGTAAGTTTATTTTTAGCCCTGTTAGAAAAGAAAATTTATAGTTTATTTAAAAAATGTGATGTTTAAAAAAATTTTATTTGAAGATTAAGGCCTAGAAATTCATTATAGCCACTTTTGGGGCGGTAAAGTCGGGCGGCCGCTAAAGTTTGCGCCCGGCGCAAATTCGAGGCCACTTCGCTGATATTCATTAGCTTCGCCTTAAGAGTTTGCTCGAGCGCTAAAACTGGCAATGCACGGCTCTCTTTAGGCACTAAGCCGGAGGTGCTGAGCGATACCGCCGAGGCCGGGCGCAGCGCAGGTGCGGCCATTTCTTGATTGACAGCAGACACCCTGGCGCCGGCCAGCTCTTAAGGGGGAAGGGTCGACTTGGTCTGCTGCCACGCCCTGCACACTGGAGCCCTCCAGCTAGGCCTGAACACTGCTGCTGGACCCATATAGCACCTCAAAGTATGGAGAAGGCCCGTGAACGAGCGCAGCGCTTCTCAGAGCTTGATCTGAGGGTGCTGGTTAGCGCTGTGGAGAAGAGACGCCATATTTTGTTCCCAGACAATGGGAGGAAGCTGCCGACCTGCGTCTACCGGAGAGCCTGGAGGCATGTCGCCACCAGGGTGACATCGAACAGTGAGGTCCCTAGGAGCGTGGTACAATGCCGCAAGAAACTAAATGACCTCGCCAGGATTGTCAGGGTGAGTACCCTTTCCAGTGTCCTCCTCATCCTTGCATGTGCACCTCACATTATGGGCAAAGGGACCTGAAAGCCCTAATGGCCAGCCCTCATGCAGCAGCTATGGGTCAGTCATGAACATCAATTGCACATTGTACACTTAACGCACTGGCCAGGCTATTCGACCATGGGAGGCAGTGCACACAAGATCAGGGCTACACACTGGCCAGGCTATTCGACCATGGGAGGCAGTGCACACAAGATCAGGGCTACACACTGGCCAGGCTATTCGACCATGGGAGGCAGTGCACACAAGATCAGGGCTACACACTGTACTTAGAGGCCGTCCTTTCTCTTGCAGGCCAAGCTGGCCAATAATAAGAGGAGCCGGACTGTGACCGGGGGAGGCGGACCCCAGATCCAGCCGCTCACCGAGCTGCAACAGTGCGTGGAGCGCATCATGGGTGCCCAGGTGATTGGCCCCGTTGCATCTGGAGATGCCGACCCTGTTCTGGGCACCAATGGTAAGGACATCATTTTTTGGACCTCTCTCGTCCCACTTACGCATCAGATCTACATCCTTTGCCACTGTCCGACCAATGCGCTGAATGCCACCACTCATGCATCCCTCGCTGACGCCCTCTCCTCACTCTAAAGCTACTCTTGTGCCTTCCTGCTTTCAGATGGTGAGGAGGAGGTCCCTGAAGTTGCCAGTGACAGCCCCTCAGAAGAGGAGGAGGAGGAGCAAGAGGAAGGCGGCCCATCAGGGGAACCCTCAGCCGCGGCAAGCCATGCCACTGTAGGGGAGACGTCTTCCCTGGAGGGGAGCGTGGGGGAAGGGTTGGAGGGGAATCCAATTGCTGGGCCCAGCGGCGTCCAGCAACGCAGGAAGGGTCGGCCAGTTCGGCGGCTTTCTCCCCAGAGGGAGAGCCCGGCCTCCAGTCTGGGGACGGTCAACGCCGAGGAGATGCGCCGCCTCGAGGACATGTCCGCGGACTCGGAGCGCCGGCACACGGAGCTCATGGGGGTAGTGGGACGGATGCCTGAGGCCATGCAGTCCCTGTCTCAGAGTGTCACCGAATTCGGGGCCTCTGTGGCAGCGATTGGCCAGGTGATCAGTGGTGCCGTGCAGTCACTGGCTGCTCTGATGCGGTCACAGAACAGGGCAACACGGGCACTCACTGCTGCCACACTCGCTGTGTCAGCCCGGCATCGCCAGGGCACCCGGCGCGCTGCAGCAGCACAGCGGTCTGTCCCTCGGCAGATTGCTGCGCATGCTGCAGTGCTGGCCCGGCCGAGTGCCAGTGTCTCGGGCGACCAGCGAGCGCCTGCCATCCGCCAGCTTGCCCCCATTGCTCCAGCCGCCACTGCCACTCCCCCAGTGGAGCTGCCACGAGCTGCTGCAGCGACTGATGCTGGCCAGCCACAGCTGCAGCATTCACCAGCCGGCCCCTCGAGGGCCAGACCTCGTCTAGGCCGACCCCCAAGGGCATCTGCCGTCACGACATGTGCCCCTCAGGAGCCGTCCCCCAGCCTTGCAGCAGCCACTGGCCTCACTTTGAGGAGGAGCAGCAGGGCGTCCAGGGGCCGGCAAAGTTTGCAGAAGGCATCGCCCTCGCGGGACACAAAGTAGAGGGTGTGTCCAAATGTTGTGTTTTTTGGTATGTTTGTTTTTTGAAGGCCGAGGATGAGGCCATTTTTGTTGACATCTTTTGTTAATCCTCCCTAGGTTGTGGGAGTGAGTCATGTGTGTGAGTGTTTTTTGGGGGTTTCGTGTGTTATTGGTTTTCATGTGGGAAGGGCCCTGAGTTTGTACAATAAACCATTTTATTCACATTGTCCATGTTTGATCTTTGAAGTGTTTGTTGCCTTAACCGGCTGAGGGCTTGCGGAGCGGCTGTAATCATGTTCTTTCATTGGCACAAGCCATTCCCTGACAGGGGGCCTATAAGTGACGTTCAATAAGCCGCCGACGGGCGGCCCTTGGACCTTCTGCCTCCCTCCTGGGCTGGTACTCCTCGTCCTCCTCCTCCTCATGCTCCTCCTGCTCCTCCTCCTGAGGTGGTGGTCCAACGTGAGGTGGCAGTGCCTGAGTCCTGCGGATAGCCAGGTTGTGCAGCATGCAGCAAACGACGACGAATTGGGAGATTCGCTCCTGCAAATACTGGAGGGCTCCCCCGGAGCGATCCAGACAGCGGAACCGTTGCTTCAGGACGCCGATTGTTTGTTCGATGAGGTTCCTGGTCGCTTGATGGCTCTCGTTGTATGCCTCTTCAGCAGGGGTCGTGGGCGCGCGGAGCGGGGTCATGAGTCAGGTACACAAAGGATAGCCTTTGTCCCCGATAAGCCATCCTCTTGGGTGAGGCTGTGCCTGGAACATGTCAGCCACAGTTGTCTGTCGCAGGATAAAGGCATCGTGGCTGCTGCCTGGAAAGCGGGCATTGACAGCTAGGATGCGCTGCCTGTGGTCACACACCAGCTGTACATTGAGGGAATGGTAGCCCTTCCGGTTGCGGTAATCCTCGGCATGCTCCAGAGGTGCCCGCAAAGCCACATGCGTGCAGTCAGTGGCGCCCTGCACCATGGGGAAGCCCGCTATTCTTGCAAATCCCACTGCACGCTGCTGCTGCTTGTCCAGGGTCATGGGGAAGGAGATGAATTGACGTCTCCTTCTGAAAAGGGCATTGGTCACCTGGCGGATGCAGCAATGCACGGCGAACTGGGAGATGTTAGCGATGTCCCCAGCAGCGGATTGGAAGGAGCCGGTGGCATAGAAGTTGAGAGCCACCGTCACCTTCACTGCCACCGACAGAGACGTCCTGCGCATCAGCTGTGGACGCAGATCTCTGTGAAGCAGCTGGCAGATGTCTGCAACCACCTCCCTTCTGAATCGCAGCCTCCTAACACACTGCGCGGCAGACATGTTGAGATAGGAGAACTGCTGGCGGTATACCCTGGGTGGGTAAGGCCTCACTTGGCGACGCCTGTTGCCCCCTCTGCGTCTAGCCAGGGCTGCCACTCTCTCACGGCGTCTGTAAGCCCTTCCGACATAAGGCTGAAACTCAGCGTTGGCACCCAATGCAGCCCCCATAATATGCTGGCAAACACTGAGATCTCAATGAAGGCAAAGAGAATTGCAAAGCTCTGGCCTGAAGCCAAAAATACCTGTCCTAGTGTTGGGCCAAAGCAGTAAGCGCTCTTCCTTGGTCTCTCTCCAAAAATCCGTTGCACAAGAGTGAATGCTGCAAAATGGCTGCCCTTTATAGTGCAGGGTAAGTGCCCTTTAATTTGCGCTCCCCGCGGCCCGCCTCGGCTGTGTACCGTTCCACTTCACAGTCGTTAGGGCCGCCCGGCGCACAATGGGGCGGCACGAGTGAAGTTCCGGTTCCGGCCGCACAAAGGGCGTTGCACGACGAAATGACGTCATGATCTGCGCGCGCAGCTGAGCGCGCACAAAGACTTTGCACCGGCGCTAAATGTCTACTGAAGTTGGGGCGAGGCGCAGATCACGCTGCGCACGGGCGCTAAGCGCCTAGCGCTCGAGATCTGCTCCTCCTAAGGCGCTAACGCCTGGCGCAGCCAACTGAATTTCTAGGCCTAAGTGATGTTTTGGGGCCGTAGTATTTATAAGTTTTGACAGCTCTTCCTGTCAATCTTATGAATGGAGCATTCCCTGCTCCGATTGGTTCCCCATGGCCCACATGATCCCAGGGGACGCATCGAACTAACTGCGCCCCTGAGATACGCAAGCACTGCGCGCCGGCAGCTGGACCAGGCCCTGGATCGGAATCCCACGCGGGCCCACAGCACAACGGCCGGCGCGCAAGGTAAGTGCAGGTCGGAGGCTTACACCTGCGGGAAGACCCTGACCCGAATTTCTGGGCCAATCTCTCTGTATCCACTCCATCAAAACCTTTCATAACTCCAAAGACCTCCATTTGGCCACCCCCTGCCCTCTCCTTTCAAGAGAAAAGAGACTCAGCCTGTTCATCCTTTCCTGATATGTATACTTTCGCATTTCTGGTATCATCCCTGCAAATCTCCTCTACACCCTCTCCAGTGCCTCCAAACCCCCTTCCCATAATATGGCGACCAGAACCGCACGCAGAATCCAAGTGTGGTCCAACCAAGGTTCGATACAGGTCTAGCATAACTTCCCTACCCTTCAATTCTATTCCTCTAGAAATAATCCCTAGTGCTTGGTTTGCTTTTTTTATGGCCTTGCTAACCTGTGTCGCCACTTTTGGTGATTTGTGTATTTGTACTCCGGGATCCCTTTGTTCCTCTACTCCACCTAGACTCGCACTCTCCAAGTAATAAGTGACCTCCCTATTCTTCCTACCAAAATGTAATACCTCACATCCATCCATGTTGAACGCCATCTGCCAATTATATGCCCATTCTGCAAGTTAATTAATGTCCTCCTGTAATTTGTTGCAGTTGTCCTCAGTCATGTCATCTACAATTTTCAAAATTGTGCCCTGTACCCAAAGTCCAAGTCATTAATGTATATCAAAAACAGCAGTGGTCCTAATACTGAACCTCGCGGAATGCTACTGTATACCTGCCTCCAGTCTGAAAAACAGCCATTCACCACAACTCTGTTTTCTATCCCTTAGCCAATTTTGTATCCATGCTGCTACTGTCCTTTATCCCATGGGTTTCAATTTTGTTAACAAGCCAAACATCATCATTCCTTTTCACGTAGATTTGATAACTGATAGCATGTCAGGGATTTTTGGCTTTCTAAACAAGTCGTCAGCAACAACACCACCTTGCTTTAACTTAGTAAAATGTCCAAAGGTGCTTCACAGGAACGTTATCAAACAAAATTTGACACTAAGCCACATAAGGAGATATTAGGGCAAAGAGGTAGGTTTTATGGAGCGTCTTCAAGGAGGAGAGAGAGGCAGCGAGGTTTAAGGAGTGAATCTAGGAGCTTAGGGCCAATGGTGGAGCAAAGGAAATTGGGGATGTGCAAGAGGACAGAATTGGAGTAGCGCTGAGATCTCGGAGGGTTGGCAGGCTGGAGGAGGTTACAGAGATAAGGAGGGGCGAGGCCATGGAGGGATTTTGAACATAAACCATCGCTCATATTTTAACAAAATCCCACACAGTAAATTACAAACACCAGGTGAGAGGATTGTCCAGCTGAGCACAGATGTGACAGGAACTGTAGCAGTAATAAAATGGTCCGTTTGTTTCAGAAGTATGTAAAAATGCCGGTTGTGACTGAGTGTGGTGTTTTTGGGCCATGTTCTTTTTCCGAGTGGCAGGCAGTGACTAGCGGGGTACCGCAGGGATTGGTCCTTGGACCCCAGCTATTCACAATATATATTAATGATCTGGACGAGGGAACTACAGGAAACTTTGTGTTATCCGGAGGCTAAATGTCCGGCAAGCTCGAGCCACCGGCAAAAATCAGGAGCCGTTTTGTCAGGTTTTTTTTCTTCTCGTGGCTTTTTTTTCAACAGTCAGGCTCTGGAAAGTCTCTCTGAAGCTGTTGCTAAGCTACAGAGATGCTTCCAAGGTACGGGCTGACTGTTTAGAAGCTGTTGCTAAGCAACAGTGTTTGTTGTCAGATACGGAGATGAAAAGCTCCGTATGCTTCAACATTAACACTGGTGTGTCCGGCAGTTTTGAGGGAACGGCAACAGCTCGGTCCCGTCGGTGCCGGATAGCACAAAGTTTCCTGTAGATGTAATATCTCCAAGTTTGCAGACAACACAAAGCTGGGTGGGCGTGTGTGCTGTGAGGAGGATGCCGAGAAACTCCAGTATGATTTGGACAGGTTGGGTGATTGGGCAGAAGCATGGCAGATGCAGTATAATGTGGATAAATGTGAGGTTATCCACTTTGGTGTCAAAAACAGGAAGGCAGATTATTATCTAAATGGCAATAGATTGGGAGAAGGGGAAGTGCAACGAGACTTGGGCGTCCTTGTGCACCAGTCGCTGAAAGTAAGCATGCAGGTGCAGCAGGCGGTTAAGAAGGCAAATGGTATGTTGGCCTTCGTAGCGAGAGGGTTTGAGTACAGGAACAAGGATGTCTTGCTGCAGTTGTACAGGGCCTTGGTGAGGCCACATCTTGAGTATTGTGTGCAGTTTTGGTTGCCTTATCTGAGGAAGGATGCTCTTGCCATGGAGGGAGTGCAGCGAAGATTCACCAGGCTGATACCTGGGATGGCAGGAATGACGTATGAGGAGAGATTGGGTCGATTGGGCTTGTACCCGCTGGAATTTAGAAGAATGAGAGGGGATCTCATCGAAACATATAAAATTCTAACAGGAGTAGACAGACTAGATGCTGGAAGGATGTTCCCGATGGTCGGGGAGTCCAGAACCAGGGGTCACAGTCTAAGGATAAGGGGTAGGCCATTTAGGACAGAGATGAGGAGGAATTTCTTCACCCAGAGAGTGGTGAACCTGTGGAATTCTCTGCCAAAGAAGGCAGTAGAGGCCAATTCACTAAATATATTCAAGAAGGAGTTAGATATATTTCTTAAGGCTAAAGGGATCAAGGGATATGGGGAGAAGGCAGGGACAGGGTACTGAATTTGGATGATCAGCCATGATCTCATTGAATGGCGGAGCAGGCTCGAGGGACCGAATGGCCTACTCCTGCTCCTATCTTCTATGTTTCTATGTTCTGTTTGCTTTCCCTGCCAGTTTGAGTGGAGCCCCTGCTGGGTTCAGTATAACCCGTGTTCTTGATTTCTCTCCCAGGTATCAGAAGTGCAGCAGTGAGAGTCGGAGGAAAGGACTGAACCTTCCTCATCAGATCTTCGAATGTGATGAAAGCTTCAATATGGAAAAACAGAATCTCCAGGTATGCCTCGGTGACGTTCCTCCTGGCATAGCACAGGAACTAAATGGAGGGCTTCAAGTGCTGAGAAATATTACCCAACAAAATAACCCAGAAAACGTTCACAACACGGACAATCCGGAGTGGGACTGACTGCTGCAAACAACTGTTGTGGTGGGGGAGGAGGGCTGGTGGTGTGTGTTACGGGGTTTGGGGAGTTTTACGGTTTGCCAGGTTCATCAACTTCTCTGATGTGAAGGACTGGCTTTTGTGGTGCAAATTGTGACCTGTTTTGACACATTTTTCTCTTCAGTTTAAGTCTAGTTCTGTGCACAAAGTTTCAGCGATCAGCCTCGCTCCTGATTGCTCTGACACACTTTTGTTCCTTTTGATTTTTCTTCCCTTTTATGGGCTGTGTTTCACTGGCTTGTTTCTGACGCATCTCTTAGCTTCTCAGCTATCTCTATGTTTATACAGAGCTCCACTGCTGCCCAGGCAGCTGGGCTACAGACTGGAGCTTCAGAGCTCTTTATTCAGAGTCTGCAGTGGCCCACTGCACTGGAGGCAGTTGACATTGTTTATTTTTGTATTTTATGGTCAGTATGACTTTAATTCTCCCTTGGGCACTTCTACTCCTGCTGTAACTTTACTAATTACTGGAAACTTTTACAGGAACTAAACTGTGATTTAGGCTAACACAGTACAAGGAGTGCTCCATTGTTGGAGGTGGATGAGGTGTCAAGCTGAGGCCCTGCCTGCCTATTCCAGTTATTGGCAGGTGTAAAAAGATCCCGTGCACTTTTGGAAGAAGTGTAGGGAGTTCACCTAGTGTCCGAAATGAAGAAATTGTCCTCCCTCAGTCAACACCACCAAAAACAGATCACAGAATCACAGAAACCCCACAGTGCAGATAGAGGCCATTTCGGCCCATCGAGCCTGCACTGACACATATCCCATCCGATCCCTGTAACCCCTACACCAACACATATCCCACCCTATCCCTGTAACCCCACGTATTTAATCCCCCTAACACTAAGGGTCAATTTTTTTTTATCATAGCCAATCAACCTAACCCGCACATCTTTGGACTGTGGGAGGAAACCGGAGCACCCGGAGGAAACCCACGCAAACACGGGGAGAATGTGCAAACTCCACACAGACAGTCACCCGAGGCCGGATTCGAACCCGGGTCTCTGGCGCTGTGAGGCAACACTGCTAACCACTATGCCACCGTGCTGAATTGGTCATTTATGTTATATTGTTGTGGGATCGTGCTGTGTTCAAAATGGCTGCCAGTTATGCCTACAAAACAGTCACTGCACTTCACAGTAATTTATTGTATGCAGAGCACCTTGAGAGATGGGATAGGACAGTGTATAAATGCAAATGAAATCAAAGAGACTAAAAACCATGTTTATTTGAGCATCTAATGGGGAAAGTAAAGGACCAGTTCGTGCTCACAACCAACATCACTAAAACAGATGATCTGGTCATTATCACATTGCTGTTGTGGGAGCTTGCTGTGCACTGTTTTGGCTGCCGCTTTTCCTACAGGGCGGCACGGTGGCATAGTGGTTAGCACTGTTGCCTCACAGCGCCAGGGACCCGGGTTCGAATCCGGCCTCGGGCGACTGTCTGTGTGGAGTTTGCACATTCTCTCCGTGTTTGCGTGGGTTTCCTCCGGGTGCTCCGGTTTCCTCCCACAGTCCAAAGATGTGCGGGTTAGGTTGATTGGCTATGATAAATTGACCCTTAGTGTTAGGGGGATTAAATACGTGGGGTTACGGGGATAGGGTGGGATATGTGTTGGTGTAGGGGTTACGGGGATCGGGTGGAATATGTGTCGGTGCAGGCTCGATGGGCCGAAATGGCCTCTATCTGCACTGTGGGGTTTCTGTGATTCTGTGATTACAACAGTGACTACACTTCAAAAGTACTTAATTGGCTGTGACGTGCTTTGGGACGTCCTGAGGTTGTGAAAGGTGCTGTATAAATGTAAGTACTTTCTTTCTTTATACAGAGCTCCGTTGCAGCCCAGGCAGATGAGCTACAGACTGAGGTTCCAGAGCTCTTCATTCAGAGTCTGCTGCGGCCCACTGCACTGGAGGAAGTTGACTGGAGGAATGAAGAAATCCGTAAATCTGGCAGGCTGGTGGATCTGTGTACACTCTACCCACCAACTGATGAGGTGAGTCCACTTCACAGGGTGCGTACTGAGGAGACAAACTGCGCTGTGCACAGGATCATTCACAGCTGTTATATACAGAAACGAACTGCACAGAACACTGCACCAGTTCAGGAATGTAGTACAGGAAACTTTGTGATATCTGGCACCGACGGGACCGAGCTGTTGCTGTTAGATCAAAACTGCCGGACATGTTGAAACATACGGAGATTTTCAGCTCCGTGTGAATCAACAAACCCTGTTGCTTAGCAACAGCTTCAAAACAGTCGGCTGCAGCTTAAAAGCGTCTCTAGCTGAAGCTGTTGCTTGGCTACAGACCTTGCAGAGCCTGACTGGGGAAAAAAAAAGCAACGAGAAGTAAAAAAACTTATAGGAAACGGCTCCTGAATTTTGCCGGTAGATAGAGCTTTCCGGACTTTTAACCTCCGGATAAACCAAAGTTTCCTGTAGTGTGTGTCTAGGGAGGGTGTTTGGGAAGGAGGAGCATGTGGGGGTTTTATTCTGATGATGTGCTGACATTTAGGCGATACACAGCAGGTCCATCAGTATCTGAGAAGGCAAAAGACAGAATGATTCTGGTGTAACCTGTCAGAGCCCAAAAATTGCTTTCACAGATGCTGACCAGCCTGCTGTATCTCCTGGTAATATTTCCCCTGCCCCTCCCCTCTTCCTTCACTCCCCTGCTCCCTGCTCCCTCTCCCACTTCCGCTCCCTCTCCCTCCCCCTCCAATTATCTTCTGTTTTCTAAGTTAAATATTTCTGATTATTTTCACCTCCTCACAGGAAGAAGCGATACAGTGTCGAGTCATTCCACAGTCACCATGTGAACAATTTGAGCAGAGGTTGCAAATTAATTTTCTGGAATTAAAGTGAGTCACTTTTGTTCAATCTTTCAATTTAATAATATTACTAAATCAAGAGGACAGCAGTCCATGGGAGGGTTGCTCTGTAACCCACCCCTCGCTCCCAGGGTTGCTCTGTAACCCACCCCTCGCTCCCAGGGTTGCTCTGTAACCCACCCCTCGCTCCCAGGGTTGCTCTGTAACCCACCCCTCGCTCCCAGGGTTGCTCTGTAACCCACCCCTCGCTCCCAGGGTTGCTCTGTAACCCACCCCTCGCTCCCAGGGTTGCTCTGTAACCCACCCCTCGCTCCCAGGGTTGCTCTGTAACCCACCCCTCGCTCCCAGGGTTGCTCTGTAACCCACCCCTCGCTCCCAGGGTTGCTCTGTAACCCACCCCTCGCTCCCAGGGTTGCTCTGCAACCCACCCCTCGCTCCCAGGGTTGCTCTGTAACCCACCCCTCGCTCCCAGGGTTGCTCTGCAACCCACCCCTCGCTCCCAGGGTTGCCCTGCAACCCACCCCTCGCTCCCAGGGTTGCTCTGCAACCCACCCCTCGCTCCCAGGGTTGCTCTGCAACCCACCCCTCGCTCCCAGGGTTGCTCTGCAACCCACCCCTCGCTCCCAGGGTTGCTCTGCAACCCACCCCTCGCTCCCAGGGTTGCTCTGCAACCCACCCCTCGCTCCCAGGGTTGCTCTGCAACCCACCCCTCGCTCCCAGGGTTGCTCTGCAACCCACCCCTCGCTCCCAGGGTTGCTCTGCAACCCACACCTCGCTCCCAGGGTTGCTCTGCAACCCACCCCTCGCTCCCAGGGTTGCTCTGCAACCCACCCCTCGCTCCCAGGGTTGCTCTGCAACCCACCCCTCGCTCCCAGGGTTGCCCTGCAACCCACCCCTCGCTCCCAGGGTTGCTCTGTAACCCTCCCCCCTTCCTCGTCCAGTCCGAGGTTGCTGTTGCAAACTTCGGATCTCCACTATATATTCTCTTGTGTTTAGCATCACCGCTCATTCCTGTAAGTGGACCCTGCATCCCTTATGATCAGGAGTTTATCACCCACTATCTAGTCAGAAGATAGTGTGGCCTGGGGGTTGTAACAATGAACCCTCTTGTTGTGTGAACTAGATATTACAACCCTCTCATATGCCTCCACATTCTCTCTGCTGCCTTCCAGATAGCAGACTGATGCACACTCTAGTGTGACATGGCCAATTTTAAACCAACAGGCTGATTTATTTATATAATATATGTGTGTGTGTGTATATATATATTATATATATATATATATATATAATATATATATATTAATAAGTGAATGAGCAAAATAATGTTTACAGCGAATTTTAATCTGTTTCATAATGTTCTTTGTAACATAGAAAATAATAAAGCATGCTGCACTGTCCCTTTTTAGTGGGCTGAATTCACTCTTCTAACTAGCACTTTTCTGAAAATATTTGGCATTAAATTTAAGAAGGGAGGTCTCACCCTCTGTCGGACTTCCAGTCCAGCTTCCTTCAAATTGTGTGCCAGCTTGTCCCAGCTGGACAGGATGCCAAAGACTTGACCTCTGACCTTCTCCCAGATCGCACTGCCTCGGGTTTGGTCAATCAAGCTGCCAATTAAATCTGCTACCATCCTTTGAGGGGTGGGCTCCTGACTGCTCTCTCCTGACGAGCTCACTTGAATGAAGCCATTCCAACATACAGGAAACTTTCGATTTACCAGCACCTAAATAACCGGAAATCTCGGTTAACCGGCAAAATTCAGGAGTAGGTTCAGGTAAGTTTTACTTCTGCCTTCCTCCATCTGTTGCTGTGCAAGGGTGTGGCTGCAGCTGTTGCTAAGTTACAGAGACGCTTGGAACTTGTGGCCATTGTTCTGAACCTGTTGCTAAGCAACAGGGTTTGTTGCTTTATAAGGAGCTCTCAGCTCTCGTATCTTTTACTATAGCTTTCGGTTATCCGAAATTTTTGATGAACAGGCACCACGTCGGTCCCGTCGGTGCCGGATAAAAAAAAGTTTCCTGTATTGCCTGTGAATTGCTTAACAAACCATCTTAAACTGATGTCGTAGAATGAAACTGCATTCTGGGTAACAACAGAAAATGCTGGAAAAACTCAGCAAGTCAGGCAACATCCGTGGAGACTTGCTGAGTTTTTCCAGCATTTTCTGTTGTTATTTCGGATTTCCAACATCTGCAGTATTTTGCTATCGTACCTGCATTCTGGGTAGGTGCTCTGTCTGAATCTAATCCACATTCCCCACAAATTGTACTTTGTAGATTCAACCTCTTGTAAACTGAATGTAACTTAATAGCATCATCCTGATATAAATCGATCCAAAATTCTTCTTTGGGCAAAAATCTGAAACTTTGCAGATACTTTACTTGTTTATTCCATTTGTATTATTTACTGTACCTCTTTAAAAGAAGGAATTTCAGAGCAATGCTGTGAGCAGGGTTACAGAGCGATGGCATCTAATATGTGGGTGAGAAAGAACTGCAGATCTGGGGACAGGAGGCAGTAGATGTGGTGCTCTGTGAGGGGGGAAATCATTTTAAACTAAACTTATAGTGGGTAAGTTTCCCCATTGAGCGCAAATTACGCTTGAAATTGCACTGGTTAGGTTACAGTTCAAGTTCCCGCTAAAATGCATTTTCATAATCACAAGTAACATCTTCCATGAACTGGCACAATCGGACAGTGTAATAGAACGTAATCATTCATTTTTTTCTTTGCATTAGAAAATAGTCATTGATGTATTTAAGAGTTGGTAACCTGGTGCAGATTTATTAATAATGCTTAAAATGGGTTTATCACAAAAAATAAGCATTTTTAATAAGTGTCCAGTCCTCCACCTGTGAGTAGCCTGATTTTAAATCACTGAAAATGACTTAAAAAAAACTATACAGAACCATTTACTAGTTTCATTAGTGTGCACTAGTCAGTTTCTCACCAAATTAAATATTTTTTAACATGTCAAAATTTTTTAAACGTGCCTACCTTGCCTGTGCGCCTAAGAAAACGAGTTCAATCTGAAGATCCTCCTCGAACGGTCGCAGTCAGCGGAGGGAAGTTTTGATGCAACTTTACAGAGCGCTGGTGAGACCGCACCTGGAGTACTGCGTACAGTTTTGGTCTCCATATTTAAGGAAGGATATACTTGCATTGGAGGCAGTGCAGAGAAGGTTCACTAGGTTGATTCCTGGGATGAAGGGGTTAACGTGTGACGAAAGGTTGAGCAGGTTGGGCCTATACTCATTGGAGTTTAGAAGAATGAGAGGTGATTTTATTGAAACATAAAATTCTGAGGGGGTTTGACAGGGTGGATGCTGAGAGGATGTTTCCCCTAGTGGGGGTATCTAGAACTAGGGGGCATAGTTTCAGAATAAGGGGTCGTCCATTTAAGACGGAGATGAGGAGGAATTTCTTCTCTGAGGGTCGTGAATCTTTGGAATTCTCTACCCCAGAGAGCTGTGGAGGCGGAGTCATTGAATATATTCAAGGTGGAGATTGACAGACATTTGAACTACAAGGGAGTCAAGGGGTACGGGGAGAGAGCGGGAAAGTGGTGTTGAGGCCAAGATTGGATCAGCCATGATCTTATTGAATGGCGGAGCAGGCTCGAGGTGCTGATTGGCCTACTCCTGCTCCTGTTTCTTATGTTCTTAAACTCGCATGCTCATTATTTTGATCTGGGGGGCGTGACCAGTTTTGTGGCGGGGCGGGTGGGGGGGTGCTGGCTTCAGGCAAAATGATTTTTAAACCAGCATTAAAGATCGCAGAGACTCGATTTATGCTTGATGTAGCTCCTGTTTAAAATTCCCTGATCTTTTGCGCTGGTTCGGCCAGATTGCGCTGATGAAACTAGCACATATTAGTGGAAACTGTACCTCACATTCTGAGAGCTAACGGTTGTGTGGGCCAGTTTTCCTTCCTCTGATATTCCTTTTTATATCACTTTAAAAGTGATCCTCAGGCGATGCCCACATGTCCTCACACAGCGATCGGAATTTCTGTACATCTCAACTCACAACATCTGATAAACTGAAGTCCTCACAACTTCTCTCCACAATTACACTTTGTTTCTTTTCTCTACAGATTTGAAATTGAAATCGAGCCGCTCTTTTTGAGTATAGCTTTGTACGATTTAAAGGAAAGGAAAAAGGTGATTATCAGTCAACTCTGAGCCTAGAGCTTCTAAAAGGTTTGCATGTTATTCCCGTAGGATTCCTGGGATCCAGCAGCAGGATCGTGAGCCAGGAATCCTGGCACATCTGCTCATTTTGTTTATACCTGAAATATATACCATACGGACTGCAGCGGTTCAAGAAGGTGGCTCAAGGGCAATTAGGGATGAGCAATATATGCTGGCATTACCCGCGATGCCCACATCCCATGAATTAAGTTTTTTTAAATTGATGTGAAATGCCATTATGATTGTAACTGAGACATAATTTTTGTCTATGGTGGATTATTTATTGCTGGTAACAGCACACATTGGGTTAACGTCAGTTACTGCTAGCTGTTTCTGCAGGCTGCAGACAATGAATACCATTATGGTCCGATAGAATGTAGGGCATTTCATGGGTATTAAATGAACATACGTGGTTGTTCCTGTGGAGTCAAAGGTGGTTCAATATACTCACGTCTGCTAGGTACAGAATTTTAGCGTGATCTGTCCAGCCATGTCCTGGACAGCTGTTTAAGTGCTGATTTCCTTTAATCACCGGTTGTTCAAAATAGTTGGAACAGATCACTGGGTTTTCAAGTACAAGCATCCTGTGTGTGGCTGATTCCCCTGAATGTATTGGGATGCTATAGGAATACGGTTTTTAATTCCCTTTGTTCGCCATAGAAATTTGGGGCTATACCTTGGTTGTATTGCAACCAGACATCTATCAGTCTGAAGCCAGCCAAGGTGAGGGGTGAACCAGCAGCTCCACAGTAGCATACAACCACAGAAGAAATAAAAGGGAGGGCGATTGCAGGTCAATGTATTGCAGAGAGTTTGTGCAGCAGTCTTTGTTGTTTTGGGAATTTCAAAGAGATTAGTTAAGTTTGTAATTACTGTAAATATACTATTTACACTGAGTACTGTTCCTTTACAACAACCTGCATTTATATAGCACCTTTAACATAGCAAAACGCTCAAGGTACTTCACAGGAGTTTAATCAGACAAAAAAAAACACTGAGCTATAGAAGGAGATATTAGGAGGGGTGATTAAAAGCTTGCTCAAAGAGGGTTTTACAGGAGGAGAGAGAGGTGGAGACGGAGAGGTTTAGAGCGGGAATTCCAGAGCTTAGGGCCTAGATGGCTGAAGGCATGGCTGCCAATGGTGAGCTGAAGGGAGTGAGTAAACTTGTCTGTCTGTTAGTCTATAGCCAGAGCCTCCGTCTGATTGGGTAAATATTCTTTCACCTACCAAAGACGAGGCGATCACGTGGTAGCACATGATATATCCAGTAAGCCGGGGTACAATGACAATGGTTCTCTGTTCAACCCCTGAGTCTTGCTACATTTGCCTAGGTATTGGGTATGTAATGAGACACTGTGGGTCACAGGGAACACGAGGTTTGCTTATGAGAGTGGTCGGTAATACTGAAACCAAGGAAATATCAAGTGTATAAGATGAAAGAACAAGCAAGAAAGTAAGTTTGAGAGCATTGAGTCTTATCTGATTCTGAAATACTGTACTCTTGAATGAAGAGCTTTTGTATGGATTCTGTTCTGGCTGCTTTTGTGTTGATCAATATTGTCACTTCTCTGCAGGTAACTTCTTGTAAAGGTTTTGCGGTTGATGGGTCAGTCACAAAGTCCCTGTGGTTCACTTGCTGCTGCCCAATTGGAGCTGTCCTCGGGTAGACATCCCTGCCACAGCTGCAGTAGGGGTTGGCAGTGAGCACTGGTTTTCCAAAGTCTCTGGTTATACCCAAAGAAGTGGTCACTATTGGGGAAAAGAGCCTAGTGATAAGGCTGTGTTTGCATTATTTTAAATTCCACGCTGCTAAGTATTCTGCTCTGTTTTCATAGATTTCAGAAAACTTCTACTTAGATCTCAACTCTGAAGAATTTCGAGATGTTCTTCAGACACAAGCACAGGTCCCGTGCTACTTCAGAAAGGCCGTCTTCTCAATCACCCATCCCTCTTCTGAAATCTACCTGGTCATTAAGGTACTGTCTGTGCCAGAACCCTGCCAGGTTCCTGGGCAACGACACAACCATAAAACCTTTAGTTGTTATGCTTTGGTGTAAATGTTGATTTTGCTCTTTATCACAAGATAGTTACGGATGATGAAGATCATTTGGCCCATCTTAATAAATCCATCCAAAAGGATCTAAAGTCCCCCCCGCCATTACCTCAACTACTCTTTTTTCTGGGAGTCCATTTCATGTGTTGATCAGTATTTGTGTGAAGAAGTACTTCGTGATCTTAGTCCTAAAATTACCTTTTGCTAGTTTGAACCTGCGTCCCTTGTCCTGCTCTCAAACTTTAACTTTTCCATATCCTATATGAGAGAAAGAAAGAACTTGCATTTATAAAGCGCCTTTCGTGACTTCAGGACATCCCAAACTGCTTCACAACCAATGAAATATTTTAAAATTGTAATTGTAATGTAGGAAAGGCAGCGTGCTAAGCGTCTAGTCTACTGAGACTCCTAGGTCTCTTTCAATTTCATCTTCCGTTATTTTCACACCCATACCGTTCATGAAGTATGTGTTTTGCCAATTTTTTTTCTTTCCTTCGTGTGATACTTTATATTTATTGGTATTAAATTTCATCTGTCATTGTTTTGCCACTTACATATTTTCTGATCTGCCTCTTCTGATTCTGCCGCCTCTTCCAGTTTAGTTTCCTAGACAAATTTGCATTGGGTTTCTAAGTATAAGTCATTGATGTAAATTAGAAACAGTACAGGTGCCAAGACTGCGCCCTGGGGCGCTCCACTCGCTACTTCCTCCCCACCAACCCCCACCCTCAAACCCTGACGTAGCTCCTCCAAGTGCCCATTGTTTTCGACGCTTCAGACAATTTGTTATCTATTCCCAAGATTTACTCTGTTACCCACAGCTTTAAGCTTAATTAATAGCCTTTAACGTAGAACTTATGTTACATGCCTTCTGGAAGTCTAGGTACAAGATGTCAAAGAGCGTAACACTTAGTCCACTTGGGATACTTCTTCCTCAAAGAGGTCAAGGAGGTACATCAGGCTGGATCTTCACTCTCTGAATCCATGTTGACTGCTGTTTACTTGATCATTATTGTACAGACAACCAAGTTTACACCTGATAATCAATTGCATTATTTTCCACAGGATTGAAGTAAGATTAATGGATCTACAGTTCCTGTGTCAGTTTTGTGACCCTTTTTGAATACGCGTACCACTTTGGCCTGTTTCCAATCTACTGGAGCATTTTCAATATTCAGTGCTCTGTCATAACAATGAATCCTCTGTGAATTCTACATGTTCTTTTCCACATTTCCAATTTGCCTCGACGAAAAGGATCCTCCCAGCCAGGCGGGGTGGATGGTTTGTGACACTGTGTCGGTTAATCCTTCAACATTCCAGACTGCAATCTCAACTGTTGTCATTAGAGATTACAAACTATATCTCAATCTCATACTTTCTTCCACTGTGCCCTAACCTGTTATTGGGTTTGTTATATTAACCCCTCTCCCTGTTTGTTATTGGATTTGTTATAATATTGTCAGTATGCCTCAGTTGCTGGGACTCGTGCCCATGAGCTAGAAGGTTATGGGTTCAAGCCTCATTCCAGGCTTTGAGCACATAATCTAGGCTGATATACAGTATTAGAGCTGAGGGGGTCTTTTGGATGAGATGTTAAATTGAAGCCTTGTTTGCTTGTTCAGGTGGATGTAAAAGATCCTGTGGTATTAGTTGAAGAAAAGCAAATTGTTCTGGTGGCCTGGTCAACATTTACAGATTTATTGGTCATTCATCTCATTGCTGTTTGTAGGGCCTTGCACTATGCAAGTTGGCTGCCACATTAGCCTACATAACAGCAGTGTCTAGACTTCATTGGTTGTGAAGTGATATGGGAATGTGAAAGACGTTATATAAATACAAATTCTTTCTTATAATGAGATGCCCAAAACTGTACACAGTACTGTAATTGTGGCCTAATCAAGTCTTGTACAGTATTCATCACCTCTCTTCTTTTCTATTCAAGTCCCCTTTATATAAAACCCAAAACATCACTTGCCCGTTTCATGTTCTTTTGATAAGATGGGAGAATGGGCTAAAAAGTGTCCTTTTGGAATTCAATGTCAGTAAATGTGAGGTGATACATTTTGGTTTAAAAAAAATAACAACAGTAATTATACTCTGAATAGAAGTAGACTTGATGTGGAAGAGCAGATGGATTTGCGGGTACAGGTTCACAGGACCTCCGGTTAATAAAACAAATGGTATTCTAGGTTTTATCTCGCGGTACGAACTATGAAAGTCAAAGGTAATGATGAGCCTAGATAAAACTTTATCAAGACCTCAGTTAGAGTGCTATATGTGGTATTGGGCTCCACACTGTCGGAGGATAGAACACAGATTCACTAGGATGCTGCCTGGTGCGAGGAAAAGCAAATATGAAGGAAGACTTGAAAAACGGAGACTTTTTGTTAGAACAGCGCAGATTATAGGGCGCTATGATAGAAATGTTTAAAATTATGAGAGGGTGGGACGATGGGATGGGAAATTAGTGGTGCCTCTGGTCTTCCTCTGGTTGTTCTCTAGTACTCCTACAGGCCCAAATTCAGCCTCTTCTGTAAACGCGTCGCCTTCATTCACGTAGTGCCAGGGATATTTAACACCCACTTGAACAGCAGATGGGGCCTTGGTTTAACATCTCATTGTAACACCTACATTGAGTACTCGGGTATTGGAGTAGGGCTCGAATCCACAACTTTCTAACTCAGGTGAGAGTCCTACCAACTGAGCCAAACTAACACTCTGACCTGTTGTGTATATTCTGTTTTGATGTCCCTTTTGTGATGTTCTGCTCCTTGTACATTCATAGTATCTCCACTTTATGTGTTGCAGGTAGAGAAGGTGCTGCAGCAAGGCAGCATTACTGAGTGCGCTGAGCCATACATAACCATTAAAGAGTGCGAGACGGCCAAGGTATGTGAATGGAACCTTCCGGAAACCCCTCTTCCCCTTCCCCCATGTAGGGGAGGCCAAATACTGTGCGCAGATCTCCCAGATCCCCCAGCACTAGACTGGGCAAATACTAAAGCGCAGAAAGAATACTAAATTATTGAGTAACTGTAGTACATGACATTCTTGTTGATAATTATCTCCTTCAGAACTCCTGCTTACAAAGATCTCCCTTAGCACCAATTACTTGGTCTTCAATCCCAACCAAAACCTGTATCTGAATGATTTAAATTGCAAGTTGCTGTTTTATGGGATGGATTTCTAGTTGGTGCTGCCATTATTGGGTTAATTAATATAAACCACAGCACTTTAAGTAAATAGTTGCTATCAGTTTCTTGTTCCTTTTGCACTGTGATGCTTGTGGCGTGCTCTGAGATTTGAATATATTTTGTGTGCTCTACTGTTGCAGTGTGATAGACTCTGCCTCAAGGACAAGCACAGTGTAGCTTAACATTGTGTTAACTCGTGTAAACATCCCAGTGGGTTACTGGCTTCAACTTGTGGACACATGGGACAGGTCACTGCCAGATTTGATCCTGCATTCCTTCTAGTGAAGTGTGATCTTTTTGGGGGTGGTTAGTCAACAGGTCCAGTTAATGGGAGGAGGGATGGTGACTGGGGGTGTGTTTGGGAGGGGACGGTGAACGGGGATGTGGTGGTGGGGAGGGGGCGGTAAATGGGATTGTGGTTACATAAAAATTACATAAAAAGAACTAATTGGAAAGGCATGTCCCAAAATTATCATCACTGAGGTCTATTTAACAGATAGAAAGAAAGACTTGCATTTATATAGCGCCTTTCATGACCACCGGACATCCCAAAGTGCTTTGCAGCCAATGAAAAACTTTTGAAGTGTAGTCACTGTTGTAATGTAGGAAACGTGGAAGCCAATTTGCGCACAAGGTCCCACGAACAGCAATGTGACAGTGACCAGATATCCTGTTTTAGTGATGTTGGTTAAAGGATAAATGTTGGCCAGGACACTGGGGAGAAATCCCCTGCTCTTCTTTGAAATAGTGCCATGGGATATTTACGTCCACCTGAGAGAGCAGACAGGGCCTCGGTTTAATGTCTCATCTGAAAGACGGCACCTCCGACAGTGCAGCACTCCCTCAGTGCTGAAGTGTCAGCCTAGTGCGATTTGATCCCAACACTTCTGACTCGGAGGCAAGAGTGCTATCACTGAGCCACAGCTGACCTGGTCTTGGTACCTGTTGTAAAGCTGCTTGTACATGATCCAGCGCAGATTTATTTTGGCCTATAGGCCGGTGGAGTTGTATCCTCAGCTGACACAACGTATGTTTAAACCCTGCCTTGTGTCTTGTGCCCTAGTAGTTGACATGTATTAAATGCTCAGTAAGTGATCTATGCCAGACCTTCCCTGTCTGCTCAGAAAGGTCAAAGAACTTGCATTTATATAGCGCCTTTCATAACCTCAGAACGTCCCAAAGTCCTTTACAGCCAATGAAGTACTTCTTTTCGAAGTGTAGTCACTGTTGTAGGAAACATGGCCGTCAATTTGTGCACAACAAGATCCCACAAACAGACCAGATAATCTGTTTTAGATGTTGGTTGAGGGATAAATATTGGCCAGGACACCAGGGAGAACTCCCCTGTTCTACTTTGAAATAGTGTCACGGGATCTTTTACGTCCACCCAAGAGGGCAGACGGGGGCCTCAGTTTAACGTCTCATCCGAAAGACGACACCTCTGACGGTGCAGCACTCCCTCAGTCAGCCTAGATTTTGTGTTCAGGTCATAACCTTCTGATTCAGAGACAAGCGTGCTACCGCTGAACCACGGCTGACCTCCCCTGTCTGCTCTGCTAGACCTTCCCTATCCCCATAGATTTTGCTCAGGCCTTGAACAAAACCCCATAATTTTTAAAATACCTTCCAGAGTAAAGAAAAGATTGGAAGGCTTCGGTTCCAGGCAACTTCCTTCTGCCAACGTCTGAGTTCGTATCGGATGCCGTTCGCCTGGGCTGCGATCGACCTCATGAGCCTTATTTCCAGTCGTGGTTCCCAAAATTCACTGGACACAGAGATACTCGGTGGAGGTAATTTAATCGGAAAGAAAATATCAAATCGTTGAGCTGTGAGATTCACATTCCCCTGATGGTTCAGTGGGTAACTGCATCACCCCATAGAAGGCTCTCGGCTCCATTTCCAGTTAGTCCTCAGCTAGCGAACCTCAGCCGGAGCTACAATTGGAAGAGAAGGGAATAATCAGCCAGAGTTCCTGATCACTATCCAGTTACCCCAGTGTCTGTGGTGTGTCGGTGTCGGTGCCTGTGCATGCGTGTGTGTCGGTGCCTGCATGTGTGTGTCAGTGCCAGTGTCTGTGTGTGTCGATGCCAGTGTCTGTGTGCACATGTCAATGTCAGTGCCAGTGTCTGTGTGCGCGTGTCTGCGTCTGTGTGTGTCAATGCGTGTCTGTGTGTCAATGCCTGTGTGTGTCTGTGTCTGTGTCTGTGTCTGTGTGTGTCTGTGTCTGCGCGTCATTATCTGTCTGTTTTTATATGTTGGATAAGGACAGGAATGGGCTGAGCTTTGACTCCCCCTGAGCTGATTAGCCTGCCAACACACACAATCCTTGCCCACCCATGATAAAGAGGCATTTGGGCGAGGTACCAGAGAGGAGGGAGGATTACTGCAGAAAACAGGGAGGGCAGGGGGAAGGAACGTAATTCGTGGATTTTGGTTCTGGTTATTTTTTTTGGTCCAGTCTCCACAGCTTCAGTGAAGGGACTGAAACTGGTTCCTCCAGAGATTCAGCAGTCTTTAATCTGTGGTGGTCAGATTCCCGTCCAGAACTTGCACAGGGCGCGAACGCCCGACAGGTCTGGTGAGTCCTATTCAGTTCGGAGCTTTAAAACTGGCACGTAGACTGGTGCGGGCTTGAGGGCTGGCTGGATGCTGAGCTGCTGCAGTAAAGCTGCCCTGACATGGAGCAGTGCGTCTGTGCCATCAGCTCACGTGGACTGACGTTGTGCCTGTTTCTTGTCAGTGGCTCGTTGTCAGGACTATTGAATCAATTATGGGGGCAATTTTACCTGATCCCACCAGTCGGGAAACTGGCGAGATCGGGTGCAACGCTGGTTTTACATCCCGCCCAAATTTACTCAGTCAGCATATTGGACAGTGTGTGTAAAACCGGCATTCCACCCGATCCCGTGGGTTTCACGCCCAGCGAGTTAGGTTAATATTACCCCCTCTAGAATCATACAGCACAGAAGGAGGCCATTTGGCCCATCATTCCTGTTCCGGCCCTTTTGAAAGAGCTGTCCAATTAATCCCGCTCCCTCACTCTTTCCCCATAGTCCTGCAAATGATAAAGTAGCAAAAACAGCTGCTGATCTTTGAGAAAGTGGAACTGAGCGCGTTTAGTTCCTGTAACTGTTCCTTTGTGTGTTGTACGCAGGCAGTGGGAGTGAGACGCGCTCGCGATCACTGGACAACAGGTACAACATCCTCCCATTCCGATCCATTCAACACAGCCTCAACACGTTCAATAAACAGGTATGGTGACCGCACACTGTAACAAACAGGATGACACTCAATGCTCATCTTTTCCCAGGTGCTGCTGAATTGTACTTCTCTCAGTCATGCTCGATCCCTGCCTAAAGCACTGCTTGCATTTCCTGTCCAGCCTGCTGTCAGTACCTGCTAGCACTCTTACTGACCTCTGTTTCTGCTTTCAGTGCAAACTTCCTCTTCAGTCAGTTTCTCTACCTGTCTGTGACTTCACTTTTTGTGTGTGTTTTATTTTTGCTTCTTAATTCTCTCCCCTCCCCTCCCCTCCCTGAAGGTGCTGACTCTCGCTGCGCTACAGTCTAGCAGGCATGGGCGTCCTGCGGGACTTTGTTCAAGTGACTATTCTCTGTGTGTAAACCTGGACAGTAAAGCTTGGACTGAGAGCTCGGCCGGCAGGAGGTCAGAGGGCAAATTGCGTCCACCCGACGTAATGAACTGGAGATTCTGGGGCCAGCCTCGTCATCATTTTAGGGGCGAGCTCCAGGTGCTAGAAATGCTCCTGACTCGGACCTTGACCATGGAGTGGAGGGAGGGGGGGATGGGTCCCAGTCCCCCAACACCTCTAATTTAGAATTCTTGTCCTTCTCTTTCTCTCTCCTATCTTTGGGCCCTACACTCTCCCAAACTCCCCAATCTTCGGACCCTGGATCCCTGAACTCTTGTGCATTTCCCCTTTGCCCCACCATTGACAGCCATGCCTTCATCCTCCTTGGATACTCTGAGGTTCCTTCCCCAAACTCCTCTGCCTCTCCTCCTTTATGACTCTTCTTAAAACCCGCCTTTTCAATCAAGATTTTGGCCACCTCTATGAATCTGTCCTTCTTTGGCTCAGTATTTGTTTTCCTGATGCCTCTGAAGCACCCTGGGATGTTTTTCCACGTTGAAGGTGCTACATCAGTGGAAGTTGTTGCTTTATTTGTTGATATAACAACAGTGACAGCAATTCAAAACATAATTCATTACCTTTTTAAAAAGTTTGCATGAATGAATTATGTGCACAATGAATCCTGACAGATGAACAGCCTCCATATTCAGTGCATGTGTTTAGCCTTAGCCTCACCTCTGAGTCAAAAGAAAGGCTTGCATTTATATAGAAGGATGTGGGTTCAAGCCTCACGCCAGAGACCTGACCGCAAAATCTAGGCCGACACTCCAGTGCAGTACTGAGGGAGTGTTGCGCTGTCGGAGGTGCCGTCTTACAGATGAGACGTTAAACCGAGGCCCCATCTGCCCCCTCAGTTGGACATAAAAGATCCCATGGCACTATTTTTAAGAGCAGGGGAGTTCTCCCCTGTGTTCTGGCCAGTCATTATCACAAAAACTTGGATGAATGAATTATGTGCACATATGAATCCCGACAGATGAACAGCCTCAGTGCGCAGTGCATGTGTTAGCCTTGGCTGACACTCACCTCTGAGCCAAAAGAAAGAAAGTCTGATTGACTGTCCTTCAATGTGGCCCCATGGTCAGATTGTTCAGAGAAACTGTGTCTGGATAAAGAATCCTTTTCTCTCTGTTCAGGAGGAAGATAAGCTAAGTGATGAAGACCTGATGAAGTTTATCACAGATGAGAAAAAGCCATCACCTTTACTGAGGAGGCTGCGCAAGATCCCAGGTAACTGTTAAAACGGTCAGCACTGGGCCCTGGGAACCCTACACACACAGTACATTCCCCTGGTCTCTGGGAATCCTGCACCCACAGTAAATTCCCCTGGTCCCTGGGAATTCTACATCCTGCAGCACATTCCCCATGTCCCTGGGAATCCTACACCCCACAGTACATTCCCCTGGTCCCCGGGAATCCTACACCCACAGCACATTCCCCTGGTCCCTGGGAATCCTACACCCTGCAGCACATTCCCCTGGTCCCTGGGAATCCTACACCCCGCAGTACATTCCCCTGGTCCCTGGGAATCCTACACCCACAGCACATTCCCCTGGTCCCTGGGAATCCTACACCCACAGCACATTCCCCTGGTCCCTGGGAATCCTACACCCCGCAGTACATTCCCCTGGTCCCTGGGAATCCTACACCCCGCAGTACATTCCCCTGGTCCCTGGGAATCCTACACCCCGCAGTACATTCCCCTGGTCCCTGGGAATCCTACACCCACAGCACATTCCCCTGGTCCCTGGGAATCCTACACCCCACAGTACATTCCCCTGGTCCCTGGGAATCCTGCACTCACAGTACATTCCCCTGGTCCCTCGGAATCCTACACCCACAGTACATTCCCCTGGTCCCTGGGAATCCTGCACCCCACAGCACATTCCCCTGGTCCCTGGGAATCCTGCACCCCACAGTACATTCCCCTGGCCCCTGGGAATCCTACACCCTGCAGCACATTCCCCTGGTCCCTGGGAATCCTGCACTCACAGTACATTCTATTATGTCCGTGTATAATTGAGACATGGACTGCAGGAGTTGATTATAACAAGTCTTTACTGAATGGAGACAACCTGGAAACTGAAACTACAGAAGCCTGCTAGGGCCTTTTATACAGGGGTGGTCACTGCCGGTACTGCAGTCTGAGACCAGTTATTCCCTTAAAGGTACATACACAACAATTCCTCCCCTTTTAGATAAACAGTACATAACATTCATTTAACAACTAAATAATAACTAATTACAATTACAATTACGGTTGCTAGATACATTGGTTGAAGTTAAGCAATTATAAGTTCAGTCTTTGAGGAGGCTTCCTGATTCTGTCTGGATAACACCTCTTTGGGATATCAGGTTCTTCTGGCAAGGTTGAGTCGGGATCAATGTCGTTGTTTGGTTCGTTTGCTTCCAATATCACCGATTCTGCGGTAGATGCAATTGGTACTTCGGTTTCATCGTCAGGTGTATCAGATCGTGGTGTGGAGTTGACGTTTTCCAGTGACTCTAGAATCTGGTCAGCATGGCGTCTTACAATGCTCTCCCCAACGTCCACGGTATACATTAGAGGTCCTTGCCGTGTACAGATCGTTCCTGGCTGCCATTTCTCTGTGCGGTAGTCCCGGGCCAAAACTGGTTGACCTATCTTAAAACTCCTGGTCGGCCTTTCATTCATATTCTGAAACTGCCTGTTCTCCACATCTCTTCTGACGTTCGGCTTAACCAAATCCAAGCGGCATCGTAGACTTCGATTGAAGAACATCACGGCTGGAGTTTGGTTGGTAACCGCATGTGTCGCATTCCGGTAGGCAAACAAGAAGTTATCCACCTTGTGTTGTAGGGGTATATCTTAATTACACATTGCCTTGATAGCCTTCTTGAATGTTTGAACAAACCTCTCGGCCAATCCATTAGTGGCTGGATGATATGGGGCGGATGTGTAATGCTTAACACCATTGTTCTTTAAGAACCTCCGGAACTCTTCAGACACAAACTGTGGTCCATTGTCAGAGCAAATCTGTTCGGGCAGCCCATTCCTGGCGAATATGGTTCGTAAGACTGTGATAGTTTTTTCTGTGGTGGTTGAGGACATTTTTATTACTCTGGCCACTTTGAATGTGCATCCACCGCAATTAAAAACATCGAGTCCATAAAGGGACCAGCAAAATCAATGTGCACCCTTTGCCATGGAGATGAGGGCCACTCCCATGGATGTAGAGGAGCTTGTGGTGGGGCGTTTTGGACCTTCTGGCATCCTGTACAGCTCTTGGTCATCTCTTCGATTTCTCTATCGATTCCCGGCCACCACACAAACGCTCTGGCTAAGTTCTTCATTTTTACCCCTCCCAGATGACCCTCATGAAGTTCATTGAGCACTCTATCCTTCAATTTGGGTGGAATTACTACTCTGGATCCACACATCAAGGTTCCTCTGCACACTGACAGCTGTTCTCTTCTCGGCGAGAATGCTGGCAGCAGTGGTTCGCCATGTGCTGGCCATCCCTTCACCGTTAAATCATAGACCCAGGAGAGTGTCGGGTCATTTCGTGTTTCCTTTTCTATGTTTGCATTCGTCACAGGGAGACATTCGACTATAGTCGAGTGGAATAACTCCACTGGATCCACTGCCAGTTCTTCTTCCACCGTCGGCAACGGTAGGCGCGACAATCCATCAGCATTCCCATGCTGTTTAGTTCCTTTGTACTCGATGTCATATTGGTGAGCCCCTAGGAAAAGGGACCACCTCTGTAGCCGTTGTGAAGTCATTATCGGTACGCCCTTCTGAGGGTTGAAAATGGAGACGAGAGGTTGATGATCAGTTAGTAGAGTAAATTTCTGACCGTGCAGGTAGTGATTGAACTTCTTCACCCCCCACACCAGGCTGAGGGCCTCTCTGTCAATCTGGGCGTAGTTACGCTCGGCTGAAGTTAACGAGCGTGACGCAAAAGCTATCGGCCTCTCTGAACCATCAAGGAATTTATGTGACAGTACCGCCCCAATGCCGTAGGGAGACGCATCACATGCCAGTCTTATCGGTAGTGATGGGTTGTAGTGAGCCAATACTTCTCTTGAAGTGATTAGGTCCTTACTCTTCTGAAAGGCCCGCTTGCATTCATCGCTCCATTTCCATGCTACTCCCGTTCGTAGTAGGGCGTTCAGTTGATGCAGAATTGTGGACAAATTTGGCAAAAACTTATGGTAGTAATTCACCAATCCGAGGAATGACCTCAGTTGCGACACATTTTCAGGCGCTGGAGCCTTAACTACCGCTTCAATTTTGTCAGGGAACTTATGCAACCCCTCTTCATCAATCACGTGGCCACAATACGATATCTGTTTCTTAAAAAACTCGCACTTGGGGCGATTGGCTCGTAGCCCATGTTCACGTAGTCTAGTGAGCACCTGCTCTAGGTTGGCAAGGTGTTCACTGTCATCTTCACCTGTCACTAGGATGTCGTCCAAGTAACACTGAGTCCCCGGAATCCCTTGCAGGACTTGTTCCATCGCTCTTTGCCATATCGCTGGAGCTGATGCTACTCCGAATACCAGTCGATTATACTGGTAAAGACCTTTGTGAGTGTTTATCGTGAGATACTTTCTAGAGGATTCTTCAACCTCCATCTGCAAATATGCTTGTGCTAGGTCAATTTTTGTAAAACGCTTCCCTCCAGATAGTGAGGCGAAGATATCTTCTATCCTTGGAAGAGGATATTGTACTGTGTGAAGGACTGGGTTCACCGTCACCTTGAAGTTCCCACAGATGCGAACCTTCCTTGGCTCCTCAGACTTATTGTTTAACGTTTTTTTCATGACCGGAACGATGGGTGTCGCCCACTCGCTCCAGTCTACCTTAGATAACACGCCTGCATTCTCCAGATTCTCCAGCTCTGCCTCGACAGCTGGGCGAATTGCATATGGTACCGGTCTTGCTTTGAAAAACTTGGGAATTGCATTCTCCTCTATTTTTATCGAGGCGGTTATGCCTTTAAGAGTGCCCAGTTCTTGTTGAAATACCTCTTTGGCGTCAGCTAAGATTGTTGACAATCATCCAGGAGTGACGTCGTCATCCTTTTTACCAGCCACCGTCAGTGCCTGAATGGAGTGCCAGTCTAAACTTATCTTTCTGATCCATTCACGTCCCAATAACGGTGGTCCACCGTCTTGCAGAATGTAGAGATACAATTTCCGTATTTTCTTGCCGTTGTATTCGACAGGCACCCTTATTTTTCCTCTGGGGTATACTTTTTGCCCCGTATACGTCCTCAAGACAATGGATGTCTCTCTCAAGGGTATGTGTGAGAATAGCCGCTCGTAGTCTTGTCGATTCATGACGGTTAGAGCTGATCCTGTCTCCAATTCCATTTTGACTTGGGACCCTGCTATCCTGAGGGTGACCCAAATGGTTCGGTGATCCTCTTTTGCGATTATGTTGTGAAGTTTGAGACAGCTTAGTCTCTTGTTCCCGGATTCACTATCGCTCATCTGGTCTTCGGAACTACTGTCCGTCATCTTTTGTACTTTCCTGTACGGTTCCTTAGTAGCCTTTTTGTTGTCGTTGGTCTTCTTCCCAGACCTGCAAACTCGTGCAATGTGTCCCATCTTTCCGCATTGCCTGCATATTTTGTCCTTGGACCAGCAGTCCTTCTGGTCATGGTTTGTTCTGCCGCAGCGATAACATTTTGCAAATCCCCGTGTCATTTCGTGGGTGCCGTATTCCTGTGGCTTTTGTTGTATTTCCGCAGCTCCCCTTGCTGCTGCTTCGTACGATACTGCCACGCTGAAAGCCTTATCTAGCGTCAGCTCTTTCTCTGAGAGTAACCTCTTCTGGGTTCCTTCACTCAGCAGTCCACAGACAAATTTGTCTCGTAAGGTATCTGCCAGTCCTGCTCCGAACTGGCAGTGCTTTGATAGCTTGCGTAGTTCCGTAAGGTAATCAGCATTGCTCTCATTTTTATGCTGATTTCTCCTGTGGAATTTAAATCTTTCTGCTATCAGCAGCGGTGTAGGATTTAGGTGTTCCTGTAGGATAGCAACAATTTCGTTAAAACTCTTCGCCTTCGGTTTGGCTGGCGTAATCAGGTCCCGCAATAGGCCGTACGTTCTTGCGCCCATTAAATTTAGCAATACCGATGCCTTTTTCTCATCGGCTATTTCGTTTGCCTCGCAATATACCTCGACTCTTTCCACATACGTGGTCCAGTCTTCTATTGCATTATCGAAGGCAGTGATATCGCCAGTCTTTGGCATCTTGAAAATCTAAGATGGCGCCTCCCGCGTTTTTCCTTCTTCCCCGCCGAGTTAAGATTGCGCCTCCCGTGCTTTCCCGCCGCTGCCGCTGCTGTCAACGCTGTTGCTGCCGATTATTTTATTTTTCTATCGCGCTTCAATATTTGCTCCGTTAATTGAAGAACCGTTCCCGTCGTGGAGCGGACCCTCTGGGACACTTCCCTCCCTCTTCTTAGGTCCAAACGCTGCCCGGCTTCGAAGCACCGGCCACGCCCTGAGTGCTCCACCCTCTCTCTCTCTCTTTGCTTCCCGACTCACTGCCCGGCCCCGTTGCAGAGCCACCCGATCGAGCTCTAGCCCGCCACAGCCCAGGAAGGATCAGTGCACTACCTGCCACCAGCCCGATTAGCTGGGAAACCACAGACTGGAGAACCAAGCCTGGCTCTCGACAGTCTCTCCTGCAATTTTTTCAATTCGATGATTTGGAGGGCGGTTGCCCACGGTCGATGCCCGTTTCTCGAGTTTCCTTGGATTTTGTTTTTCTTCTGGCTCCGACCTTCAATAACGTCGTCTGAGGTCCTGCCGAGTTGTAGGTAAGTTCGTTTCTTACTCGTCACCAGTATTATGTCCGTGTATAATTGAGACATGGACTGCGGGAGTTGATTATAACAAGTCTTTACTGAATGGAGACAACCTGGAACTGAAACTACAGAAGCCTGCTAGGGCCTTTTATACAGGGGTGGTCACTGCCGGTACTGCAGTCTGAGACCAGTTATTCCCTTAAAGGTACATACACAACACATTCCCCTGGTCCCTGGGAATCCTACACTCACAGTACATTCCCCTGGTCCCTGGGAATCCTGCACCCACAGCACATTCCCCTGGTCCCTGGGAATCCTACACCCCACAGTACATTCCCCTGGTCCCTGGGAATCCTACACCCTGAAGTACACTCACATGTATGGGTTGACTGTGACTGTTGTTTGGGTTGACTGTGACTGTTGTTTGGGTTGACTGTGACTGTTGTTTGGGTTGACTGTGACTGTTGTTTGGGTTGACTGTGACTGTTGTTCGGGTTGACTGTGACTGTTGTTCGGGTTGACTGTGACTGTTGTTCGGGTTGACTGTGACTGTTGTTCGGGTTGACTGTGACTGTTGTTCGGGTTGACTGTGACTGTTGTTCGGGTTGACTGTGACTGTTGTTCGGGTTGACTGTGACTGTTGTTCGGGTTGAATGTGACTGTTGTTCGGGTTGAATGTGACTGTTGTTCGGGTTGAATGTGACTGTTGTTCGGGTTGAATGTGACTGTTGTTCGGGTTGAATGTGACTGTTGTTCGGGTTGAATGTGACTGTTGTTCGGGTTGAATGTGACTGTTGTTCGGGTTGAATGTGACTGTTGTTCGGGTTGAATGTGACTGTTGTATGGGCTGGGCAGTGTCTTGGGTTGAGATGTATTCACAAGATTCTCTATTTTCAATTGAAGGTGTTTTCCGATTTGAAGTGTCCCCTGTTAAAGACACTCCGTCCTTTTGCTTCAACCCAGACTTTTTGGAAGTAAAGTCATCAAATAATGAGAATTCAGAGCTGACTTTGGAAGTTTTGGAATTCCCTCTGCCAGGGGTTTCCGTTCCACACACGACGTACAGGTAAGCGAGAGGTTGAAGCATTCATTCCCAAATGGTTTTGTTCTGGATTATGACAGATGAGGTCAGACTGCAAGGTGCCTCTGCATGGTGCCCCTGGCATTTCCCAGCAGGCTGTGGCGTCACCCAGGTGAAGGAAGCACTGGGAGTTTAATGTTTGGAAACGCCACAGCCACCAGTGTGAGAGTGCTGTTCGTGTCAATGAGAATGGCTAAGTTATGTTGGGGGCGGGGAAGAGATCCAGCGGTGGGGTTACCCTAGCGGGAAGGTGCCAGCGTTACTGAGTCGTGGGTTGGCTGTATTACTTGGGGGGGAGGGCACGAGTTGCTGATGTTACCTGGGGGGAGGGGAGGTGGCATTACCTGGGGGGAGGGGAGGTGGCGTTACCTGGGGGGAGGGGAGGTGGCGTTACCTGGGGGGAGGGGAGGTGGCGTTACCTGGGGGGAGGGGAGGTGGCGTTACCTGGGGGGAGGGGAGGTGGCGTTACCTGGGGGGAGGGGAGGTGGCGTTACCTGGGGGGAGGGGAGGTGGCGTTACCTGGGGGGAGGGGAGGTGGCGTTACCTGGGGGAGGGGAGGTGGCGTTACCTGGGGGGAGGGGAGGTGGCGTTACCTGGGGGGAGGGGAGGTGGCGTTACCTGGGGGGAGGGGAGGTGGCGTTACCTGGGGGGAGGGGAGGTGGCGTTACCTGGGGGGAGGGGAGTTGGCGTTACCTGGGGGGAGGGGAGATGGCGTTACCTGGGGGGGGGGAGGTGGTGTTACCTGGGGGGAGGGGAGGTGGTGTTACCTGGGGGGAGGGGAGATGGTGTTACCTGGGGGGGAGGGGAGGTGGTGTTACCTGGGGGGAGGGGAGATGGTGTTACCTGGGGGGAGGGGAGATGGCGTTACCTGGGGGGAGGGTAGATGGCTGTGTTAACTGAGGGGAGGGGAGATGGTGTTACCTCGGGGGAGGGGAGGTGACGTTACCTGGGGGATGGGGAGGTGGTGTTATCTGGGGGGAGGGGAGGTGACGTTACCTGGGGGGAGGGGAGGTGACGTTACCTGGGGGGAGGGGAGATGGCTGCGTTAACTGGGGGGAGCCTGTTGGGTCCAAGCAGCCCATCCACAAAATGACCTTTTGGCCGTCTTCAGCCAGGCTCTGATTAGTTAAACACAGACTAAAATTGACCAAAGGAGCATTCTTGCATTAAAGGTTTTTATTGAATCACAAAATACATTTAAAAGTTTGAATAAATTGTTCCAGTTCATCTTTCCCAATATGTGAACAGCTGAGTCAGCTTCACTGATTCCCCAATGGAAATTAATGCAATGGCTTGAAATGTTGGGATGTTATTGGTGGCTGTGTGAGAGGTGCTTGGAGAATCCAGCTTGAGCAGTACCGTAACTTGGCGTAGAATCTGTCCAATCAGCCTGCTGGAATTTTGGGTTGGGCTGTACGATTGTATATTAGCGAATCTAAATTAGCCAATCAAGTCACCAGCCTATCACAAACCAAGGTTGCTCGGGTTAAGGTGTGGCTGGGTATAGGGTGCCCAATGCCAAGGTATGGCTAGTCTCGTCCTCTGGTATTGGGAGGTACAGGTTGGTATCTAACTGGGTGAATGATTGCACAGTTTGGACAGAGCTGGTCATTCCACTATTGACGGCAGCCTGGCTCTGAGGAGCTGCACTTGTGGTAATGTCGACAGAGTCCTGGAGTGCAGAACAATTGTTTTCTTTTACTATGTTATTCAGCCTCTATTAATGGGGAAATTTCAATGCCGTGACCGATTGTCTTGTACAGTTTAAGTGAATGGATTACATTCACCATAAGATGATGGATGGGAGAATGGCTCCATTGAAAACTCAGCGTTGTCGCACAGTGAGAGGTCACCTGTACTCTAACTTGGCGGGGGAGAAGAAAAGCAGAGATCCTAATGGCTAAGAGGTAATGACTCTGAGCCGTGCTGATTGAAAAGTTCCAGTTTTGATGCCTGGTGTAGGTGCTGCTTGGGTGGCAGTAGGACTGCAGCTCTCCTGCATTAGGAAAGGGAACAGATCAGCAATCTTCCCCCTTCTGACACTTGCCTTGTAAAACACAATGGCCCAGAAATTCGGGTTGGGGGCTTCCCGCGGGTGCAAGCCCCCGATCTGCACTTACCTTGCGCGCCGGCCGTTGAGCTGTGGGCCCCCGTGGAATTCCGATCCGGGGCCTGGTCCAACTGCCGGCGCGCAGTGCTTGCGTATCCCAGGGGCGCAGTTAGTTCGATGCGTCCCCTGGGATCACGTGGGCCATGGGGAGCCAATCGGAGCAGGGAATGCTCCATTCATAAGTCTGACAGGAAGTGCTGTCAAGACTTATAAGTACTACGTGCCCCAAAACAGCATTAAATCTTAAAATGTGATTTAAAAAAATTTATTTGTTAAATAAACTATAAATTACATGAAATAACTATTTTAAACAATAATTTAAATTTTTGAAAAAAATAATTTTATTTTCTAACGGGGCTAAAAATAAACTTACCTTGCTTTAAAGTATTTAAAAATAATAAACCTGTGGAAAAAATGTTTTAATTTTAATTAATTCACCACTTACCTTGTAAAAAGCAGGCCTTACGCCTGCTTTTTACATTTCTAAATTCTGCAGACTTACCCTCCCGGGAAAATGTGTAAAAAAAACGAAGTTCGATGTGCACGCGCAGCCTCTCCTGCGCACGCGTTCGACCTCTGAACCCCTTCGTTCAGAGGAAAGGAAGTGCCGGTTTCCCGCGCATGCGCAGTGCATGCAGGAAACCGGCACTTCCATTGGGCCTACGGGTGAGTACCCCGTGCGTACTCACCCGGGAAGACCCGAATTTCTGGGCCTTTATGAAATAGAGACAGATATTCTTGCTTGTCACATGCATCCTACACCGTGTCCTGCAGTGCCCCGTCCATTGACCTGTCCCTCCATCTTCATCGGCTGTTGGTGTTATTAGCTGCCCAATATCTCAGTGCTCTCTCTACTGACCCCCCCCCCCCCCCCGTCCCCGCAAAATAACATATTTCAATGTACTAATTGATGCCATTTGCACCTATCTTTAATGACCCACACTATTGCGGTCATGTGACTAACTGGGAAGTACAACCATTCTGAGGAGATGCGCCCTTTGCAAGACTCAGGTCTCAGGGTAAAGTACCTGTTTGAAATCTGTTAATTTGCTGCTAGAACATGTTGTACTTAGTCTGCTTCTGCCATCTTGTGGTTATAACCTGAATACTTGAGTTGCAATAATATGAGCAACTTTCAGTTTGAAGCTGGGCCGAACACTGAGCTGTAATATTCCTCATTGACTATTGTATTTATAATCTTCATGTTCTTACTCCCAGCGTTGACTGATTTCACAACACGGCGCAACACATTCTTATTGATATTTCTGGAGTTTGTAGACGTTGCATTGTCATTAAAAACCCAACTGGTTCACTAATGTCCTTTAGGGAAGGCAACCAGCCATTCTTACCCTTACTCCAGCCCCATACCAACGTGGTTGACTCTTAACTGTCCTCTGAAGTGGCCTCACAAGCCACTCAGTCGTATCAGACTGCTTTACCAGCAGTTAAAGGAGGTCCATCACCACCTTCTCAAGGTAACTAGGGCAATAAATGCCGGCCTTGCTAGTGTTGCACTATGGCTGGGCGGTGTAGAATGGGCAGTATACTGCATCTGATGAATGAATCCGTGTTGGATACTGGTGTGAGGTACACAAGGGGACCTGTGTCTCTTCACTCTAGTTGACCTCCCTAAATGTGGAGGATTTAAAAAAAAAAAAAAAATTCTTTGCTTTTCCCAGATGTTTGGATGGAGCCCCGATGTTGATTGCTGCACCTGTGGCTCTGGGGATTTGTGAAATGAAGGTGATGATTTGGATTGTAATTCCCTCCTCACAGACTTGCACTTCCTGCTCCTTTTGAACGTGTTTTTCATTCCTTGCGTCCCACTGCTTGGAGTCACTTGAGCGGTGGGAATCAGTGGGTTAGAAGGAATGTAGATGCGCTCTGTGTCGAGCCTGGTCTTTCACTGGAGCTGGGGTAATTTCAGAAAATAACATTTTGGGATACTGTCTGAGTAATTTGAGACACGTTGTGTGGTAGGTGTAGCATGTTTGGAACAGGTGACTTTGGATCTATGGATCCCAAAGCTTTCCATCGCTGGGGTTTTCCTCGCCACATGTCTGGGTCTGTTGTAAACTATTTGATAGCGATTGATTGCTATGATTACTCAACAACTCCATCATGCGACTACCAGGATGGTAGAAGGCAAATTAATGGACCTTGGTCTGTCATCTTCTAGCAATCCCTATGTTCGTTCCTATAATGCACGGGAAGCAACATGCGTGACGGGCACCTGATCGGACTCTCATCATAACCTACATTCCTCCCCACCCCCCCCACAAGAATAAACAAATACACCAGACAAATATTTAAACCAAAGAGTCGTTTTTTTAGACAAAAATATGAATTAAAGAAATCATTTGATATTAAAATAACTGGTTTTATAGGTTATGTACAGCAGACAATAGAGACTGACTCGCACTCCCTTTTGGGAGAAGCTGAGCATTTTATAAATTACAAAAGGCAGGTTTGGAATATTAAATGTTTAAATACATAAAGCAAAAAAAAAACAATTAAGTCACACTTCTGACATAGCTATTCATAGCCCTGGTGATGAAGTCAATATGACTCGGACACATTCCTTTGAGCAGGAATCGCGCTACAACTGTAACAGCTAAACTGGTATAGTGACCAGGACACTGGGGCGAGGGGATTAGAGGCACCTGGAGCCGGGGCTGTCGCTCTGGGCTTATGCCAGAGCCTAGACTGCACTTGCATTTACTTTACAGCTTCCGCCATAAACAATACATCTGCTTGACTCCATTTTAGAGAAAATGCAGAGCAGTTTTACGGAAGAGAAGGGGGAAGGGGTAGAAATTTACCCCTTTCAGTGCTCGGAGAGCTAATGATGTTTGTGAGGCTGCTGGTTTGATTCTGGCAGCCCTGGACTGGCCCTTCAGTGGATCACGCGGTGCGTTTTACATTGGATTGATGTTCATTAATATTCGGGGATTTAGCAATTCTCTAGTAGAGAATGACAATGATGTCAGATCACTGTACACACAGTGACAATGGTGTCAGATCACTGTACACACAGTGTCAATGGTGTCAGATCACTGTACACACAGTGTCAATGGTGTCAGATCACTGTACACAGTGTCAATGGTGTCAAATCACTGTACACACAGTGTCAATGGTGTCAGATCACTGTACACACAGTGACAATGGTGTCAGATCACTGTACACACAGTGACAATGGTGTCAGATCACTGTACACAGTGTCAATGGTGTCAGATCACTGTACACACTGTCAATGGTGTCAGATCACTGTACACACAGTGACAATGGTGTCAGATCACTGTACACACAGTGACAATGGTGTCAGATCACTACACAGTGTCAATGGTGTCAGATCACTGTACACACAGTGTCAATGGTGTCAGATCACTGTACACACTGTCAATGGTGTCAGATCACTGTACACACAGTGACAATGGTGTCAGATCACTGTACACACAGTGACAATGGTGTCAGATCACTACACACAGTGTCAATGGTGTCAGATCACTGTACACACAGTGTCAATGGTGTCAGATCACTGTACACACAGTGTCAATGGTGTCAGATCACTGTACACAGTGTCAATGGTGTCAGATCACTGTACACACAGTGTCAATGGTGTCAGATCACTGTACACACAGTGACAATGGTGTCAGATCACTGTACACACAGTGACAATGGTGTCAGATCACTGTACACACAGTGACAATGGTGTCAGATCACTGTACACAGTGTCAATGGTGTCAGATCACTGTACACACAGTGACAATGGTGTCAGATCACTGTACACACAGTGACAATGGTGTCAGATCACTACACACAGTGTCAATGGTGTCAGATCACTGTACACACAGTGTCAATGGTGTCAGATCACTGTACACAGTGTCAATGGTGTCAGATCACTGTACACACAGTGACAATGGTGTCAGATCATTGTACACAGTGTCAATGGTGTCAGATCACTACACACAGTGACAATGGTGTCAGATCACTACACAGTGTCAATGGTGTCAGATCACTACACACACCGACAATGGTGTCAAATCACTACACAGTGACAATGGTGTCAGATCACTGTACACACAGTGACAATGGTGTCAGATCACTGTACACAGTGACAATGGTGTCAGATCACTACACACACTGACAATGGTGTCAGATCACTACACACACTGACAATGGTGTCAGATCACTACACACACTGACTGGTGTCAGATCACTACACACACTGACAATGGTGTCAGATCACTACACACACTGACAATGGTGTCAGATCACTACACACAGTGTCAATGGTGTCAGATCACTGTACACACAGTGTCAATGGTGTCAGATCACTGTACACACAGTGTCAATGGTGTCAGATCACTGTACACAGTGTCAATGGTGTCAGATCACTGTACACACAGTGTCAATGGTGTCAGATCACTGTACACACTGTCAATGGTGTCAGATCACTGTACACACAGTGACAATGGTGTCAGATCACTGTACACACAGTGACAATGGTGTCAGATCACTACACACAGTGTCAATGGTGTCAGATCACTGTACACACAGTGTCAATGGTGTCAGATCACTGTACACACAGTGTCAATGGTGTCAGATCACTACACACAGTGTCAATGGTGTCAGATCACTGTACACACAGTGTCAATGGTGTCAGATCACTGTACACAGTGTCAATGGTGTCAGATCACTGTACACACAGTGTCAATGGTGTCAGATCACTGTACACACTGTCAATGGTGTCAGATCACTGTACACACAGTGACAATGGTGTCAGATCACTGTACACACAGTGACAATGGTGTCAGATCACTACACACTGTCAATGGTGTCAGATCACTGTACACACAGTGTCAATGGTGTCAGATCACTGTACACACAGTGTCAATGGTGTCAGATCACTACACACAGTGTCAATGGTGTCAGATCACTGTACACAGTGTCAATGGTGTCAGATCACTGTACACAGTGTCAATGGTGTCAGATCACTGTACACACAGTGTCAATGGTGTCAGATCACTGTACACAGTGTCAATGGTGTCAGATCACTGTACACACAGTGACAATGGTGTCAGATCATTGTACACAGTGTCAATGGTGTCAGATCACTACACACAGTGACAATGGTGTCAGATCACTACACAGTGTCAATGGTGTCAGATCACTACACACACCGACAATGGTGTCAAATCACTACACAGTGACAATGGTGTCAGATCACTGTACACACAGTGACAATGGTGTCAGATCACTGTACACAGTGACAATGGTGTCAGATCACTACACACACTGACAATGGTGTCAGATCACTACACACACTGACAATGGTGTCAGATCACTACACACACTGACTGGTGTCAGATCACTACACACACTGACAATGGTGTCAGATCACTACACACACTGACAATGGTGTCAGATCACTACACACAGTGTCAATGGTGTCAGATCACTGTACACACACCGACAATGGTGTCAGATCACTGTACACACACTGACAATGGTGTCAGATCACTGTACACACAGTGACAATGGTGTCAGATCACTGTACACACCGTGACAATGGTGTCAGATCACTACACACACTGACAATGGTGTCAGATCACTACACACAATGTCAATGGTGTCAGATCACTACACACACCGACAATGGTGTCAAATCACTACACAGTGACAATGGTGTCAGATCACTGTACACAGTGACAATGGTGTCAGATCACTGTACACACTGACAATGGTGTCAGATCACTACACACAGTGACAATGGTGTCAGATCACTGTACACAGTGACAATGGTGTCAGATCACTGTACACACTGACAATGGTGTCAGATCACTACACACACTGACAATGGTGTCAGATCACTACACACACTGACAATGGTGTCAGATCACTACACACACTGACAATGGTGTCAGATCACTACACACACTGACAATGGTGTCAGATCACTACACACACTGACAATGGTGTCAGATCACTACACACACTGACAATGGTGTCAGATCACTACACACACAGTGTCAATGGTGTCAGATCACTGTACACACACTGACAATGGTGTCAGATCACTACACAGTGACAATGGTGTCAGATCGCTGTACACAGTGACAATGGTGTCAGATCACTGTACACACACCGACAATGGTGTCAGATCACTACACAGTGACAATGGTGTCAGATCACTGTACACACAGTGACAATGGTGTCAGATCACTGTACACACAGTGACAATGGTGTCAGATCACTACACACAGTGACAATGGTGTCAAATCACTACACAGTGACAGTGATGTCCGATCACTACACACACAATGGTGTCAGATCACTACACAGTGACAGTGATGTCCGATCACTACACACAGTGACAATGATGTCAGATCACTACACACAGTGACAATGGTGTCAGATCACTACACACAGTGACAATGGTGTCAAATCGCTGTACACACACCGACAATGGTGTCAGATCACTACACAGTGACAGTGATGTCCGATCACTACACACAGTGACAATGATGTCAGATCACTACACACAGTGACAATGGTGTCAGATCACTACACACAGTGACAATGGTGTCAGATCACTACACACATTGACAATGGTGTCAGATCACTGTACACACACAGACAATGGTGTCCGATCACTACACAGACAATGGTGTCAGATCACTACACAGTGACGGTGATGTCCGATCACTACACACACAATGGTGTCAGATCACTACACAGTGACAGTGATGTCCGATCACTACACACATTGACAATGGTGTCAGATCACTGCACACAGTGACAATGGTGTCAGATCACTGCACACAGTGACAATGGTGTCAGATCACTGCACACAGTGACAATGGTGTCAGATCACTACACACATTGACAATGGTGTCAGATCACTGTACACACACAGACAATGGTGTCAGATCACTACACAGTGACAGTGATGTCAGATCACTGTACACACAGTGACAATGATGTCCGATCACTGACAGTGTACACACAATTTGCTGAAGCACAGATAACCGTTGCTGCAACTGAGAGGAGGGCTGGGATTTTCCTGGTCTGTGTAACACGGATAATCGCTGGATTAACTCCGGCTTGCGGGACATGCATGGGGAAGCTCACGTACCGGTTTTACAGATGTTAGCTGAATTTATTTTTCTATTTTGTACTCGTCTTGAATTTAAAACACACAAAGGGAAAGCTAAGAGCTGCTTAGAGTGGCCCGTGTGCTTTGGGAACGCTTGCATAGCTCAGCCATTATTCCTGGGACATTTGCTGCATTGTTTTGTTGCGATAAACAGATAAACAAACATATTTGGAGACTCTAGTCAGTGCATCCATTTTTTCCTTTAGAACATTGCATTGTATTCTCATTCCAGATGTAAACAGCAACTGCCTTGCAGTTTTAAATTTCTCTCTCTCTTTCATTCTCTCTCTCTCTCTCTCTCTCTCTCTCTCTCACACACGCAGTCTCTGCCAGAATCTGAGCTTTTGATGTTTAAGCATCTCGTTCCATCGGGCGAATCATCATTGCCGTGGTTTTCAGGGGGTAATTTCTGCCTTTCCAGGGCTTCCAGAATATTCCCTGTTTTCTCTCGTGTCGCTGCCGGGGCTTGCTGGCAAAATACTTGCCATTCAGGTTGGCCTGCCCGCAGGTGGTGAACCACCATCCACCTGGAATATTCAGAAAGATGCCGTTAAAGTACGTGGAAAACAAGCCACTTCACGCTCTGTTCTCCTGTTTAATGTTTACTTATTGGGTCTGCTGAGTGTTTGATGTGTGTGGGACCCATCGCCGCGGGGAGAAGGGGTGGTGAAAACCCATCACCGGTGACGAGGGGGCCCCATCAATGGGGGTAGAGGGGAAAATCACTGGACGGGAACCCATTGCCAATTTGAGGCCTGTTGGCATGTTGAAGAATCTCAAAACCAAGCTACTCACAAATGCACAGTTCAGGTTTCAGCTGGCTGGATACAGAGTGCGCAGTCTCCCCTTGGAGGGTCACATACTCTATTTACGGAAAGGCCTAGGCGGGCCACAGCCAAGGCCCTGGGACCCCAATGTGCATGGGCTACTGCTTCAAGGTAACCAATACAAAAATAGATCTCTGCCCCTCTGGGGACTCGAGGGCTGCGATCTCCCATCGCTCTCTGGACCCAAACCCGCGATGTTTCTGTCCATTCATTGTCTCTCCTCCATGCTGCTGACGACCCCCAAGGAGGAACTGTAGAAGCAGCATCTCCCCAGCAGCTCAGTGCAGAGCTCTGCCTCCCCCTGCATGTCCGAACGGCTAACTCATCTCTCATTCCCCTTCCTTGCTCTCGTATATCCTGGTTCCCTGGTATAGAATCATAGAATCCTACAGCACACAAGGAGGCTATTCAGCCCATCGTGCCTATGCCGGCTCTTTGCAAGAGCTGTCCAATCAGTCCCACTCCTCAGCTTTTTCCCCATAACCCTGCGAATTAGTCCTCTTCAACGACATGTCCAATTGCCCTTTGAAAGTTACTATGGAATCTGATTCCACTACCCTTTTAGTGCATTCTAGATCTTAACAATCCTGTGTGTGAAGAAATTTCTCTTAATTTTCCCTCTAGTTTTTAAAAAAACTAATTATCTTAAATCTATAACCTCTGGTTACCGACTCACTTGCCAGAGGAAACAGTTTCTCCCTACTTGCTCTAACAAAACCCCGCATAGTTTTGAATACCTCTATAAGGTCGCCCGTTAATCTTCTCTGCTCTACAGAGAACAGTTTCTCCAATCTCTCTCCATATAGCTCATATTTGTGGCGATGCCCGTGAGCTGGACCATCCCGAGTTCTCAATGGGGACCAGGAAGGAATGCTCGGTTGTGTTATGGCTACGTTCAAGCGTCGATTGGGGTTTTGCCCCGTTACTGACCTGTCAGGTGCTTGGCACAGCTCATGTTGAACTTCAGATCATGGTCCTGGTCTCGGGTGGAAAAGCGCAGACCGCTTGACTCACTGATGGCATTCTTGAGGTTTCCGGAAATGGGGCTCTTGAGGGTCATGGTGTAGTCAGTGGCCTCGCTGCCGAGGCTGAAGGGATATTCTGTGTACTCGGTGTGATTCTCCCAGTCCTCCAGCTCGATGCGCAGGAGATAGCCACCCTGACGCATGATGGTGTAAAGTTTCTCCAGACCCAACCAGAATTCACCTGAAATCAGGAACACCGGAAAGTGATCAGATCAGATCAAAGCCTTTCATTCACTTGAGTGTTTTTTTGAACCGTCTTTTGGCATCTCCTCTAATTTTCCACTCTAATGTCCCGGCCAATATTTATCCCTCAGCCAACATGACTAAAAACAGATTATCTGGTCATTATCACATTGCTGTTTGTGGGACCTTGCTGTGCAAAAATTGGCTGCTGCGTTTCCTAATTACAGCGGTGAATAGACTTCCTTGGCTGTAAAGAGCTTTGGGAAGTCCTAAGGTTGTGAATGGCGCAATATAAATGATAGTTCTTTTTTTATATATTATTTAAGAGCTTCCTCTGTTCATATTTTACATCTGAAGTGTATTGTTTTCTCCGGGAGGCATTGGATCCACAAGTGCACTTCAGTATCTCACCAGGAGGGGGCAGCATAGCCCAATCCTGTCCTTGCCTCTCATCCATCCAACCACTTTCCAGCAGGGGTGCATTGTATGGTCAGGAGCAGCAACCTGGGCTGAATTTGTCCTTCCTAACGCAGGCGCACGAAGGCCAATTGGCCCCCCTCCTGTTGCCCACCCTGAACCCCCACAATTTATGGAACGAGAAAACACCCTTAAACAAGAATGCTGCTGAATTCTGTTTACCGGTAAAGTTGCCGAATCCGTCCTTGTACGCCTGCCAGAGCCGGTCAAAGTCCACTGACCCGTCCCGCCGTCTCTGAATCACGGTCCAGCCACCTTCTGTTGGAAGACCAAAAAACGTTTAAGACGCCGCATGGATTTCACGGCCTTCACACAAGGCCGAGGTGTAAAATTAGATTAGAGGAGACCTAGAGCAGTGCTGGCTCAGTTCCCACAAGCAGTTCCTGCCCCCGGTTCAAGCCACAATATTACAAGCAGCTGTGGCAATTTCCCCGCCCGCCCCAGAGTGGCTTCAGCCTTGTTACCAGGAGCAATGGGGGCCGTCCCCGCCACCATTCCTGAGTCACACCAGCCCCGACCCGATTTCCACGAGTGGTTCTGGTCCTGTTTCAGAGAGGGGCGCTGGCCCCTGACCCCATTTCAGCGAGAGCCCCGGATTCAGTCTCCAGTAATATTCAAATTCTTACCGTCAGTCATTTGACAGAATGCTTCAAAGGGCTGTGAGCCTATTGGCTGGATTTTGTACACACTGGTGGTCCGCTGTCCTTCGAGGAATAGCTGGTGACAGTCAGAGGGAAGTTCTGCAGGTAAATAAGATCGTGCACTCGTTAGGTTTTGGGGGTTTCTTTACTCTTTTTACTTTGCTGTGTTTCAGAGTACTCTCGCAGATAACCCATGCCCATGGCCCAGAGAGTGATTTTATTTTCCCAGACCGGTCGTGTTGTCAGCATCCTATTCAACCCCGAGCTGAACTTTCACAGGAACTGCAGTAGGCCTTTCAGCCCCTCAAGCCTGTTCTGCCATTCAATTAGATCATGGTTGATCTGTCTCTTAACTCCATTCACCCACCTTGGTTCCGTAACCCTTAATACCCTCACCTCACAAAAATCAATCAATCTCAGATTTGATTCCAACCCCAGATCATCTCCATCACAAAGATTGCCTATTTCCACTTCCTACGATCTTCTTCTTTAGCTTGGTGTCTATTAAGTGACTTGGGGCATTTTTTTTTATATTAAAGGCGCTATATAGATACAAGTCGTTAAATTTGTGACATGCCCAGGGAACAAGATGAACCCTCTTCAGTTTGTTTCAGCTGCTTGTTTTAATCCTGCACTTGCTTCGGAATTCTCATCTCCAGAAGGTGCAAAGTGACATTAGACTAGACTGACTTGTGCTTTAACTGCCCAACAAGTTTTCTGCTACCGTCCAGGGTGAATTTATACCCCATAAACTTTAAGAAGGGATAAAATTATGTTTTATAATTTAAAGTTTAATAAATGCGTCAAGTTTTACCCTCTCCAAGGGGAATAGTTCAACTTTGAACAGAGAAGTTTCAGATTCTTGTGAAATAGAATTGCATTTTTCTTTGCGACAAGCAGTGAAAAGTGAGGATTGTTTGCCTGAACTTTGTACCTTGGCAGCTCAGCACTGCCAAATCACCAGGATTTGTGCCACTGTTAAAAGTTCAGTTCTTGCGCTGCAATAAAAATAGCTCTTTACCCCACAGCTGAACATCCTGGGGGTGTGAATGGCTGAGTAAGTGTGTGAGCATTGCACAACTACTGAATTCCTCCCCATAACTTATTACTTGCCTTGGGATATGCCCTCCCCACCCAACTCTTCAATAAACCTCTGCCTGTGTGTGACCAGCTGTTGACTCAGACAAGCGTGAGTCAATGGGTGTGAGCGTGAATATGCAGAGATTGTGTGTGGTTTGTTTAATAGCTGACATCAGTTATTCAGGACATAGTTAACAGTCCATTCCTTTCGTGATGGAAAAATTGTCCAGCAAGTGAGGACTGGGTAATGTCCTTCTATCTCTTGGAGCTGGCTTTTAATCTAACTGACTGATGGGATGAAAGCTTCCTTTCTCAATTGGCTGTAGGGAGTTCTGATGGGAACTAGATGTAATATCTCCAAGTTTGCAGATGACACGAAGCTGGGAGGGCGTGTGTGCTGTGAGGAGGATGCCGAGAAACTCCAGTATGATTTGGACAGGTTGGGTGATTGGGCAGATGCAGTATAATGTGGGTAAATGTGAGGTTATCCACTTTGGTGGCAAAAACAGGAAGGCAGATTATTATCTGAATGGCAATAGATTGGGAGAAGGGGAAGTGCAACGAGACCTGGTGTCCTTGTGCACCAGTCGCTGAAGGTAAGCATGCAGGTGTAGCAGGCGGTTAAGAAGGCAAATGGTATGTTGGCCTTCGTAGCGAGAGGGTTCGAGTACAGGAACAAGGACGTCTTGCTGCAGTTGTACAGGGCCTTGGTAAGACCACACCTTGAGTATTGTGTACAGTTTTGGTCGCCTTATCTGAGGAAGGATGTTCTTGCCATGGAGGGAATGCAGCGAAGATTCACCAGACTGATACCTGGGATGGCAGGAATGACGTATGAAGAGAGATTGGGTCGATTAGGCTTATACTCGCTGGAGTTCAGAAGAATGAGAGGGGATCTCATTGAAACTTATAAAATTCTAACAGGACTAGACAGACTAGATGCAGGAAGGATGTTCCCAATGGCAGGGGAGTCCAGAACCAGGGGTCACAGTCTAAGGATAAGGGGTAAGCCATTTAGGACCAAGATGAGGAGGAATTTCTTCACCCAGAGAGTGGTGAACCTGTGGAATTCTCTACCACAGAAGGCAGTTGAGGCCAATTCATTAAATATATTCAAGAAGGAGTTAGATATATTTCTTAAGGCTAAAGGGATCAAGGGATATGGGGAGAAGGCAGGGACAGGGTACTGAGTTTGGATGATCTGCCATGATCTCATTGAATGGCGGCGTAGGCTCGAGGGGCCGAATGGCCAACTCCTGCTCCTATCTTCTATGTTTCTATGAATGGAATGGTGATTGCAGCATTCCTAACTCTGAGGCAATGCCAGTATGCTTCCGTAGTTTCATGGTGTTCCTGAACTCCAGAGCCAGTTACACACGCAGTGAAGTGAGCTTTATATTTGTACATTTTTTGTTCTCACCAATATTGTCAATATTTATCCCTCAACCAACATAACAAAAACAGATTATCCGGTCATTATCACATTGCTGTTTGTGGGACCTTGCTGTGCCCACATTGGCTGCCGCATTTCCCACATTATAACAGTGACTCCACTTCAAAAGTACTGCATTGGCTGTAAAGTGCTTTCAGACGTCCGGTGGTCGTGGAAGGCTCTATATAAATGCAAGTCTGTCTTTCTTTCTTTAGTGAACTTTGCCCTACTTCTAGCCCTGTATTATTTTGCCAGCCCTGAAGAGGGCACCTTTTTGCAGCAACTGGTTTATTGAAATATAAATTTATAGTGAAGAAAACATCAAGGATTCAGCCCGGCGACATTTCCACAGCTTTTACATTTTTTGAATTGGATTTTGGATGAAGCTTATCCTGTTTTGGATTTATTAACTGTTTTTGTTAATTTTGTCGTTGGATCCTGTTTTAAGTTTATATTTTTCACTCTGGCCAAGGGAAATGCTCGTGTTGCCCTGGCAACGGGAATGCCCGCTTTTTGAAGTTTCTCCCACATGAAAGTGGACATGCGAATGAAGAGCGGATGAAAACGAGTCGGCATTTTTAAATACTTTAGCGCCGACCCTGCTGAACATCTCAGTAAATTCCACACACCAGTTGCTTGCTATTTTTTGTTTTAAGTTTGAGGTACGAGTTACAGAGCCAAGTTTTAAGCTGGTTGATTTTAGGTAAAGCTCTGGTCACGTTGTGTTGTTTTTGCTGCATTTTTTTTTAAAAAAGCTCTAACATGCATCAGCTCAGTGCTGTTCAAGGTGAAAGGATTAAGAGGGCTCCGCTGGGGCTTTTCTTGAGGCTGAAGTCAACACGAACTTTTACCTAGTTGTCCTGGGACCCTTCTGTGGCCCTCCTTGTAAAAGCAGTCAGGCATTCCACATGGCTTAATCCGAGAGCACTGGGTGACTTGAGAAAATCAACATTCACAGAACCGTTTGTGTTTGTTTCCTCTAGTTTTAAACCCATTTAGTGCCAAGTCCTGTTGCTAGTTTCCCTGCTCAGTCACTGACTCCCTGCTGAGAGTAGTTGCTGACGCAAGGACCGTCTGTTCAACACACTTTCATCATGGAAATAATTTCTGCACTTAGTGAACTGACGTTTTTGAAGCATAAGTGTCTCGGTGCAATGTGTATCAAAGCTTTTACCGGTTAATGTTAAATGGAGCCCAGGAACGTGGAGTGGTGAATGTATAGCACAGGATGTGTGATGTACACTTGCTGTAAATGGTGAATGTATAGCACAGGATGTGTGATGTACACTTGCTGTAAATGGTGAATGTATAGCACAGGATGTGTGATGTACACTTGCTGTAAATGGTGAATGTATAGCACAGGATGTGTGATGTACACTTGCTGTAAATGGTGAATGTATAGTACAAGATGTGTGATGTACACTTGCTGTAAATGGTGAATGTATAGCACAGGATGTGTGATGTACACTTGCATATATAGGGTGAGCATATATCAGCCGTTCACAACTTCAGCATCCTATTCAACCCAGAGCTAAGTTTACCAACCCCATATCCTCTCCAACACAAAGACATACTTCCACCTCTGTAACATCACCCGCCTCCGCCCTTACCAGAGCCCATCTTACACTCATTCCCAATGCTCTCCAATTCTACTCCCTCTGTCAACTTCAGCTCATCCAAAACTTTGCTACCCATCCCTTGTCCTGCTCACCCATTACCCCCTGCCCTCGCTGACCTACATGGGGTACTGATGTACCGCAACACCGTAAATTTTAAATTCTCACACTTGTATTTAAATCCATCCAGTTTCATCCCTCCCCATCTCTGGAAGCTCTTCCAGCCACCCCCAAATCCCTGTGTCTCTGACTCTCACCCGCCCTTCACCCCACCACTGGCATCCGTCCCTTCAGCCCCACGCTCTGAAATTCTCCACTTAAACCTTTCTGCCTCTCCACCTCCCTCTCCTCCTTTTAGTCCCTCATTAAAACCCACCTCTTTGACCAAGCTACAGTCATCCCTTCCAGTCTCTTCCTTTGGCTCGATGTCCATTTTCCTGACACCTGTGAAGCACCTTGGGACATTTTTCCATGTTAAAGGTGCTATATAAAAGCAAGTTGTTGTTGATGTACAGTCACTTTACAGGGGTGGCTGTATAGCCTAGGATGTACAATGTACGTTCACTGTATGCTTTAAAATAGAGCGCAGGCTGTGATGTACGTTTGCTGTATACGGTGAATGTATTGCCCAAGGTGTACGAGGTAGATTCACTGTATATGGTGAAAATACAGTGCAGTGAACAGCCCTAGCCCAGTCCCGGACTCGCCTACTTTACTAAACAGTTGAGCTGCCGTTTAACAAATAGCCACATATGGTTTTGAGGTGCTTTTGATGAAGTAATTGCATGGATCTGACAGCTTAATGTTTAAAATTCTCTCAATCCATTTAAAGAGGCTTATCGGGTTGGAGCCTAAAGTAATTAATTAGGTTCCAGTTTCTGTCTGTGATTGTGTTTAAAATTGGTTGGGAGGGGCGGGGGCGAGGAGATCAGTGTTTAAACTTTAGTAAACAGATTATGCAGCTTCAAACACTTTGAATAGTATCTTCCTAGAAACTGGTTTTATATAGCTGGGTGTATAACCTGCTCAGGTTTCATGGTTGTTATGTATTTTGATGCTCAGTGTTGGTCATGTTGCCGGTTCAGTTTCTATACAGCAAGCTGCACAACTTGCAGTCTGAGATTCCAGTTCCATAGGATTTGGGGGTGGGGGGGAAGAAACTGTGAATGGCTGGGCTGGAGAGTCACAGTCTGTGTGTAGATCAGAGAATTTCCCAGTTTTCCTCAAAAAGGGATCGGGAACAAAGGCGGGTAAATGGAGTGGAGTTACAGATCAGCCGTGATCCAATTGAATGGAGGAACAGGCTGAATGGCCTACTCCTGTTCTTATAAATTGTATTACATGAATAAAATTTAAATTCAACCCTCCAAAGCATTTTGGACTATGATGGATTAGTTATTGGGTTCTTTCTTGCGGGTCACACTGCGAGGATAAAAATGTATATTCTTCTGCCTACTGAAGAGAAGGCAGCATGTCATGATATATTTGGTAAAGTAAGGTGAAGTTCAGTGACTGTTCGATCCTGGGTCTCGCTGTATTTACCCAACCCTCTGGGTCCACTTATGGGAATGGGCGGTGATGCTAAATCCAAGAAAATGTCCCAAAGCTTAACCCCTCTGCGAAGAGCGGCGGTCTCTGCATCTTTACCTTTGACACACTTGGCTCTTTCCATTAGCTGGCGAGTTTGGAAGTGGGGGAAAGGTCAGTGTGTTGTGGGCAGAATTGGATAGAAAAAAAATAATTTGTAGGAGGAAAGCGATCACAGAGTAACAACCCGCAGAAAGTTCAGGACTGAAGTGGGAAGCTGTTATGAATCAGGCTCTTCAACTTTCACCTACTTGGCCCTGCGCCACATTACTCACACACAAGTTTTATTTTAAAAACAAAAAAATAGCTGTTTAAAGGTTCTCTCGCAGATAAAAGTCTTTAATATTTCCTCCCAGCTTGCGGCCAGCTCATAGAGGATTCAACTTTCACCTAGTTGGCTGGGAGCCACAGCTGCCCTATTTCATTCGTAAGAAATTCCTGAACGGCCCATTGTCTAGGAGAGTCCTCCTCCTCTCATTTTCTGCCCTATCCGAGCAGGGTCAGCACCGTTCAGTGGGACAGCCCCATGCAGTGATCAGCCTCTGAGCACGAGGCCTGCCTGGACATGGGAGCATGGCTGGAATAATTCATCAAATAGACTGAGCCTTAAACTGCATAGAGCCCTGGTTTTAAAAAAGATACAAGAAATGGGGCAAATGCTGGAGGTTTGAAGTTAAAAACAGTAAATGAACAGCAAGTCATCAGCATCTATAAAGACAAAAAAGACAGATTGAATGTTAACTTGTCTTTCCTCTTTGCAGATACTCACAGACCTGCTGTTTATTGCCTGTATTTAATGCTCACAGACCTGCTGTTTATTGCCTGTATTTAATGCTCACAGTCCTGCTTTTTAACACTGGCCCCCAGACTCCATTTCACTTTTATACTTGTGCAGTAATTGGAAAGGAAAAGTAAAGTCCCACCGCCCATTTATTTTTCCACCACGTTTCAACCCTGAAGGTGCCAACTCTTGTTGGGGCATCTCCTTAGTGCCTTAACTGCAATACTGAGGCTTCACACAACATGACCAGTGAGTCTCAGTGGGATGTTCTACCATGGGGGGAAAATCACAGCCAAGCCTGATCCGGTCTTTGCTTGATGTCCACCCATTCACTGCAGCAGGGGTTCCTTTACGGTGAGCAGGAGCAGGAGCCCTGGCTGATTTGCGCCCCCCCTCCCTAATGTTCTGGCTCTTAGATTCATGAAAAGAACGTTGTTTTTCTTTTCCAATAAATTCTTTTAATTTTTTTTTTTTTTAAAAACATTCACAGAATGTACAGCAAGTTTCAAGTCAGTCTGTTTATAGGCAAAGGGTCTCCCAGGAATTTGCCTGCTTTGCTCTCTGCCCGATACTCAGAGTGCCCTTTCTCCTAGTTGGCAAGCAGCCAGGAAGACATTCCATTTGCTGCTCTGTTCTGCACAAAATGTTGAGTCCAGCTGGCTCGCCATTCCACTTTAACATCAGTGTAACAGACATCTGTCGACTTGGAATCCCAGGCTGAGGTTCAAACATGTTCCTACAGTCCCCAAAACAGCTGTTGGCTACCTGCGGAGACCCGGAGTGACATGGGTCTGTGTGTGCACGTATACATCTGTGCGTATTTGCGTGTTTGTTCACATCTGTGGGTGGAGCCCTCTGCACGTGTCAGAGTGATTTGTTTCTCAAAGATCTTGCAAAGTTTGTGTGGAAATTTCCTCATTGAGAGATTCCACTTCTTAAATAACAGCAACTGTTTCCGGTGGATTAAACCAGCAAAGCTGAAGGTCTATGTGGTTTAATTTTAATTAAAAAACAGTTTATCTAAAAGACCAGATGTAGCTATGGGTAAAAGCAATGGAGACCAAAGGGGAGTGGGGTGAGGGGCACCTTTTCAAGTTTTGCTGTTCTCCCACCGACAGTGTTGGCTTGGTTTGATCAGAGAGAGTATGAATTTTACGCAATTTCTCAACGAATGAGATGTACTTACTGTCGGCCGGCCTAGGTGCCGCACTGCTGCGTGTGCGAGGAAATATCTCCACTCTTCGTTTGAGAATCGACCTCCAACTTGGGCTCTCTTTGAACTGCAGTTTGCTTTCTTGCAGCTGTAGGTGGAGAAAAGAAACTGGGTCAAGTTGTACATTAGAAATTGAACCTCTCACTGTCCAATGTTACAGTTCAGGATTACATGCGCATCAAGAGATAGTGTCACACCAATAACACTGGATAAAGCAGCCAGTTAATGTAAAATAGTGTTTGGATACGTAACGCTGCCTTGGCTTGTGCTCCTGATCAGTGTTGTCAACAGTTTGGTGTATTGGTGCTGTGTGTTTCAGCTTTCCCCGTTCCTATTGCATTGCGTGCAATTCCACGCTGACGCTCTGGTATGGTACCTTTCCCAATTCGCCTGCCTTCGGTGAGCCTAGACAGTCATAGAAAGAGGCCCTTCGGCCCATCGCGTCCGACAGTGAATCATGGCAGACCATTCAAGACTACAGGAGGGCATCAGAGCCGAGCCCAAGCCTGTCCTCACCCGATGTCCCCACACTTACAGTAAAAGCTGGAGTTATTAGAAAGTGATCAGGAACCCTGGCTGATTGACACTTCGCCTCTCCACCATTCCAGGGGCAGTAAGCCACAGTAGACTCCTTCCACTATCGTGGCAGTGATCTGTTAACTCAGACTGGAGCCTTCTTGCTCTGTCCATGTTTATCATGGCAATATATCTTGTGTTGCCCATGTATATTTAATATTGCTATTGTGGTCACATAACATGCCAATGTATATTTAATGAGTCATATTCCTTGTCTGTGCATATTTAATACCGTGGTCACATACATTGCTTTGCCCATGTATATTTAAAATTTGTTATTGTGGTCACGCACCTTGCTTTGCAGAATCTTGATCTGAATGCTCTGCTTGTCGAGCTGCCACTGCTGGTCCTTAATTCTGTTCAGCAGCTCATCGATGTTTCTGCTTTGAGTTTCCATCATGGACTGCAAAAACAAATATTTTAAAGTTCGGTAAAGGTTAAAAAATATAATTTAGAACTTCTGAAAATTTCCCATTTAAACACTCTGTACTTTTATGTGGACAATATCTGGTTGTGTGCTCGTGTCCAAGGTGCAAGCTCATTTATCAACCGTGTTTAAGAACCCATCCCTCTAACCTCAGGAAACCAGCTTTATCCTTGATTGTACTGGCAGCTCAGTCGAGTTGGAGGCACTCTCACCAGAGAGAAGGTTGTGGGTTCAAACCCACACCAGGACTTCAGCACAGAATCTAGGCCGCCACTTAGTGCGGTACTGAGGGAGTGTCGCGGATATTAAACTGCCCACTCAGGTGCACGTAAAAATCCCATGGTATTATTTAAAGGGATTTCTTCCATTATCCTGGCCATCATTCTTCACTCAACTGGCCACCAAATACAGATTCTGTTCATTTATGTATTTGCTATATTTGTGGGATCTTGCTGTGCATATTGGCTGATGTATTTGCCTACATTTAAAAATCCATGTGTTCTTTAAAATGACTTTGGGATAGTTGGAGGATGTTAAAAGGCACTATATAAATGTCAGCTCTCTTTCTCGCTCTCCCTAGCCTCTATTATACTTCACACACTTTTTCAGCAAACTCCCAGTCAAGTGTATAGAATTGCTGCTGTACAGTGCAGACTGCCGCAAGTGCAGAGCAGAGGCTGCTGCATATCCCGAGCCCACAGCCAGCACCAAGTCACACACGAGCTCCACACGCACTGCACGATTGCCTCCCACACAGCTGGTTGACTAGGCATCATCATTGTCTCTTCTGTGGACATTAAGACATCAATTTCTCCCTGGGCATATCCCACCCTTTCATTATTGCTGGGTTTCCAGTAAGCAAGAGTTTCTTCATCGAAGGTCAGTTTTACAGTTATGAGTACGTCTCACCACGGATGCCATTTCCTGACCCTTGGCTCTAATTAAACTGAGCAGGAAGATAACAGGAGAAGGATGGTTTCTATACCAGCTTGGAGCACTTTTTAAAAATACACTTTCTGACCAAATCGGGTTCGTAGCCCAGTGCTAAAGGAACTCAAAACAGTACGTGCTGCAGCATTAGCATTGGTGCTTAACCTACTGGCAGATAGTTGTAGATGCCAGTGTCAACTTGATTCTGACCAAATCCACCCTAGAGACCATTTACAATCACCTATTAATTTAAATGTGAATTAAAATAATAATTAAGCCCAGTTTATTCTGTTAATTACATTGCTTAATTCAAATGATAAGCACAGAACTACTTTAAATAGTCTGGGGTAGACATCACTGCACTTTCCACAAACTATTTTTACATTATTATTCATCTACAATAAATTGAAGTACAACACTTGTTGGATAGCGATGTACTTTAATTTATTGTATGTGAAGCTCAGGCCTTGGAGGCACATATAGAGTGAAAAGTCACAATAAAAGACCCAGAATGAGTGAACAGCATCCCTCCTTCCAGTCACTGGGGGCACTTACTCGGATGGTGTTGTTCAAGCCACTTTCCTCTTTCTTCCTGTTCGCAATCCTCCCCACCTTTTCCTCCAAGCTCTGCAGCGCCTTGTCCATCCTCCGCCGGTCCTGCTCCATCGCCTCCACCTTCTCCCGCAGCAGGCCGGCGGAGACTTGCGGCAGGTGGCCGTCGCGGCTGCTGTTCACCAGCCCGTCCCCTTGCTCGCCGAGCCGGCCGGCCAGCTCGCCCAGCGTCCGGTTGTGAGCGCTCAGCTGCTCCAAGACGCCGCGCATCTGCTCCTTGGTGCGGTCCACATGCTGCTTGAGGCCGTGGCCCAGCTGCAGGAGGCCGTGGGCGATGAGGTTCACCTCGTCCCAGGAGGCGAACTGCATCCTCCTGTCCTTGGCCGAAGAGCCCTTCTTGCCGGCGGGGTGGCCGATCGCTCCCTCGGTGAAACTCGCCACGCAGATAACGATGCACAGCGGTCCTGCGAAAGTCAGCTTCATTTCTGCAAGCAGAGGGGAGCCGGCTTTACAAAAGAAAGCGATTTGATTTTCTTCTGCTGCTTCTTCTTCTTGGCTATCTCCTGCCCTGTTCCTGTCTTCTGTGCTACCCGCTGTACCACCGCCCCCTTTTAAGACCGGGCTGCAGTGCCTGGGACCCGCCTCCACCAGCACGAAGCTGGCAGCCGAGTCAGGGAGCGTCTCCAAACCGTCCCTGCTGGAAATTCCCCCAGCTGACAGAACGGAAAACATGATGGATAAATAGGCACCGCTCTTTGGCCAATGTCATTTTTAATTGAAACCAATCACCAGTATTCCAGTCTTCAGTGACTCTGGATATTTCCGCGCTCACACAAAGCTAGGCTGACAATCCCAGTGCAGTGCTGAGGGAGCGCTGCACTGTCGGAGGTGCCGCCTTTCAGATGAGACGTTAAACCGAGGCCCGGTCTGCTCTCTCAGTTGGACATAAAAGATCCCATGGCACTATTTCAAAGAAGAGCAGGGGAGTTATCCCCGGTGTCCTGGCCAATATTTATCCCTCAACCAACATAACAAAAACAGATTATCTGACCATTATCACCTTGCTGTGCGCAAATTGGCTGCCGCGTTTCCCACATTACAACAGTAACTCCACTTCAAATAGTACTTCATTGGCTGTAAAGCGCTTCGAGACGTCCGGTGGTCGTGAAAGGCGCTATATAAATGCAAGTCTTTTTCTTTTCACACTGCTTTTGGATTTTGGCTTAAAATGATTGGGGGGGGGGTGATGGTGCATGCTTTGCACGTTGGGTTTCGGTTGGCTTTTGGAATCAGGGCAGTTCTATGTCAGAAGCTTTCAGAAGTAAATCTGCAAAGCAGTCCGGATTAAAGATTACTTGGGATTTTAGGGGCTTATGAAGGGTCAGTGAATCTAAAGATGGTCATTTGATGGAAGGAAGGGGCGATTAATCAAACTCTGGTTCCTTTGAAGAAAGCTCAGATTGTGCTTCATTTGGTTAAATCAACCACATATGGTAGGGTGTGTGTAACCTGTAGCTACCCTCCAGAACTGACATTGTGTGACAGTGGCTTAGAGCCCAACATTGTGCTGTCCCACAGAGCAGTCAGGGCATAAGTTGAAACCCCACGAATCACCGTGCAGAGAGATCTCAATGCCAACTCATGTTGCGAGGAGGCGTTGGGGAGAGGAGAAGGAAGAAAGAGAGCAAGAGATGCAGCGAGGCTGGGTCTTGTGAGAGAGAGACAGAGAGGCCAGGCCCTGTACCACAGGAGGGGAGTTCTCTGGTTTTACTTTCCAGGCTTTACCGCTTTACTGTTGGGATCAGTCATGTTGTGCCTCTCTGCACCGTTACAGGATACACTCCCAGTCACAGTTCCCCCAAAATGATGAGTGCATGCGATGGAGTATGAGGGCACGATACTGTGATTCATGAACAGGGAGCAAGCGGTTCCAGGTGTGCTGCAATTTTACATTTGACAAATTTGGAGTCTTTATTGGGGCAGAAGAGAGGGTTCCTCCTCCCAGGAGAGGATTGGGGCTTAAAACTGCAATCGGTAAGGATCCATTTTTACCACAGATTCCTGGATTTTTTCCATGTGATGGATTGGTTAAAAAGAAGGTTCCTTACAAATTTGAAGAGAGGAAAAAAATGACATTCTTTTATTAACAAAATTGGGGTTCAGCGATGTGCAGATATCACTTGCTGTATTTTCTGTACTGTGGTGGTGACTGCATTCTTTGTATTGCAGTGCAGACTTATATTTTTTATACTGTGGTGGGAACTATGTAAAGAATACAGTTTCCCACACCAGTATAATGTACCAGAAGGATGGCCTTTGGGTGAGTTAGCCTTGGCTCACTGGTAGCACTTTCACCTCTGAGCCAGTAGCTCATGGGTTCAAGCTGCACTCCGGAGACTTGAGCACATCATTCAAGCTGACACTTCAGTGCAGTACGGAGCAATGTTCCCACATATAATGTTTTTGTATCGTGCGCAGTCCCTTTAACTGGCTGCCTGGCTCATTCAAATTTTCGAACATGTGCAGTTTCTTCACTGTAAAAGCCGGTGAGCGGCCTGCTCGGGACCTCCAGATCGCTGCGCAGCTTAGCCGGAACATTGGTACTGAGGGAGTACTGCACAGTTGAGCATTGTCTGCCCCTCAGGTGGATGTAAAAGATCCCATGGCACTATTTGAAGAAAAGCAAGAGAGTTCTCCTGGTGCCCTGGCTAACATTTAACCAACATCAGTTTAAAAAAAAAAAGCAGATTTTCTGGTCAATTATCTCATTGCTGTTGTGGGATCTTCCTGTGCGCAGATTGACTGCTGCTTTTCCCTACATTACAAACAGGTACCAGAAGGATGGACAGAATGGCCTTTTCCTTGTATTTTAATCTTCACCGGGATTTCCTTAATGTAGCCCTGAGTAGAGGTTTAAAAGAAAGAACTTGTATTTCAGAAAACACACAACATTTATTTAAAAAAATGTTCTGTGTTTTTTGAATAGCTAATCTCATGAGCCATTAGCAATGTGGCTGACTTGAAACCATTTGTTCACTGTTAGCTTCCTGAACAGCACATTTTGTTAATCCTAGCCTGACACATTACGCATGGAAAGAAAGGGATGGGATGTTGGAATTTCCAGTTGGCTGCTGGTTGCTTTCAGTCCTAACTTGCTGTGAAGTGAATTAAATACATTTGCACTGCGGGAGTCGACTGTTATGGGATTTAAGGCTTCCAGAGCTGATAATTGGGATTAAACACCCGACATTCCCTCAGGCAGCACTGGGCTTGGTAGTTACCTATATTTTGTTCGTCTCCAGATGTTGCACTCTGATTCATTTTCTCTCTCTCGCTTTCCTTGGCACAGTAACTTCTGAGACTGATACAGGGCAGCTTGGTTTGTTGTCGTTCCTGTGTTATTGCCAAGAAAAGGCAGAGGGCGGATTCTTCTCGTAAAGTGAAACTCATGGCTCCCTCGGTTAAATGATTTTAGCTGGGTGGGGCGGGGAGGCGCCACCATTGCCTCCGTGCCAGGGAAGGGAAAAATCAGGCTGGATTCTGGCTTGCGATCGCTATTTAGTGACCTTTGTTGGAAAGTGTGCGAATGTGAGGACAGGATCAAACTCGACCGTGTTGTCCCCTTTCCTCAGGCAAATATTCACCGTATGGGCTCCCACATGAAGAGTGACCACTTGGCCACACGCGTGAGGCACTGACGGAGGTGGGTCCCACCGGGACCACATGGCAGTGCAAGTCGGCACGTGAAGCAGCGGAGGGGCAGAAACCTTTTTCACATGGACTATTTGAGGCGAAAAGCATAGATGCATTTAAAGGGAAGCTAGATAAGTGCATGAAGGAGAAAGGAATCGAAGGATATGATGATGGGGTTAGATGGAGTAGGGTGGGCGGAGGCTCGTGTGGAGCATAAACACTGGCATGGACCAGTTGGGCTGAATGGCCTGTTTCTGTGCTGTAAATTCTAAGTAATATAATATTGAATAATACTTCACTCAGTTGGTAAGGGGTTAAAAGGAGTCGTATCAATTCTTCACTTTTGCGTTCCAGTAATTCCTGGCATTAGAATATCATCCCCCTTCCATATGTTTCATAAACATTCTAAATCAAGCTGAAATCTCTTGCTATCTGATGTTGGATTCTTTGATTTGTGGCTGCTAAACTTTTTCGGGATCAATCAACTCGGTGCCTTATTCTGCCTCTCTTGCTGAGTGCTGCAATTATTACTGTTGGAATGAACAGCTCATTTTCTTCTCACTAGCTCCTTAAATGGCTGTGTGCAATCTCTCTCCATGATCTTCAACCTCACGTCACCAACTGTTTCATCAGTTGCAGTGCCCTTTACCCTAGTTCTGTCCACCCATCTCTGGCCTGTATGGTTCCTGGCACTTTCTCCCAGTCCCAGAGACAGCAGCTTCAGTGTGAGACATGGGGTATATAATATATCAAAAATTAGACTAAATATTGGATCAACTTATGCTTGATTACAAGATACTGAGCTGGAACTGGGAGCTTATACTGGGAACTTGAGCCTCCCTATCAGGCTTGTAGCGAGAGGCTGTTTTTTCTGACCTGCTTGTTCTTGAATCTGGAATGAACAGAGTCTGTTGTGATGCTGTAACCCAGCAAGGGGGTCAGAGGTCATAAACCACAAATAATGTTGCCATCACTTGGACCCTGCCACTCACTGTAACTCATTCCAGCTTCACCTTATCTGTGAATGGAATGGCCGTCACTGAGCAACTGCGTGACTGTGAGGTCGGCCATTGCCGGAAACATCCAGCATGACTTCTCCTCCAGAGGCAGGTGTAGTTTTGTCACATGATGTGCATGTTACACAGCAGTTAGAGTAAATCCACTGTGGTCTGCCTGACAGTATGGCTCCGATTTTAACCCCCCAGGCCTGGTGGAAATCAGACGGTTAAAATAAGGGCAGAGACTTACCCCCTCTGATCCCACTGCCTTCCTGCCGTGTCCTGATGTTAACCTGCTTTTCTGAGCAGGCGCGCGGGACACCCGCTGGAAGGCAGGGAGCCCTTCTTTAAATGTACAGATGGGGGTCCCGATGATATTGTTGGGAACAGATCGGCAATTTTCGTTGGAGGCAGGAGCGGTGGAGCAGTGACGGCTTCCCCCATCAGGCCAGGAGGTGCGCCAAAAAAGGCCCAGGCAGGTAAGTTTGAAAATTTTAATTTTAAATTTCCTTGTGGGCTAGGAGGAGCTCCTCCGAGCCTCACAAGATAGCCTTCGTCCTCCTTTGCCATGGGCTCCCCATCCCCATCCCCTCAATCACATCCAGAGCCTTGCCCACCACTTATCTGACTGCCAGGGATGGTTGCCATGGGTCCCCGGCTTCGACCTCTCTCTCAGGACAGTGCCAGGTTTGGCCGCTTGGACAGTGTCCACTTGGATACCTGGGCAGAGCCTTCCCAGGTATCTGAACAGAGCTTGGTTTACCTGCGCCAATAATCTCTGGCTGGCCAACCGGGCACAACATGGTTGGATACTTGGGCAGTCCCTGTTTGGCCATCTGGACAATGTGTGTTTGGCCATCTGGACACAGCTTGCTTGGGCTGCTGATCAGATTGCAGAATGCTTTCAATAAACAGATTGGCTGATTGTGTTCATGTGATGTCCAGTCACACCACCCAATCAGCAGCTCAATCATTAGCATTTCTAGCTTTGGGTAAACTTAAGAACTCGGGAGTTTCCAGATCGAGTTAGCCTGCTGATCCGAAATTCCTCAAAAACATCTACTACAAGCAATGATTTTTCCTGGTGATGAACTAGATTTAGTTTAATCCACCAAGCGACTGACGTTGATTTCATGTAATTGTGCTATAGTGAGACTTTCTCATTGCATATATTGAGTACCCTGGTGCTTGACTCCAGGCTTCGCTGCAAAGATGCTGTTGCCCCTTGGAATGGGCTCTGGTTTCCCTGTAGGACGCGTTAGCCCCTGGGAATGGATGCAGGCTCTCTGGGTGTGTTCCTGCACAAAGCCTCACATCATCTGGGGAATGCTGGAAATCTCACAGGCTTGAGTTTAGAAGATTAACGTGAAAAGTGTTCCATTCCCTGACATCAACATCCCTCACTGTGGCCAGCACAATAATTCAGTACATAGCCATCTATATAATGTGTTAAAAGTCATGTATATGACAGGTGCTGTCACACACTTCCTGTAACACTCCTGTGTTATGATTAATCATAGGCAAATTTATTCTACCCAATAGGGTCATTCTTCACAGATGATTGACTCCCAGCCCCGCCTCCTCTAGCCCGCCCTTCCATTTCCTCAAGATTTGCAGTAGAGGTCACACAGAAGCAAGTTAAAACAAACGTAGGAAAGGTTAACCTTGCTAAACAGTAGGCTAAAAATTGAGTAGTGCCCCGGAAAAATTAGCATCCCTGCGCTGGAAATTGAGTGCTAGCGCCCCAAGAGGGAAGCAGGGCGCTACTGGCAGCGCCCCTCTCTTGGGGCACTGCGAGGGAATATCGCGGCGCTATGTGCCGCAGCGCCACGTGCTTAAAGGGGGAGGGGCCTTGCGCAGCGCGACCCGGAGCCCAGCTGGGCCCCCGGGAATTGGGAGTGCCAGCAAAAGAGCCCGGCACTCGAGAAGTGCCGGGCTCTTGGAGCGCAGCCGGCACTCCGCCGGGGGTGGGGGGCAAGGGGGATGTTTCAGAAGGCAGGCAGGTGCTGGCAGGCGGCCAGCAACAAAAATGGCCGCCCCGCACCTCACCTTTAAATTGCGCCTCCCCGGCCGCAGGTAGGCCCCCCTCACCCCGTCGGGCATAGCGTCCGGTGGTAAGTCAGGGGGCGCTCCCGAAGATCGTGAGCGGGGCGCTGCGCACAGCGATGACAACATTGGCGGCGGCGCAACTGGTTATCGCCGCCGCTAACCTCCCGCTGAATTTCGCGGGAGGTGTGGGCGGCGTTGTGCCCGGGCGCTAGTTGCTTTGTGCCTCCCATTAGAGCCCTCTTAGGGTGCTAACGGAAGGCGCAAAGCAATTGAATTTTTACCCCAGTGACTCTTAGGAAAATTGCACCTTCGACCTCCTGCACTCAGGTCTTTTTGTTATAGATACAAAGGAATCATAAAATCCTGTGTTTCAGCTCCCCCTTTCCAATACCATACCAGTTTCTTCTAGCTGGTGTTTCATCTGTAGCCTGAACTCTAACCATTTGCTTCAAGAATTCATGGCAACTCCATATTCTGGCATTAAAGAGATACACGACAACATTTGACATGATATAATATTCCTGTCCCTATAAACAATGCATCTTACGACTTACCATGAGCAATGCCACAGGGGATTTGCTAATATGTATTTTAATAGGGCACTATCTGTAAATTAACCAAACTAGGTACACTGCAAAACTAGATTAACTCTTTCAAATTTCCTCGCTGATGTTCATATGACTTACTTAAGAAACTAAACAGTGAAGTGGATTTGAAATCCTGGCATAGATAGGTGGGGGGAGGAGAGAGAGAGTGAGAAAGACTGCTTATAGTGGACATGGAGACAGATGGGCTCGCTGTTAGGAAGCCAGTATGATACAGCAGGATCCTTATTGTCTCTTATGCTTCACTGATAGCTGTTCAAGTGGAGGGATTAAAATGTGCAGATATTAGAATAGGAACGCAAGATGGGCAGCTTGTGCAGGGTGTGCACTTGACCCCTGAAGCTTCTCCTTTAAGCAAGGTGATTTACAGTGCGTTTACTTTGCAAGTGTGGCATTGGTGCATGTTGGCCCGGATTTTGCAGTCAGCGGCAAGGTGACGGCGCTCACCACTGACCTCGAAGAAAGCTGCCCACAAAGATCTAGCGATCTCTGTGGCATGGAATTCACCTTTGCCGACGTTAATTTCATTCTGGCGTCACCTATAGGGGATCTCCAGCGTCCAGCAACAGTGATGTCATCAAGCAGGCTAAGCAGCCATTCACATTGAAGAATTGCCACAGACAGCAAACCAGGAAGTAAAACGCACTGATTATCCTTCACTTTTAATCATTTTGCAGAAAGCAAAATAAAGATTGGGACATACACATGGGATTAAGGTAGAAGCTGAAATATCATAAACAAACTTTAAAAAGAAATTAATTGTTATATTAAAAACCTATGGGATTTTTATCATGAGAAATTTGACATTCCACAAATATAAAATTAGTTTTTCAGGGCCAGAGAGGTTGTTCAGCAGTAGTTATGACTGTACGTTTGTTAAAAACCCAGTTACACTTCATTCAACAAGTGGGGTTTTTTTTACAGTGAGATTAGAGTGTAAAAATAGAGGTTCACGTCAATTTCTAAAGATTCCCGTCTGCGGGGACTTCAACAGCGCACCCTGTGGAGGAGCGGGGAATCACTGACAGCAACTTTTGGACTTCCGCGTTTAACTGCGGACGCCAGAAGTTGCTGTCAGTTTCACAGAGTAATGACGGTGACAGTTTCGCCGTCATTGCAACTGCAAATTCCAGGCCATGGAGTTCAGCTTCTGACTGACGTTAAACTTGCAGTGTAATGGGAAGTCAGGGTGGAACCTGACCCCACAGCATACAGAGCCAGTGTCCCTGCAGACTGTAGTCTCACACCGCTGGTGTGGTGGGTGTTCGACCCTCTGGACTCTTGTAGACCAAAATGACCTTAATTTAAATGTTGAGAACCAGGATTTTCCACCGCTGCTCTCTAAACATTTATGCCAGGAATTTCCTCGGGCCTTCTCCTGCTCCGCCATCGTAACTGTGGCGGGAACCCCGTTGACACGCATAAATGGGGCTTCCGCAGAACCTCTATCAAAGCTACAGCGACAGAAGCTCCGAGGAAATTCTCGTCCGTTAAATTTCTTACATTTGGGAGATAGTTCTGCCCCTGTGTGTATCCAGACATTTATAGAGCTCGCCCCTAAACAGGGCAGTTAGACTTCCAGCCAGGCAGGAGCCTGTCAATATAAACAGGGTTCTGTCTGTCTGGAATCCAAACAGCAGTGAGACTGTAGTTTCAGGCTGCTGCAATGTAAATGCATCTTAATTAGGTTCTAACTGAATATCATAAATAGAACCAGGTACCTATCTGTCTGGAGTATTTTCATTCATGCAACACTCTGCCTGTAGCCCCTGCCCCACTGAATTCATTTAAAGCAAAGCTGCAGTTTAAAGGCAAACCTGAATTTTGCCAGAGTCCCTTGAGCTGTTGTATCAGTAGGAGAGGGGTCAGGGTCACGTACCTGCGCGAGTGTCGAGGAGCACGTAGCTCTGAGTTCTAATTCCTGGAGTTTGATGAGTTACCAGCCCTGTTTGAAAACCCTTCACTCCGTGTTGCCAACTGGGCTGAAAACTGACAGGCAAACTGTTGCCAGATAAAGCATTTAAAAGTAGCTCCGCTCAGAGCAGGACAGAATACACCAAAGGGATTAAGAGGACGCCTTTGTGAACAGTTCACCAGTGACGCAGAGCGTGTGTTTTAAGTGCTGTTCAGATAGGTGAGCCTGTTATTTGAGGGTTAGGGGAAATCCAATAATCATTATTTAATTTGTTAAGTTTTGTGCTGAGTGAGTGATGCAAGGTAAAGGGAAAGTGGCCAATCCGGGCCTGAATTCCATCCTGCACCATTTATCATGTAACCTGGTTCACTAATGGCCTTCATTGTCCTCTCTGCAGGCCACTCTTTAGTAGTGAGATTGGGATAGGCAGTCAGCCGTGGATATCTCTGACAGACGTCAAGATAAGGGAAGCCATTCAGCCCATCTAGCTCATTCTTCCATAGTAACCTATGATTTGCCCCCATCACGTTGTCTAACTGCCCCTTGAATGATTGCGGAGTTCTTGCCTCCACTGACCTACCTGGAGCCCATTAATCACTGTGAAGAAGCGCTTTCTGATACCAGTTCTGAACTTACCTTTAGCCAGCTGTTCCTGGGACTAGGGACAGGGTCACTGGCAAGGCTTGGAAGCTAAGCAGAGCCAGGCCTGGTTAGTACCTGGAGGGGTGACCATCAGGGAAGACCAGGTGCAGAAGGTCACGGAAGGAGCCCCGAAGAGGGGCGGTTGGTGAGAAGGTCACGGAAGGAGCCCCGGGAGGGGCGTCTGGTGAGCAGGCCCGGGCGTTGGGCTGAAGATTGTCGGACAGGAGGAATGGTGGAAATGGAATGGCGGCGCGCACAGACGCAGCGGCTTTGCTTCTCCCAGGACGGTGCTATTTACGTTTAATGTTAATGTTATTTGTACTGGACTCATGGGAGCTTGCAAGATCACATTTCGTTGTTCATGTACTTGTGCATTGTACAATGACAATAACGTTGAATTATTATTATTAATGTCCTCTTGTCCTGCAGTAGTAGTTTAGGTTGAAATGGTGCTCAGGATTATCCATTTCTATCCTACTGAGTATCTTATATACCTTTATAATGTCTCCTCTCTCTTGGTTCCCTTTCGAGGCTGAAGCGTTTGAATTTTTCATACTTTTCTTCCATTAGTGGCAGAGGAATCTCACTGACTGAAGGGAGTCTCGTACAACCAAATCAATCCAGATCTACCATGGATTCGACTACTGTGATAGCACACGCCCTTCATTTCAGCCAGTAAACAATCTGTGCAGATTCTAGTCTTTGTTGGGTTTGCACTGAGCTCTGTGCTGCCGCAGTGTAAAGTCCATCGTGTTCATGCTGGATAGAAGATAAGTGGTTGTTAACTGTCCAGCAACAGAGGAATATTGGGATGAAATTGCCCGACAGGAATCGAGAATTGGCTGTTGCTTCACGCTGCCTGTTTTGAAATGATGAGTCCTTGCAGCAGTCGATGTAAATACTGACCAGAGATAGAGAGTAAACAGGCAGGAAAAGGAACTCCAGGGAGGGTTTCTCCTGGTCACAATTTCTGCAAAACAGTAAATGCATTCATTTAGGGAAATCATCCCCGTCACAGGAGAGCCAGTAGAGAGACAGATACAGTTTACAGCTCAATTTTCCACTACATTATACATTTCCCCGTGATTTGTATCTATATATCCCTGCAAATGCGCGTCTGTGTTCAATAGATATCAGATGATTAAGGTATTAAAACATTTACCATTTGCCCACATTATTTGTGAAACTGCAGGTCACATCACAAGGCAGCACGCATCTGTACAAAATCACATGGATTACGCAAAGCCACCTGCTGTTGAGATGGTTCACATCAGGAGTTCTAAACGTGCTGATTGGAATAGAGCAGGATAGAGGCTGAGGCTTTCACAGAGAGGGAAAGAAAGAAAAGAAAGACTTGCATTTATATAGCGCCTTTCACGACCACTGGACATCTCAAAGCGCTTTACAGCCAATGAAGTACTTTTTGAAGTGGAGTCACTATTGTAATGTGGGAAACGTGGCAGCCAATTTGTACACAGCAAGCTCCCACAACAGCTCTGTGCTGCCGCAGTGTAAAGTCCATCGTGTTTATGCTGGATAGAAGATAAGTGGTTGTTAACCGCTCAGCAACAGAGGAATATTGGGATGAAATTGCCCGACAGAAATTGAGAATTGGCTGTTGCTTCACGCTGCCTGTTTTGAAATGATGAGTCCTTGCAGCAGTCGATGTAAATAATGACCAGAGATCGAGAGTAAACAGGCAGGAAAAGGAACTGATAATGACCAGATAATCTTTTTTAGTGATGTTGATACAGGGAGAAATATTGGCCAGGACACCGGGGATAACTCCCCTGCTTTTCTTCGAAATAGTGCCATGGGATCTTTTACGTCCACCTGAGAAAGCAGACGGGGCCTCGGTTTAACGTCTCATCCAAAAGACAGCACCTCCAACAGTGTAGCACTCCCTCTGTACTGCACTGGGGTGTCAGCCTAGCTTTATGTGCTCAAGTCCCTGGAGTGGGACTTGAACCCAAAACCTTCTGACTCAGAGGCGAGGGTGCTACCAACTGAGCCACAGCTGACACTACAGAAAGGAAGGCTGGCAGGGTAGGCACCTTGGGCTGCATGTACGCACTTCCTAAAGACCTGCTGTGTCAGGAAAAGGTGTCTAGAGACAAACTCTTTGCTCCTGTTGTGGATCTGTACCCAGTCTCTGCTCCTGTTGTGGATCTGTACCCAGTCTCTGCTCCTGATCTGGATCTGTACCCAGTCTCTGCTCCTGTTGTGGATCTGTACCCAGTCTCTGCTCCTGTTGTGGATCTGCACCGGTCTCTGTTCCTGTTGTGGATCTGTACCCAGTCTCTGCTCCTGTTGTGGATCTGTACCCAGTCTCTGCTCCTGATCTGGATCTGTACCCAGTCTCTGCTCCTGTTGTGGATCTGTACCCAGTCTCTGCTCCTGTTGTGGATCTGTACCCAGTCTCTGCTCCTGATCTGGATCTGTACCCAGTCTCTGCTCCTGATCTGGATCTGTACCCAGTCTCTGCTCCTGTTGTGGATCTGTACCCAGTCTCTGCTCCTGTTGTGGATCTGTACCCAGTCTCTGCTCCTGATCTGGATCTGTACCCAGTCTCTGCTCCTGATCTGGATCTGTACCCAGTCTCTGCTCCTGTTGTGGATCTGTACCCAGTCTCTGCTCCTGTTGTGGATCTGTACCCAGTCTCTGCTCCTGATCTGGATCTGTACCCAGTCTCTGCTCCTGTTGTGGATCTGTACCCAGTCTCTGCTCCTGTTGTGGATCTGTACCCAGTCTCTGCTCCTGATCTGGATCTGTACCCAGTCTCTGCTCCTGATCTGGATCTGTACCCAGTCTCTGCTCCTGTTCTGGATCTGTACCGGTCTCTGCTCCTGATCTTTATCTGCACCAGTCTCTGCTCCTGATCTGGATTTGTACCCAGTCTCTGCTCCTGATCTGGATCTGCACCGGTCTCTGTTCCTGTTGTGGATCTGTACCCAGTCTCTGCTCCTGTTGTGGATCTGTACCCAGTCTCTGCTCCTGTTGTGGATCTGTACCCAGTCTCTGCTCCTGATCTGGATCTGCACCAGTCTCTGCTCCTGATCTGGATCTGCACCAGTTTCTGCTCCTGATGTGGATCTGTACCCAGTCTCTGCTCCTGATCTGGATCTGCACTGGTCTCTGTTCCTGTTGTGGATCTGTACCCAGTCTCTGCTCCTGTTGTGGATCTATACCCAGTCTCTGTTCCTGATCTGGATCTGCACCAGTTTCTGCTCCTGATCTGGATCTGTACCCAGTCTCTGCTCCTGTTGTGGATCTGTACCCAGTTTCTGCTCTTGTTGTGGACCTGTACCCAGTCTCTGCTCTTGTTGTGGATCTGTACCCAGTTTCTGCTCCTGTTGTGGATCTATACCAGTCTCTGCTCCTGTTGTGGATCTGTACCCAGTTTCTGCTCCTGTTGTGGATCTGTACCCAGTCTCTGCTCCTGTTGTGGATCTGTACCCAGTTTCTGCTCCTGTTGTGGATCTGTACCCAGTCTCTGCTCCTGTTGTGGATCTGTACCCAGTCTCTGCTCCTGTTGTGGATCTGTACCCAGTCTCTGCTCCTGTTGTGGATCTGTACCCAGTTTCTGCTCCTGTTGTGGATCTGTACCCAGTCTCTGCTCCTGTTGTGGATCTGTACCCAGTCTCTGCTCCTGTTGTGGATCTGTACCCAGTTTCTGCTCCTGTTGTGGATCTGTACCCAGTCTCTGCTCCTGTTGTGGATCTGTACCCAGTCTCTGCTCCTGTTGTGGATCTGTACCCAGTCTCTGCTCCTGTTGTGGATCTGTACCCAGTTTCTGCTCCTGTTGTGGATCTGTACCCAGTCTCTGCTCCTGTTGTGGATCTGTACCCAGTTTCTGCTCCTGTTGTGGATCTATACCGGTCTCTGCTCCTGTTGTGGATCTGTACCCAGTCTCTGCTCCTGTTGTGGATCTGTACCCAGTCTCTGCTCCTGTTGTGGATCTGTACCCAGTCTCTGCTCCTGTTGTGGATCTGTACCCAGTTTCTGCTCCTGTTGTGGATCTGTACCCAGTCTCTGCTCCTGTTGTGGATCTGTACCCAGTCTCTGCTCTTGTTGTGGATCTGTACCCAGTTTCTGCTCCTGTTGTGGATCTGTACCCAGTTTCTGCTCCTGTTGTGGATCTATACCGGTCTCTGCTCCTGTTATCTAAATGCAAGATTCTAAAAATTGGAATAGAAAACCTGAACATGTTAGCAAAGGTTGGAAGGCACGTGTGGGTGATTATCATCACTGGATTTAGGGTGATTGATAATCACCTTCCATCCAATGATTGATTATCACCTTCCATCCAATGATTGATTATCACCTTCCATCCAATGATTGATTATCACCTTCCATCCAATGATTGATTCTCATCGTGCAGGCACCACCAGAAGACCACCGCTGGCACTAATGATAACTGAGCTAATGTCCTAACATGTAGGAGCCTGCAATCTGGGTTTGGACAGTAGTGGAGGGGGTGTTCGTACAAGTGAAAGCTGCTCCCAAGGTGGAACACAACAAGTAGAGACAGGCTCAGCCAGGTGGCTGCTCTGCCCTGAGATATCAGCTGTACACAGACAGATACCAGTGATTATCTGCAGTGTGTTGAGGTGTGGGGGACACTTCAGGGATTTTATTTAGTGCACACATGCTTTTTGTTTTGAATTCCTTGTTACCTCGTTCCTCTGCCTCTCGCACCTTTCCCCCACCCCCTAAAAAATCAAGGTATCAGTTGTATCACCGGTGTGTACACATATCCACACCCAGGCAAATGCGCAGTAAGGAGGCTCCACACTGCTGGTACAGGATAGTAACAGCTATGTATATGGAGCTTGTAGTTGTCCAAGTACCAGGGACAATCACAGCTCCCCCAGTGCCTGCATTGTTACTGATATCTAAAGGCAAGAAACTGAAAATTGGAATAGGAAATGCAAAACTTGTGCATGAAGGACTGGTATCTGTTAGCAAAGGTTGGAAAGGATGTGCGGGTGATTATCATCACTGGATTTAGGATGATGGATAATCACCTTCCATTCAATAATTGATTATCACCCCCACCCGATCCAGTGGTTATTAATCACCCAGTTCCAATGACTGATAATCAGCTTCAGATGTAGTGGCTATATATCATTCGATGTGGAGGCGATTTTTAATGTGTGGGTAGAGTCCATGATAGGGTGTAGTGTGCATGTGTGCTGGAAGGAGTAGGACTGATGGGACAAATGGCCTTTTCTCTTTCCTTGCTTGCTAATGTTCTTAGCCTGGGCCAGTTGTAGAGGTGGCTGTGGTTCATTTAACGCTGCTCCTGGAATTAATCATTCACTGACCCTGTAGACAATCATTACTCAAGTGTGTCCTTTCACTCAATGCTAATGAAACTATTCCCAGAGTAATTCTCTTCCACTTCAGCACCTCCTCACACGGCCCCTGGATGGTCTGAGTTGCTCTCTGTCTTTTCCCAATGCACTGGGAATGTATTTCCTTCCGTCTTTACATTGCCTGCAGTCACTGGAGAAACAGAACCGGAATAACATCAATTATCAATGTGTTGGGCTGTGTCACATTAGTCTCCAGAATGTTGGGGGTGGGTGGGCACTACTGGAGCAGAGACTGCAGTTATTAACCCACTGAGGACTGATCAGGTGGCACAGCCCACAAAATACAGAATCTTTCCCCATCTCAGATGCTGAGCAATGAACCTTGCCCTTACTGGCATTTTAATTTAATCTATTTTTATTAGAATGCAGGTTTTACTTCCCTTTAAGTTAGAGAGATAAGGTTGTGATGTACGCAAAGATGCCAACTGATGCTAGCTTCAGTGTCATAACTTGTTGTAGGACTGCAGGGTTCACGATCATAAGCCTGATTTGATATGTGTGGCTATGCTGAAGAGCATTATGCCAAATCCATGCCTTAGAAATGATTTTGGTTCTGTCGCGATGTGTTTTCGTCTTGCCTGTTGCCTGCCATTTATTGCCTGTTTCCACCTGGCCAGAACCTCACCCGAGTGGTAATTCGTCATGTGAGTGTCTAGTGAATGCCATCAGCACATTCAACTACGGGGGGCATCACATCCAAACCTGTTAGTCATGAATTTGGGTCAACAGCCATCAGTGAGAATCTATTCTTTCATTCCATCTGGTCTGGGCTGGGAGGCCAAGGCCACATTGCAGCCTCCTGCAGCACCCGACGCCCCTTCATTCATTGGGACAATTATTTTACCATTTAAGTGCTTATATATTGAACGTTGGGAGAAGTTACAGTACATTAATTTCAGGGTCTGCAAACTCTGTCAGCATCCTCTGTGGGTTGGCTTGCTGCTTCAGATCACTGTCAGCCACCTGGCAGTGTAGAGAGTGATTTAACATATTCAGAAACCTGGAGCAGTCAAATTTACAAACCAGAAATCTAGAGCAGGCACATTCTCAGTTTGCATTCTGCCAGAACCACTCGGCGCCAGACCTCATCACAGCCTTGATCTAGATTTGAACGTCAGAGCTGAATGCCAGAGGAGAGGTGAAAGTAGTTGCCCTTGACATCAAGGAAGCATTTGACCAAGTATCACACCAAAGAGCCCTAGTAAAATTGAAGGCCAGAGGGGAAACACTCCAGTGGCTGGAGCCATACGTGATGCAAAGGAAGATGATTGTGGTTATGGAGACCAGTCATCACAGCCCCAGGACATTGCTGGGACATGTCCTTGCTCATTCCGTATTCCGTTGCTTCTGCCCATGAGAAGGTCAGGATTGGGTCTGTGATATACCTATCAATTCATCCAATGAAAAGCGACGAGTTAAGAAAGTAACTATAGGTTTTTATTGGCTAAATAACAGAGCCCACCCTCGTGGGTGATCGGACCCAACAAGGAGGAATACCAGCCAGTCGACCACCTTTATACCTGGGCAGGTAGGTGGAGCCATGGGCGGAGTCAGCAGTGGTCAGCCCAGGTATAACAGCGTGACAAGAGGCGACCTCGTATAGTGATACAACAGTGTGAACAGTGATAACCATAGAGTAACGATATAACAGTGATAACTATAGTGTAACGATAGTGAACGACAAAAGTGGTTTACCACATTCACCCCTTGTTTAGATTTGAGTCCGGCGGGGTGATGTGTACTACCAGTTCTGGCATGTCAGTCTGTCCGGAGGCCTCGTAAGCCTTTCCGATTGTCGCAGCGGCGGTGTTGCATTCTCCGGTGGTGATGCTGGTGTCTGCGTGGTCGGCGAGGGCTCGTGGGGTTCCGGCATGCCGTCTACCTGAGCTGGAATCGGGGGGGGGGGTGAAGGTGGTGTCTCCGGAATGCCCAAGGGTGCGAGGTCTCGCAAGGAGACTGTGTCCTCCCGCCTGTCTGGGTATGCCACACAGGCGTACTGAGGGTTGGCGTGCAGGAGGTTCACCCTCTCGACCAGGGGGTCCGTTTTATGGGCCCTCGCGTGCTTTTGCAGCAGGACGGGCCCCGGAGAGGTCAGCCAGGTTGGTAGTGTGGTTCCCGTAGTCGACTTCCTGGGGAAAACAAACATTCGTTCGTGGGGGGTGGCGTTAATGGCAGTGCAAAGTAGTGACCGGATGGAATGCAGCGCTGCCGGGAGGACTTACTGCCAGCGGGAGGTTGGGAGGCCCTTAGACTTTAAGGCTAAGAGGACGGCCTTCCATACCGTCGCGTTCTCTCTTTCCACCTGGCCGTTCCCTCGAGGGTTGTAGCTGGTGGTCCTGCTTGCAGCAATACCTCTTGCTAGTAGGAACTGGCGGAGTTCCTCGCTCATGAAGGAGGAGCACCGGTCACTATGTATATAGTTTGGGAACCCGAACAAGGCGAAGAGGTCGTTCAGGCATTTAATGACCGTGGTACTGGTCATGTCTGGGCAGGGGAAGGCGAAGGGGAAACTGGAGTACTCATCAACAATGTTGAGGAAGTACACATTACGGTCAGAGGACGGGAGGGGCCCCTTAAAATCGATGCTCAAGCGCTCGAAGGGGCGGGTGGCCTTGATCAGGCTTGCTCTGTCCGGCCTAAAGAAATGCGGTTTGCACTCGGCACAGGTCTGGCAGTTCCTGGTCATGGTCCTGACCTCCTCGATGGAGTAGGGCAGGTTGCGGGCCTTAATGAAGTGGTAAAGTCTGGTGACTCCGGGGTGGCAGAGGTCGTTGTGGAGGGTCTGAAGTCTATCAATTTGCACGTTGGCGCATGTAATTCGTGATAGAGCATCAGGGGGTTCGTTCAGCTTACCTGGCCGGTACAAGATATCATAATCATAGGTGGAGAGTTCGATTCTCCACCTCAAGATCTTGTCGTTCTTGATTTTACCCCTCAGCTTGTTATTAAACATAAAAGCGACCGAACGCTGGTCGGTGAGGAGGGTAAATCGTTTGCCTGCCAGGTAGTGCCTCCAGCGTCGTACAGCCTCCACAATCGCCTGGGCCTCCTTCTCGACCGACGAGTGTCGGATCTCAGGGCCCTGTAGGGTCCTTGAGAAGAAGGCCACCGGTCTCCCCTCCTGGTTAAGGGTAGCGGCTAGGGCGAAGTCGGATGCATCGCTCTCCACTTGGAAGGGGATGGACTCATCCACCGCGTGCATTGTGGCCTTAGCAATGTCTCCCTTGATGAGGGAGAAGGCAGCGCACGCTTCCTCCGTAAGGGGGAAGGATGTGGACTTCATGAGGGGTCTGGCTTTGTCTGCATAATTGGGCACCCATTGGGCATAGTAGGCGAAGAGCCCCAGGGTTCTCTTCAGCGCCTTTGGGGAGGGGTAACTCCATGAGGGGGCGCATTCTTTCGGGGTCGGGGCCGATGAGCCGTCCTCTACTACGCAGCCGAGGATGGCAAGGCGTGAGGTGTTAAACACACATTTCTCCTTATTGTAGGTGAGGTTCAGCCGTTGGGCCGTACGGAGGAATCTCTCCAGATTAACGTCATGGTCCTGCCAGTCGCGGCCGCAGATGGTGACGTTATCTAGATAGGGGAACGTGGCGTGCAGCCCGTTCTGGTCAACCATCCGGTCCATCTCCCTTTGGAAGACCGAAACCCCATTGGTGACGCCGAAGGGAACCCTAAGGAAGTGGTAGAGGCGGCCATTCGCCTCGAAGGCGGTATACTGGCGGTCCTCAGGGCGGATAGGGAGTTGGTGGTAGGCCGACTTAAGGTCGATGGTAGAGAATACTCGGCATTGTGCAATCTGATTGACCATATCAGATATGCGGGGAAGGGGGTATGCGTCCAGCTGGGTGTACCGGTTTATGGTCTGGCTGTAGTCGATGACCAGGCGGTTTTTATTGCCGGTCTTAACAACCACGACCTGGGCACGCCAGGGGCTGCTGCTCCCCTCGATGATGCCCTCCTTCAGGAGACGCTGCACCTCAGAGCTAATGATGGCTCTGTCCCCGGCGCTGTACCGCCTGCTCTTGGTAGCGACGGGTTTGCAGTCGGGGGTGAGGTTAGCGAACAGGGAAGGTGGCGGGACCTTGAGGGTGGATAGGCCGCAGGTGTTACGCGGTGGGCGGTTTAAAGGCTGCTGGTTGTCGACTGTGAGTGGGGGGAGGGGTCCGCCGTATGCTAGAGTGACGCTTTGGAGGTGGGATTGGAAGTCCAGCCCTAGTAGGACGGCAGCGCAGAGCTGGGGGAGGACGAGGAGTTTAAAATTTTTATACTCCGTGCCCTTAACCGACAAGGTCACGACACAGTAGCCGCTTGTTAAGTCTGTGAGTTGTTCAAGTAATTAATACTCAGACTTAATCAGTAACAATAAAACAGGTCTTTACTGGTTGGAGGTAGGGACTATTCTGAATACAAGATTACTGCACAGTGCTTATATACCGGTGTGTTCACCCCCGGTATTACGTCTACAGCAGCCTGTGAAAGTAGTACATCTCTTAAGGTGGAACAGGCTTAAGCTCTCTTAAGGTGGAACAGGTTACATACACAACACTCCTCCCTTCTTAGCTTTATAGCCATCCCCCCCATTTAACATAACGTAATAACATATATACATATATAACTTCATGTTTAACGTAACATATCACAGATTCAGTCTCTGCGGAAAACAGTTCACAGATTCAATCTCTGTGGTGTAGTCGGTTCACGTTACTCATTCAATAGTCCTTTCATGGATTTAACAGCTTGAACTTCCGAACTGATTTGGCTCTGTTCGGAGGGACCACGTGTGTGATCTGGTAGAGGTGATAATGGTTCAGATGGGTCATCTTCTGTTTCCCCTTTTCTGCTTCTTGGAGACTCTCTGGGCTCCATTGTCAGCTGCCACAGCTGCCAGCTGCATGCGCAGTTCCTCCTTCTCTTCCTCCTTTTTTTGTAGTAGAGCCACCTTCTCCCGATGTTCCGTAGACTTTCGGTGCTCCTCCATGATTTCTGTATGGTGGGAGTCGAAGTTACAAGTTGGGCAGGACAGGACATAGTAATATTCGGAGTCGTCCGACAGGTCAGCGAGAGGGTCGTCTATTTCCTCCATACCCAGCTGGACGTTAGCCAGCTCTTGTTCCAAATCCAGACATCTTTCCTGAAGAGACTTCTTCATGTGTACCTCTGCCTCCAGCTTTTTCTGGGCTTTCAGCAAGTCGTTTACTAGTGACCTCATTTGTGATTTTAATACTTCAACTTCCTTTGGAGATTGATTGATCGGACTATGCAATCCCTCTACCGGAGCAGCTGTTTCAGCGGTCTGTTGTTCTACATTGACGTGAGTCAGCGTACTTTTGGCATCCAATGGCTGCTCTGTTGCAGTCGTTTCAATCTGTGTCGTCACATCAGCCATCTCAATGACTTTTGAGAGCTCCGAACCCTTTTCCTTTGAAGATCGCAGCTCGTGTTCAAGTTTTTCCCATTTCAGAGTCTTGTCCCTCAGCATATGAAGGAGTTGGCTGACCGTTAACTCTTCTGACACCAGATTATGGCACACACCTTCAGAACCTGAATCAGCTTTGATTCGTTCGGCCTCCTCGCGCAGATGGTTGGTGTGCTCCTGCTCCATTTTCTCCATCAGTTGCTTCTGTTGCCTTTCCAGATTCTCCCACTCTGTAACAAAGAACTTTTTTATTTCATTCATCTCTTGCTCAAAACGGCGAATCATTTGTTCTAATTGCTGTTGTAGTTTGAAATGGAGTTGAGTTCGAGCCCAGTGTCCCTCAAAAATGTGCATATCAGTAGACTTGACAGACTCAGAATTCTCTGTTAAACTATGTTGTTGTTGCTCAGTGGAATTCTGTGCTGAAACTTTGTCTTTTGCACATGGGTTGGTCAGTTCTAGAGTCTGGGCTGATTATCTGCACCGAGTTCTCACTCTTTATGGCTTTTAGCGAATGCCAGTCCATATTTATGTTTCTAAACCACTCCCGGCCTAGTAGTGGTGGACCTCCCTCCGGTAGCACATATAAGTCCATTATTTGACTTCCTTCGCCCTTGTTGGCCACTGCAACCTTTATTGTCCCGATGGGGTACACTCTCTGCCCCGTGTAGGTTGTCAATATAATCTCCGTATCCTGTAGGGGAATATGTTGGAATAACCTTCTGTAATCTTTCTTATTCATGACCGACAATGCCGATCCAGTGTCCAATTCCATTTTTACTTGGACTCCTTCTATCTGAAGAGTAACCCAAATTGTCTGGAGGTCTGCACCCTTACCAACGTTGAGTACCCTTAAGCTAGCCAGTTCAATACTGCTTAAGCCAGCCAGTTCATTACTGCTAGCGTCTGAATCGGACTCCTGTTCGGCCACCTTGTGTACTTTTGCGTATTTCCCTTGCGGTGACTTCTTGTTGCTGGTCTTCTTCCCTGACCTGCATACTCTAGCTATATGTCCAAGCCTACCACAAGTTCTACATTCTTGGTTTTTAAACCAACACTGGTTCTGATCATGCGTTGTCTTTCCACAACGATAACATTTGCCAGAACTCACACCCAATTTGTGTGCACTGAGCTCCGGTGACCGTAGCTGCATTACTGCCGTGCCTCTCGCTGCGGCTTCGTGTGCTGCTGCCATAGTGACCGCCTTCTCAAGCGTCAGCTCATTCTCCTCGAGCAGTCGCTTTTGTGTATCCTGTTTAAATAAACCACACACAAATTTGTCTCGTAGTGCATCTGTCAGTCCCGTTCCAAACTGGCAATATTTCGCTAATTTACGCAATTCCAGCAAATATTCAGCATTGCTTTCATGCTGTAGCTGCCTTCTGTCGTAAAATTTAAATCGTTCCGCTAGCATCAGCGGCGTGGGGTTTAGATGATCTTTCAGGACAGTAACAATCTCATCGAACGTCTTATCCGCCGGTTCATCTGGTGATAACAGGTGTTTCAATTGCCCGTATGTCTTCGCACCCATTAAATTTAATAATGTTAGTGCTTTATCAGCCTCACGAATTTTATTGGCCTTACAATAATTTTTAACTCGTTCAACATATATGGCCCAATCTTCGATGTCACTATCAAAGTTGCTAATATTCCCGTGTTTAGGCATTGTAGTACTTTATCAGATTTGCAATTTCTCAGATTTTTTTTTTTTTACTGCTATCCAAGATGGCAGCTTCCCGCTCTTGCCGTCGTCCTCCGCCCACAAAATGGCGGTTTTCCCGCGCTTGGCGGTCTTCACCCGTCCCCCTGACGCCGTCTCCCTTCAGCCCCCGAGTGCGGCCCTTATCTTCGCCGCGATCGCCCGAGTGCGGCCCTTATCAGCGGATGCGATCGCTGGATCGCGAAGTGGCTCCCGACCAAAGCGGCTCTCGGCCCTTATCTGGAGATGCGATCGCTCTCGCGGCTCTCGGCCCTTATCAGGAGATGCGATCGCTCTGTTGAAACGCCTCCCGCTCGAAGCGGCTCTCGCGCCCTATTCCTCCGGCTCCCCCAGCCCCGTTCGTGCGGCCAACACGGTCGACTGCCTGTCGCACCGCTGCCCGGCTCAGACAACGGCTTACCCACCACCAAGCTGGAGAAGAAGCTGACGGTTGCCGATGGAGGCTCCGAGGTCAGGATGTCTTCCAGTGGGGTGGAGAGGGTGGAAACCTCTCTGCAACGTCCTGGCTGTGGACGAAGCTGCCGCGGAGTGACTGCCGCAGGGTCCGAATCAGACTCGTCGCCAGTGTTAAGTCTGTGAGTTGTTCAAGTAATTAATACTCAGACTTAATCAGTAACAATAAAACAGGTCTTTACTGGTTGGAGGTAGGGACTATTCTGAATACAAGATTACTGCACAGTGCTTATATACCGGTGTGTTCACCCCCGGTATTACGTCTACAGCAGCCTGAGAAAGTAGTACATCTCTTAAGGTGGAACAGGCTTAAGCTCTCTTAAGGTGGAACAGGTTACATACACAACACCGCTGATGTCTGTGGCGTGGGACCTCAATGCCATCGAGATCCGGTTGCGCGTTGGCCGGACAGTGAGGGAGTAGTGGCTCACCGTGTCTGGGTGGATGAAACTCTCCGTGCTTCCGCTGTCGAACAGGCAGGTCGTGGCACGGCCGTTTACTTTGATGTCCATCATGGACTTGGACAGGTGGTGCGGGCGGGCTTGGTCCAGTGTGACGGAGGCTAGTGTGTGGCTCAGCGAGCTGCCGTAGTCTGCGGGTGAGGCGGTGGTCGAGTCCGGAGGCGAGGTGGCGGTCGAGCGTGGAGGGTAAAATGGCGGCGCCCACGAGGTTGGACAAAATGGAGAAGATGGCTGCCCCCACAACTCACATGAGGCACTGCTGGTGTCGGTTGCCTGGATCAAGGATGGCCGCCCCCATGACTCACACGTGGGGATGCTGGCATCTGTGGCCTTGATGGAAGATGGCCGCCCCCACAACTCGCATGAGGCACTGCTGGCCTCTGTTGATCTCTGTTGGCCTCTGCAGGCCTAAGCAAAGTGGCCTTTCTTCAGGCAGCTTGAGCACGTCGCGTTTCTCGCTGGACAGCGCGCCCTAGGATGTTTCGCCTGGCCGCAGAAGAAGCAGCCGGCGGCCCGATCGCGGGGGTCCGAAGTCGCAGCCGGTACCGGGGGTGGCGGTCCCGATCGGGTCCAGGACGCCGACGCAGAGGTAGGTCCCAGGAGCGGTGCTGCGAGGGGTATCGCGGTCGGGGTCGGTCCCGAGTCCCAGGGTCGCAAATTACTGTACCTGGAGTACGCCTCGAGGTCCCGATGGGCCACTTCTAGGGAGCGAGCGAGGGCTGCAGCTGTGTTCAGGTCAAGGTCCTTTGCTTCAAGAAGTCTTTGCCATGCGTAGTCGGACCGCAGGCCTTTCACGAAGGCATCGCGGACATTATCTTCAGTATTTTCTGCCGCTGATACCGCTTTAAAGTCACAGTCCCTGCCGAGTGCTTGTAGCGCCTGTAAAAATTCATCTACCGACTCTCCTGGCTGTTGCGGGCGGGATCTTAGGAGGTGTCTGGCATACATGGAGTTTACCGGGCTCCGGTACTGTTGTTTCAGCAGGTTGATGGCGGCTTCGTATGTTTTAAGGTCCCGGATGAGTGCGAATACTTTAGGGCTCACTTGGGCGGTCAGAACTCTTAGCATGGATTTCTGAGGCACGCCGGATTCTCCCAGGTAGGATTCGAAACAGCTCAGCCAGTGTTCGAAGTCGAGGGCTGAGTTTGCTGCCTGTGGATTTAGATCCAGGTACGGTGGTCGGAGGGCTCGCAGCCAGGCTGGCTGCTGTGGCTGTTGTAGCTGGGCGTCTGGCTGGTCGTTTGACTGGTCGTTTGACTGCTCAAGTGTCGACATTTTAAAATTTAGCCAATAAAATTGATATACCTATCAATTCATCCAATGAAAAGCGACGAGTTAAGAAAGTAACTATAGGTTTTTATTGGCTAAATAACAGAGCCCACCCTCGTGGGTGATCGGATCCAACAAGGAGGAATACCAGCCAGTCGACCACCTTTATACCTGGGCAGGTAGGTGGAGCCATGGGCGGAGTCAGCAGTGGTCAGCCCAGGTATAACAGCGTGACAAGAGGCGACCTCGTATAGTGATACAACAGTGTGAACAGTGATAACCATAGAGTAACGATATAACAGTGATAACTATAGTGTAACGATAGTGAACGACAAAAGTGGTTTACCACAGTCTGTGATAGTGTTCAGCCCCACATTTCTCTGATAATGAAGCAACCCATGCCAACCTAGTGTAGGATCTAGATAACTTTCTTGGGATTTGATGACAAATGACAGGTTATATTTGCGTCATAAAACTACCAGGTATGACCATCTCTGTAGTGTATGTACTTTGCAGAAGGAACTATATTCTGCAGCCCCTGTATACTGCAGTACCAGTAGTGACCACCCCTGTATATAAGCCTGTGTAGTAACTTTGCATAGTTAGTTCCAGTTTGTCTCCACTCAGTAAAGACCTGTTATAACCAACTCCTGCAGTCCGTGTCTCAATTACACATGGACATAATACTGGCGACGAGCAGATCCGAACTTACCTACAGTCTGCACCACCTCATGGGGATCCATCCCTGAAGCGAAGTTGTCAGAGGTCGAGGCCAGAAGGAAGAAAGAAAAATAAATAAATAAATAAAACAAACAGAAGAAACGGGCGTCGACCGTGGGCAACCGCCTCTGATTCATCGGAGTTGAAGATTTGCAGGAGAGGCTGTCGAGAGCAGGGCTTGGTTATCCTGTCGATGGTGTTCCAGCTAATCGGGCTGGTGGCAGGTAGTACACTGATCCTTCCTGGGCTGCGGCGGGCTAGAGCTCGATCAGGTGGCTTTTCAACGGGGCCGAGCAGCGTTGTCGGGAAGAGGAGAGAGGGTGGAGCACACAGGGCGCGGCCGGTGCTACGAAGCCGGGCAGCATACAGACCCGAGAAGAGGGAGGAAAGTGTCCTGTAGGGTTGCTCCGACGACGGGGAAATAAAAGAAATTAGAAGCGCAGAAAGCCGCGAGGAGCTGCAGTTTGCCACGGGAACCGCGGAGAGCGGCGTTAGCAGCAGTGCGGGGGGGAAGTGCGCGAAGACAATAGGGCGTCACCATCAAGGCATAAAACGCCAGCAACAGCACTAGCAGCAGTGGAGAAGACGGAAAGCGCGGGAGGCGCCATTTTGTTAAATCGGGGAAGAAGGCAAAGCGCGGGAGGCGCCATCTTAGATTTCCAAGATGCCGAAGACTGGCAATATCACTGCCTTCGATAATGCAATAGAAGACTGGACCACGTATGTGGAAAGAGTCGAAGTATATTGCGAGGCAAACGAAGTAGCCGATGAGAAAAAGGCATCGGTACTACTAAACTTAATGGGCGCAAGAACGTACGGCCTATTGCGGAACCTGATTACTCCAGCCAAACTGATGGCGAAGAGTTTTAACGAAATTGTTGATATCCTACAGGAACACCTAAATCCTACACCGCTGCTGATAGCAGAAAGATTTAAACTCCACAGGAGAAATCAGCATAAAGATGAGAGCAATGCTGATTACCTTACGGAACTACGCAAGCTATCAAAGCACTGCCAGTTTGGAGCAGGACTGACAGATACTCTACGGGACAAATTTGTCTGTGGACTCCTGAGTGAAGGAACCCAGAAGAGGTTACTCTCAGAGAAAGAGCTGACGCTAGATAAGGCTTTCGGCATGGCAGTATCGTACGAAGCAGCAGCAAGGGGAGCTGCGGAAATACAGCAAAAGCCACAGGAATACGGCACCCACGAAATGACACGGGGATTTGAAAAATGTTATCGCTGCGGCAGAACAACCCATGACCAGAAGGACTGCTGGTCCAAGGACAAAATATGCAGGCAATGCGGAAAGATGGGACACATTGCACGAGTTTGCAGGTCTGGGAAGAAGACTAACGACAACAAAAAGGCTACTAAGGAACAGTACAGGAAAGTACAAAAGATGACGGACAGTAGTTCCGAAGACCAGATGAGCGATAGTGAATCCGGGAACAAGAGACTAAGCTGTCTCAAACTTCACAACATAATCGCAAAAGAGGATCACCGAACCATTTGGGTCACCCTCATGATAGCAGGGTCCCAAGTCAAAATGGAATTGGATACAGGATCAGCCCTGACCGTCATGAATCGACGAGACTACGAGCGGCTATTCTCACACATACCCTTGAAAGAGACATCCATTGTCTTGAAGACATATACAGGGCAAAAAGTATACCCCAGGGGGAAAATAAGGGTGCCTGTCGAATACAACGGCAAGGAAATACAGAAATTGTATCTGTACATACTGCAAGATGGTGGACCACCGTTATTTGGACGTGAATGGATCAGAAAGATAAGTTTAGACTGGCACTCCATTCAGACACTGATGGTGGCTGGTAAAAAGGATGACGACGTCACACCTGGACGATTGTCAAAAATCTTAGCTAACGCCAAAGAGGTATTTCAACAAGAACTGGGAACTCTTAAAGGCGTAACCGCCTCGATAAAAATAGAAGAGAATGCAATTCCCAAGTTTTTCAAAGCAAGACCGGTACCATGTGCAATTCGCCCAGCCGTCAAGGCAGAGCTGGAGAATCTGGAGAATGCAGGCGTGTTATCTAAGGTAGACTGGAGCGAGTGGGCGACACCCATCGTTCCTGTCATGAAGAAAACGTTCAACAATAAGTCTGAGGAGCCAAGGAAGGTTCGCATCTGTGGGGACTTCAAGGTGACGGTGAACCCAGTCCTTCACACAGTACAATATCCTCTCCCGAGGATAGAAGATATTTTCGCCTCACTATCTGGAGGGAAGCGTTTTACAAAAATTGACCTAGCACAAGCATATTTGCAGATGGAGGTTGAAGAATCCTCTAGGAAGTATCTCATGATAAACACTCACAAAGGTCTTTACCGGTATAATCGACTGGTATTCGGAGTAGCATCAGCTCCGGCGATATGACAAAGAGCGATGGAACAAGTCCTGCAAGGGATTCCGGGGACTCAGTGTTACTTGGGCGACATCCTAGTGACAGGTGAAGATGACAGTGAACACCTTGCCAACCTAGAGCAGGTGCTCACTAGACTACGTGAACATGGGCTACAAGCCAATCGCCCCAAGTGCGAGTTTTTTAAGAAACAGATATCGTATTGTGGCCACGTGATTGATGAAGAGGGGTTACATAAGTCCCCTGACAAAATTGAAGCGGTAGTTAAGGCTCCAGTGCCTGAAAATGTGTCGCAACTGAGGTCATTCCTCGGATTGGTGAATTACTACCATAAGTTTTTGCAGAATTTGTCCACAATTCTGCACCCACTGAACGCCCTACTACAAACTGGAGTAGCATGGAAATGGAGCGATGAATGTAAGCGGGCCTTTCAGAAGAGTAAAGACCTAATCACTTCAAGAGAAGTATTGGCTCACTACAACCCATCACTACCGATAAGACTGGCGTGTGATGCGTCTCCCTACGGCATTGGAGCGGTACTGTCACACAAATTCCTTGATGGTTCAGAGAGGCCGATAGCTTTTGCGTCACGCTCGTTAACTTCAGCCAAGCGTAACTACACCCAGATTGACAGAGAGGCCCTCAGCCTGGTGTGGGGGGTGAAGAAGTTCAATCACTACCTGCACGGTCAGAAATTTACTCTACTAACTGATCATCAACCTCTTGTCTCCATTTTCAACCCTAAGAAGGGCGTCCCGATAATGACAGCACAACGGCTACAGAGGTGGTCCCTTTTCCTAGGGGCACACCAATATGACATCGAGTACAAAGGAACTAAACAGCATGGGAATGCTGATGGATTGTCGCGCCTACCGTTGCCGACGGTGGAAGAAGCACCTGCAGTGGATCCAGTGGAGATATTCCACTCGACCATAGTCGAATGTCTACCTGTGACGAATGCAAACATAGAAAAGAAAACACGAAATGACCCGACACTCTCCTGGGGCTATGATTTAACGGTGAAGGGATGGCCAGCACATGGCGAACCACTGTTAGCTGTTCTCTTCTCGGCGAGAATGCTGGCGTCAGTGTGCAGAGGAACCTTGATGTGTGGATCCAGAGTAGTAATTCCACCCAAATTGAAGGATAGAGTGCTCAATGAGCTTCACGAGGGTCATCTGGGAGGGATAAAAATGAAGAACTTAGCCAGAGCGTTTGTGTGGTGGCCGGGAATCGATAGAGAAATCGAAGAGATGACCAAGAGCTGTACAGGATGCCAGAAGGTCCAAAACGCCCCACCACAAGCCCCTCTACATCCATGGGAGTGGCCCTCATCTCCATGGTAAAGGGTGCACATTGATTTTGCTGGTCCATTTATGGACTCAATGTTTTTAATTGCGGTGGATGCACATTCAAAGTGGCCAGAGGTAATACAAATGTCCTCAACCACCACAGAAAAAACTATCACAGTCTTACGATCCATATTCACCAGAAATGGGCTGCCTGAACAGATTTGCTCCGACAATGGACCACAGTTTGTGTCTGAAGAGTTCCGGAGGTTCTTAAAGAACAATGGTGTTAAGCATTACACATCCGCCCCATATCATCCAGGCACCAATGGATTGGCTGAGAGGTTTGTTCAAACATTCAAGAAGGCTATCAAGGCAATGTGTAATGAAGACATACCCCTCCAACACAAGGTGGATAACTTCTTGTTTGCCTACCGGAATGCGACACATGCGGTTACCAGCCAAACTCCAGCCATGATGTTCTTCAATCGAAGACTACGATGCCGCTTGGATTTGGTTAAGCCAAACATCAGAAGAGATGTGGAGAACAGGCAGTTTCAGAATATGAATGAAAGGCCGACCAGGAGTTTTAAGATAGGTCAACCAGTTTTGGCCCGGGACTACCGCACAGATAAATGACAGCCAGGGACGCTCTGTACACGGCAAGGACCTCTAATGTATATCGTGGACGTTGGAGAGAGCATTGTAAGACGCCATGCTGACCAGATTCTAGAGTCACTGGAAAACGTCAATTCCACACCACGATCCGATACACCTGGTGATGAAACCGAAGTACCAATTGCATCTACCTCAGAATCGGGAATATTGGAAGCAGACGAACCCAACAACGACGTTGATTCCGAATCAACTCTGCCAGAAGAACCTGATACCCCAAAGAGGCGTTATCCAGACAGAATCAGGAAGCCTCCTCAAAGACTGAACTTATAATTGCTTAACTTCAGCTAATGTATATGGCAACTGTAATTGTAAATATGTTATTTAATTATTAATCGAATGTTATGTACTGTTTAGCTAAAAGGGGAGGAATTGTAGTGTATGTACTTTGCAGAAGGAACTATATTCTGCAGCCCCTGTATACTGCAGTACCAGTAGTGACCACCCCTGTATATAAGCCTGTGTAGTAACTTTGCATAGTTAGTTCCAGTTTGTCTCCACTCAGTAAAGACCTGTTATAACCAATTACACACGGACATAATAATCTCAAACAAGAGAAGGCTCAGACAGCTCCCCGACCTTCAAACACCACCATCACTGAGTCCCCCACCATAAACATCTTTCAGGGTCTTCATTGACCAGCAGCTGAACTGGACCAGTCATACCAACACCATGGCTACAAGAGCAGGACAGAGGGTAAGCAATCTGCAAAGGGTGGCTCAATTCCTCACTTCTCCAAACCTCTCCATCATCTACTAGGCTCAAATCAGGAGTGTGATAGAATACTCGCCACTCGCCTGGATGGATGCAGCTGCAACAGCATTCGAGAAGCTTGACATCATCCAGGACAGAGTAGTTTGTTTGATCAGTACCTCTGCCACTGGACTCGATATCCACCCCTTCATTATCAGCAGACGATATCTGCAGCATGTACAACTTACAGGATGCACTGCAGACACTCACCACAGTTACTTCTTTTGTGGAAATGGCCTTTTAAAATCTGTGTGACTGTTGGCGTGGGTTTACGTGGTAGCTGCGAGACAGGGAGAGAAAGAGAAAAACAAGTTTACACACTGAGCGTTGAGCTGCCTTCATGGCCAGACAGATAAGTCTGTTATTGTGTCCACACGCTTGACTAAATCAGTCTCATTAAAGTCAATAAAAAGGCTGCCAAAGTGTCTGCCCACTGGCTTTGCTTTTTGTGCTATTTATGATCAACTGATTAGTCCGGACTGCGGGATTAGGTTGAGGGGGAAAACCAGACAAGGCGGGGTAGGTTATTGACACACATAACCCTAAGAGGATTGCTTCAAATATGTCAATCGCTGTTGTGAAACTTGTAATACTCGATTCATCTAATACAGAAATGATTCTTACCTTCTTACTGACTTCTTTGAGATGAGAAGACTGGAATTTAGATTTGAGGTACGGGTGCACTGGTTAAACTGGCCCCCACACTGCCCAGTCCCCGTGCTGCTTAATATGACTCTCGAGCATCCATGGTCCCTACTGCATGTTGACCTAGTGGAACCTGTCCTGGCATTAATGCTGCTTGATAACAGAAGATCTGACCCCAGAAGACCTCTTTCTCTGACGATACCCCAGGGCCCAAGTCCTTCTGATCGAGGCTGGGGCAGAATAAAGGCGACGGCAGCGAGAAGGCCCGAGACCAGAAGGAGCGTGAGCAGAACAGGATAAAGGCGGCGGCAGCGAGGAGGCCCGAGACCAGAAGGAGCGCGAGCAGAGGAGGATGAAGGTGGCGGCAGCGAGGAGGCCCGAGACCAGAAGGAGTGGGAGTGGAGCAGGATAGGGGTGGCGCAGCCAGCGAGGAGGCCCGAGACCAGAAGGAGTGGGAGTGGAGGAGGATGAAGGTCGCGGCAGCGAGGAGGCCCGAGACCAGAAGGAGTGGGAGCGGAGGAGGATAGGGGTGGCGGCAGCGATGAGGCCCGAGACCAGAAGGAGTGGGAGTGGAGGAGGCCCGAGACCAGAAGGAGTGGGAGTGGAGGAGGCCCGAGACCAGAAGGAGTGGGAGTGGAGGAGGCCCGAGACCAGAAGGAGTGGGAGTGGAGGAGGCCCGAGACCAGAAGGAGTGGAGGAGGATGAAGGTGGCGGCAGCGAGGAGGCCTGAGACCAGAAGGAGTGGGAGTGGAGGAGGCCCGAGACCAGAAGGAGTGGGAGTGGAGGAGGCCCGAGACCAGAAGGAGTGGGAGTGGAGGAGGATGAAGGTGGCGGCAGCGAGGAGGCCCGAGACCAGAAGGAGTGGGAGTGGAGGAGGTCCGAGACCAGAAGGAGTGGTAGTGGAGGAGGATGAAGGTGGCGGCAGCGAGGAGGCAAAGAACCACCAAAGAAAACAACAACAAAAGCAACTACTGCAAAACAGCCATAGTGACGTCACAACCAGGGAAGGAGCTGATTGGTGAGTAGCTGGTAAGTATGTCTAGTTAATAGTCCACAAAGTAAAGGCATGGCAGGGCAGCTCATCCCCGTGGAATGTGCATGCTGTGCCATGTGGGAAGTCCTGGACGCTTCTCATGGCCTGGGCGACCACACGTGTGGGAAGTGTCACCAGCTACAGCAGCTTGAGCTCTGGGTTTTGGGTGGCGGCTGGAGTCACTGCAGTGCATTCGCGAAGCTGAGAGTTACATTGATAGCACGTTTCAGGAGGTGGTCACCCCGCTGCTTAAGAGTGTGCAGGCAGAGAGAGAATGGGTGACCGCCAGACAGAAGAGGAGGACGAGGCAGGTAGAGCAGGAATCCCCTGAGTGCATCTCGCTCGCTAACCGGTTTTCAGTTCCGAATGGTTCCTCTGGGGAGTGCAGCCAGAGCCAAGTCCACGGCACCATGGGTGGCTCAGCTGCACAGGGGGGAAGGAAGAAGAGTGGAAGTGCAATAGTCATAGGGGATTTGATAGTTAAGGGAGCAGACAGGCGTTTCTGTGGCCGCAGACGTGACTCCAGGATAGTATGTTGCCTCCCTGGTGCCAGGGTCAAGGATAAGGATGTCACTGAGCGGCTGCAGGACATTCTGATGGGGGAGGGTGAACAGCCAGAGGTCGTTGTCCATATCAGTACCAACAACATAGGTAGAAAGAGGGATGAGGTCCTGCAGGCAGAGTTTAGGGAGCTAGGAGAGAGATTAAAAAGCAGGACCTCAAAGGTAGTAATCTCCGGATTACTCCCCGTGCCACGTGCTAGTGAATACAGAAATAGAAGGATAGGGCCGATGAATGCGTGGCTGGAGAGACGGTGCAGGAGGGAGGGCTTTAGATTCCTGATGCATTGGGACCATTTCTGAGGGATTTGGGACCTGTACAAGCCAGACGTGTTGCACCTCAACAGGACCGGGACCAATATCCTCGCGGGGGGGGGGGGGTGGGGGGTGGTTTGCTAGTGCTGTTGGGGAGGGTTTAAACTAGCTTGGCAGGGGGATGGGAACCTGAGTGTAGATTCAGAAGGAAGAGAAGCAAAGCTGGAAATGGAAGGCAGAAAATTAGTAAGCGAGTTTGGAAGGCAGAGGAAACAAAGGCTAGAAAATAGACAACAAGGGAGTTTGGCAGTGCTAAATGATACATACTTCAACGCAAGGAGTCTAGGGAATAAAGCAGATGAGCTGAGGGCACAGATAGATATGTGGAAGTATGATATTATAGCTATTACTGAGACATGGCTGAAAGAAGGGCAGGAATGGCAACTCGGCATTCCTGGTTACAGGGTTTTCAGATGAGATAGAGAGGGGGATAAAAAAGGAGGGAGGTCACAATATTGATTAAAGAAACAATTACAGCTGTGAGGAGGGAGGATACCTTAGAAGAATCATCCAACGAGGCCATATGGGTTGAACTGAAAAGCAAAAAATGGGCTATCACGCTGCTGGGAGTGTACTATAGACCTCTGAACAGTCAGAGAGAGATAGAAGAGCAAATATGTAGACAAAATTCTGAGACTTGCAAAAATAGTGCAGTAATAGTAGGGGATTTCAACTTCTTGAATATTAACTGGGATAAAATTAGTGTGAAAGGTATAGAGGGAGCAGAATTCCTAAAATGCATTCAGGAGAACTGTTTTAGCCAGTACATAGCAAGCCCAAGAAGAGAGGAGGTGGTTCTGCACCTAGTTTTAGGGAATGAAGCTGGGCAGGTAGAAAGGGTATCAGTGGGAGAGCATATTGGTGGTAGTGATCATAATTCAGTTAGATTTAGGGTAGTTATGGAAAAGGACAAGGATAGACCAGAAATAAAAGCTGTCAATTGGGGAAAAGCTCATTTTACTAAGCTGAGATGTGATTTAGCTAAAGTGGACTGGAGACAGAAACTTGAAGGTAAATCAGTGTCAGAGCAGTGGGAGGCATTCAAGGAGAAGATAGTGAGGATTCAGAGCAAGTATGTTCCCTTAAAAAAAAAGGGTGGGATGAACAAATCTAGAGCTCCCTGGATGTCAAGGGGTACACAGGGAAGGATAAAGAAAAAAAGGGAAGCTTATGACAGATACCGAGGACTCAATACTGCAGAAAGCCAACAGGAGTATAGAAAGTGCAGGGGTGAAATCAAAAAGGAAATTAGGAAAGCCGAGAAAGGGCATGAAAAAATATTGGCAAGTAACATCAAGGAAAACCAAAGATGTGCGGGTTAGGTTGATTGGCTATGATAAATTGACCCTTAGTGTTAGGGGGATTAAATACGTGGGGTTACAGGGATAGGGTGGGATATGTGTTGGTGTAGGGGTTACGGGGATCGGGTGGGATATGTGTCGGTGCAGGCTCGATGGGCCGAAATGGCCTCTATCTGCACTGTGGGGTTTCTGTGTTTCTGTGATTCTGTGAAAACCCAAAGATGTTTTATAAATACATTAAGAGCAAGAGGATAACTAAAGTAAGAGTAGGGCCATAAAGGTAACCTGTGTGTGGAGGCGGAAGACACGGGTATGGTTCTCAATGAATACTTTGCGTCTGTTTTCACAAAAGAGAGGGGCAATGCAGACATTGCAATCAGGGAGAAGGAGTGTGAAATATTAAATGAAATAAACATAGTGAAAGAGGAAGTATTAAGTGGTTTAGCATCTTTGAAAGTGGATAAATCCCCAGGCCCGGATGAAATGTATCCCAGACTGTTAAGAAAAGTAAGAGAGGAAATATCAGAGGCTCTGACCATCATTTTCCAATCCTCTCTGGCTACAGGTGTGGTGCCAGAGGACTGGAGGACTGCTAACATGGTACCGTTGTTTAAAAAGGGAGAAAGGGATAGACCGAATAATTACAGGCCAGTCAGCCTAGGAAAATTATTGGAAAAAATTCTGAGGGACAGGATAAATCTTCATTTAGAAAGACACAGATTAATCAGGGACAGTCAGCATGGATTTGTTAAGGGAAGGTCGTATCTAACTAACTTGATTGAATTTTTTGAGGAGGTAACAATGAGGGTCGATGAGGGTAGTGCGTTTGATGTAGTGTATATGGATTTTAGCAAGGCTTTTTATAAGGTAGACTGGTCACGAAAGTAAAAGCCCATGGGATCCAAAGCAAAGTGGCAAGTTGGATCCAAAATTGGCTCAGGCAGGAAACAAAGTGTAATGGTCGAAGGGTGTTTTAGTGACTGGAAGGCTGTTTCCAGTGGGGTTCTGCAGGGTTCAGTACTGGGTCCTTTGCTTTTTGTGGTATATGTCAATGATTTGGACTTGAATGTAGGAAGTATGATTAAGAAGTTTGCAGATGATACAAAAATTGGCTGTGCAGTTGATAATGAAGAAGAAAGCTGCAGACTGCAGGAAGATATTAATGGACTGGTCAGGTGGGCAGAACAGTGGCAAATGGAATTCAATCTGGAGAAGTGTGAGGTAATGCATTTGGGGAGGACTAACAAGGCAAGGGAATACACAATAAATGGTAGGACACTGAGAAGTGCAGAGGATCAGAGGGACCTTGGAGTGCATGTCCACAGATCCCTGAAGGTAGCAGGACAGGTAGATAAGGTGTTTAATCCTGTAGGATACTTGCCTTTATTAGTCGAAGCATAGAATAAAAGAGCAGGGAGGTTATGCTTGAACTGTATAACACACTAGTTAGGCTGCAGCTAGAATACTGCGTGCAGTTCTGGTCACCACATTACAGGAAGGATGTGATTGCACTAGAGAGGGTGCAGAGGAGATTTACGAGGATGTTGCCTGGGCTGGGGAATTTTAGCTATGAGGAAAGATTGGATAGGTTGGGGTTGTTTTCTTTGGAACTGAGGAGGCTGAGGGGAGACCTAATTGAGGTGTATAAAATTATGAGAGGCCTAGATAGAGTGGATAGGAAGGACCTATTTCCATTAGCAAAGGGTCAATAACCAGGGGGCATAGATTTAAAGTAATTGGTCAGAGGTTTAGAGGGGAGTTGAGGTGAAACGTTTTCACCCAGAGGGTGGTGGGGGTCTGGAACTTACTGCCTGAAAGGGTGGTAGAAACAGAAACCCTTATCACATTTAAAAAGTACTTGGATATGCCGTAACCTACAAGGCTACAGACCAAGTGCTGGAAAGTGGGATTAGGATGGATAGCTCTTTGTCAGCCGGCACGGACAAGATGGGTTGAATGGCCTCCTTCTGTGCTGTAAATTTCTATGATTCTATGATGAACCTCCTCCACATTCAGCCCCCAAAAATGGTGGAAGCTCTCCAGGGTTTCTCCGTCAGCTTTCTCTTTATTAAACTCAAAGTTCAGTCCTGTTTGATTGTAGCTGAAGTGAAGCTTCTTCTGGGGCAGTGAGCCAGCTGCTGGGTGATGAGAAATATTGAGCCGGTGCCCAGTCTCCGCCTGATTTGCTCCCTCCCCTCCTGTTGTTTACTTTCCCCCCCTCTCCCTCTCCGTCACCCCCTCGATTCCCACTGGGGGCCTCCCCTCCTGCTTAGTACCTTCCCTCTCTTCCCCCCGCCTCGTTTTTATGCTCGGCGCTTCCCCTTCCACCACCGACCCCTCCCCCCACCAAGATTCCCGCATTGCCAAACAGTAGAGGGGATGTGAGTTTGGGATGCAGGAAAGATGAAAAATGGTGTGAGCAGCACTTGAAATCAGATTGAACAGTGAGAGAGATGGGTGGACTGAACAGCCATTCCTGTTCACACACCCATCCATCATCAGCTGGCACCTTAAAGAGAACGACACCTGAGTAGTTACCAGCGATAGAGTCAATTCAGAAGAAAGACTCCCCCGATGGCTCAGTTGGTGTTGGCAGTGAATAAGCGATCCACACAAATCAGGAAAGTCCCAGCATCCATCCCTCATCTTTGCTGAGTTGAGGCAGTGTTCGTGGCTCCACAATTGGCCTCAGTCCCACCTCAGGAACAGTGGGCTTGCTAGACGAATAAAGACCACGGTCCATCGAGTTCACCTTCCACCACCCTGTTAGTCGCGTGACGCAACGATAATGGAGCTGTTGAATAATCACAGCAATCAATCTCTATCAATTAGTTTACAACAGAGCCAGACATGAGGCGAGGAGAACCCCCAGTGATGGTCCAAAGTCAGCTGTTCCTCCCAAGCCTGCCACACTTCCCATGTCATGTCTCAAATTACTCAGCCCATCAGCCTCGTGGCTCAGCTGTGCACTGTACCCTGTCATTGCCTCTCGTGTCAAAAATGTTGAACTTCTCATTTACTGGATGTTTTGCCCTTGACTGGCTCTCCTGCTACATTCCATCCCCCCTCTGCTGGGACTGGAATGTGGGTTTCTGAGATTGTGCAACCCTCTTGCATTTCAACTGCTCTCTTTATTTCAAATCCTTGTCCACGCAGCCTGTAAATAATCTTTGGCAGAGGAAAGTAGGAGATGAATTAAATGTGGCTTTTGTCTACGGATATGCTGAATAATGCGTCACAGTTTCTAAAGGGTTAACGACTGGACTATTTCATCGTAAATGACATAGAGATCGGTGATTTCTCCCCAGCACTTATTGACAGCTTCCTGTGCAATTGCTCCTCATTCACCCTCCCTGCTGGCTTTAACTAGATCAAAGGCCTGATGATATTTGTAGGCTGGAGTTCAGTCTGGAGACTGGAAAAGGTTTGAGATGAAGATGTTCTCTACGTGACTTCACTGACGAGATAAGCTGTCCATGCCTCGTGTGCATGCCCCAATGCTAGTGATCCAGCCTACGTGTCTGACAAGACTCTGGACAAACACTCAGAGTTCGATAGTTGCTTTCCTGTTGCACTTTTGACACTGACACCTGTTTTCCTGACCATGACCACAGAAATGCCATGCATCTCCGGGCATTAACCCAGTCCAGTGTCAAGTGCAGAATGACACAGGGCAGCTTCCTGTGGGCAGCTTGCCATGTAATGATCTGTGGACTAATGCCAACTCTGAACATCAGCTCAGGGAAAGCGGTGAAAAAGCAGCTGCAGCATCTGGCCCGGTGCTGGCTGCTCCCACTGTCAATCGAGACCTCAAACTCTGAATAAAACTCCCTTTCAAACTCAGCGGCACATATTAACAATCAGTGTGTCAGTGTGTATGTGTAGCACAGGCTTAGTAGCTCTACTGTGTACAACGGACATTCCTCGAGTAAGTACTCACAGTACATGTGTCTCATATTAACTCCGATAGCGCACCTCACAGTTACCCCCATGTGTGTCTCATAGTCATTCCGATAGCGTACCTCACAATTACTACTGTGTGTCTCATAGTCACTCCGATAGCGTACCTCACAGTTACTCCCCCGTGTGTCTCATAGTCACTCCGATAGCATACCTCAGTTACTCCCGTGTGTCTCATAGTCACTCTGATAGTGTACCTCACAGTTACTCCCATGTGTGTCTCATAGTCATTCCGATAGCATACCTGACAGTTACTCCTTTGTGTCTCATAGTCACTCCGATAGCGTAACTCAGAATTACTCCCGTGTGTGTCTCTTAGTCACTCCGATAGCGTACCTCATAGTTACTCCCATGTGTGTCTCATAGTCATTCCGATAGCATACCTCACAGTTACTCCTTTGTGTCTCATAGTCACTCCGATAGCATACCTCACAGTTACTCCCATGTGTGTCTCATAGTCACTCCGAAGCGTACCTCAGTTACTTCCGTGTGTCTCATAGTCACTCTGATAGCGTACCTCACAATTACTGCTGTGTGTCTCATAGTCACTCTGATAGCGTACCTCAGAGTTACTCCTGTGTGTGTCTCATAGTCACTCTGATAGTGTACCTCAAAATTACTCACGTGTATCTCATAGTCACTCCGATAGCGTACCTCACAGTTACTCCCCTGTGTGTCTCATAGTCACTCTGATAGCGTACCTCACAGTTACTTTCCTGTATGTCTCATAGTCATTCCGATAGCGTACCTCACAGTTACTCCCATGTGTGTCTCATAGTCACTCTGATAGCGTACCTCACAATTACTCCCGTGTTTCTCATAGTCACTCCGATAGCGTACCTCAGAATTACTCCCGTGTCTCATAGTCACTCCGATAGCGTACCTCACAGTTACTCCCCTGTGTGTCTCATTGTCACTCTGATAGCATACCTCACAATTACTCCCATGTGTGTCTCATAGTCACTCCGATAGCGTACCTCACAGTTACTCCCCTGTGTGTCTCATCGTCATTCCGATAGCGTACCTCACAATTACTCCCATGTATGTCTCATAGTCACTCCGATAGCGTACCTCACAGTTACTCCCCTGTGTGTCTCATCGTCATTCCGATAGTGTACCTCACAGTTACTCCCATGTGTGTCTCATAGTCACTCTGATAGCGTACCTCAAAATTACTGCTGTGTGTCTTATAGTCACTCCGATAGCGTACCTCAGTTACTCCCCTGTGTGTCTCATAGTCACTCTGATAGCGTACCTCACAGTTACTTTCCTGTATGTCTCATAGTCATTCCGATAGCGTACCTCACAGTTACTCCCATGTGTGTCTCATTGTCACTCTGAAATCGGAGTCAGTCTTGAGCATGAGCTGCAGCTCAGGTCCCAGTTCTTGCTTTAGTCACTGTGAACCACATTATCCACATTTCCTTCCAACCTCTGACTGGAGGTGGCCCAGCGAGAAGTGGATGCAGCAGCAGACATGGGTTTGCTGCCCAAATCACTGAGTTCCTAGTCTCGGGTGCACTGTGTTGTGATGCTCTGAGAACCTATAGATACAGAGCAAGTGAGAATCAGTGAGTATTTCATGTCAGGCAGTGTGGGAGGAGGCCCTCGGTGTCCCTTTCCCATTCCCTTTCCAAGGACAAACACGACCACAATAACCATGAAAGAAAGGAAGACTTGCATTTATATAGCACCTTTTACGACCTCAGGATGTCCCAAAGTGCTTTACAGCCAATGAAGTACTTTTTGAAGTGTAGTCACTGCTGTAATGTAGGAAACACAGCAGCCAATTTGTGCACAGTAAGGTACCACAAACAGCGACGTGATAATGACCAGATAATCTGTTTTTTTTAGTAATGTTGGTTGAGGGATAAATATTGGCCAGGATACCAGAGAGAACTCACGTGCTCTTCTTCAAATACTGCCATGGGATCTTTTAAGTCTAGCTGAGAGGGCAGACGGGGCCTTGGTTTAACGTCTCATCCAAAAGACGGCACCTCCGACAGCGCAGCACTCCCTCAGCACTGCACTGGGAGCGTCAGCCTAGGTTTTGTGCTGAAGTCTCCAGAGCGGGACTTGAACTCACAGCCTTTTGACAACCAGGGCTAATTTAAGCAGTGACCCCCATACCGTACACTGGTAAGACCGGCAGCCAATATCAGGAGAGTTTTTAGCTTTGTTACCATGTTATTGACTGACCCACAAGGCCTATATGGTTAATGCCAATCATGCCTGGTTTCCTGAAGTTGGCCACCTGCGCCTCACTAACTTTAACCAGTCACTGAACTCTGCAATAGAGGCAGCACCTGACTTAAAGTTCAATTAAATTATTTTTCCAATCGCTGATCAAACTCCTCAAGCTGACCTGATCTATTTTCTTGCAGAAATGGTGATTTCTGTTGTTGGTTCACACGGGCAGGACAGGCTCAGGGGTTGGGGGTGGGGTCCAGCCTGAGCTGAGGCTGCACGAGTCCCAGTTTAAAACGCTGCAGATTTCTTCATAATTGCACGTTTTAACGTCGAGCTCTACCTTTAAGTGAGGGGTGCTCAAAACAGCAGCCGTAATCACCGTATTCAGCAAGAATTAATGGCAGATGCCGGAAACATTGCGGTTAGCTTTATGCGCAGTCACGAGCGATGAACCGTTTGCAGTAAATAAGGATAAACTGGTAGGAGGGTCGGTAGCCAAAGGACACAGATTTAAGGTAATTGGCAAAAGAGCCAGAGGTGAGATGGGAAGTTTTTTTACGCAGCGAGTTGTTGTGATCTGGAATACACCGCCTGAAAGGGTGATGGAAGCAGATTCAATAGTAACTTTCAAAAGGGAATTGGATAAATATTGGAAGGGTAGAAGCATTGCAGGGCTATGGGGAAAGAGCAGGGGAGTGGGACAAATTGGAGAGTTCTTTCAAAGAGCCGGCACAGGCACGACGGGCCATATGGCCTCCTTCTGTGCTGTATGATTCTACGAAGTCTCCAGGAGGATCTCCTAATGAAAATGAAGACAACGGTGGCTGTAAATGGCGTGGTCGCGGGGATCTTGAGAACGGCGCTCTCTTGAGTCTGTATTCTTTATTCAAACAAGCCGTTCTCCCCGAGCGACAGAAATACAAGTGTAAAGCTCGAGTGTCCTCCACACTGAAACCGTGCCCTCAGTCACCACTATCTCAGCAACTGAAACACAGTCAGTCAGATTCCAGGAGAACTAGCGGAGAAATTTCGAGTTAAATTGTGGGGGACCGTTAACTTTGAGTTCAGTTTTAATTTTTACGGAGTTTCAAGGGTGGAAACGAGAGTCATTTTCTGTGTGGTGCCAAACTGAAATTGGTTGCTCGGAGATGCATGGACTGGGCCGAGGTGGGGTACCTGGTCTCTTGCCACCTTCCAACAGCAGCTGTATTTAGGAGCTCAGAATGCAGGGAACGTGTGGGCAAAGCCTTGATACTGGCACTGTGTATCCTCAGGTACTGTTCCCCTCTCCTTCAAATCTGCAAACTACCGCCCCATTGCCAACCTCCCTTTCCTCTCCAAAGTCCTTGAACGTGCTGTCGCCTCCCAAATCCGTGCCCATCTTTCCCGGAACTCCATGTTTGAAGCCCTCCAATCAGGTTTCCGCCCCTGCCACAGTACTGAAACGGCTCTCATCAAAGTCACAAATGACATCCTTTGTGAGTGTGACAAAGGTAAACTATCCCACCTTGTCCTTCTCGACTTGTCTGCAGCCTTTGACACGGTTGACCACTCCATCCTCCTCCAACGTCTCTGCACCGTTGTCCAGCTGGGTGGGACTGCACTCGCCTGGTTCCAGTCCTATCTATCCAGTCATAGCCAGAGAATCACCTGCAATGGCTTCTCTTCTCGCTCCCGCACAGTTATCTCTGGGGTCCACCAAGGATCTATCCTTGGCCCCCTTCTATTTCTCATCTACATGCTGCCCCTTGGCGACATCATCCGAAAACACAGCGTCAGTTTCCACATGAACGCCGACAACACCCAGCTCTACCTCACCACCACTTCTCTCGACCCCTCCACAGTCTCTAAATTGTTAGACCGCTTGTCCGACATCCAGTACTGGATGAGAAGAAATTTTCTCCAATTAAATATTGGGAAGACCGAAGCCATTGGGCTGGATTTTCCAAGCCCCGAGAAGGCGGGCATGGAGGCGGAACAGCCCGTAAAATCGGAGAAAGTGGGGGCGGATGGCAAACCCGCCCCCATCCCGCCTCCGTGCCCACTTGCCAGGAGGCGGGAAGATGTGCAGCTTCGGGTCCCATCTCCTGGAGGCGGGAAAGGCTTTTAATCCTATTAACTGCCTGTTAACAGATAGTTAACAGGCAGGAAAAAGGATTAGTGCCATTTTACCTTCACAGGTGAAGGCTTCCCGACCTCGGAGAACCCCGCCGGGTTGGAGGAGATGTGGAGGAGGTCTGTGGTTGTCGGAGGCACCTGGAAGTAAGATGTAGAGGTGAGTGATGGGTGCAAGTGTGGAGTGGTAAGTATGCAAGATGAGTGATTAGTTTAAAAAAGTGTTCACTTACCTTTTTTTCCTTCTATAGCCTTTAGCCGCTCTGGATCGGGAGAGCGGTCATCCACCTTGTCAATTTCAGGTAATGGATGATGGACCCTCCGATCCATCAGACATCTGAAATTTACTTATTTTCAATGTTTGTTGAGTCCTCACCACAATGACTCATCAAACTAAAGAGAATGTCAGTGTTCTTCTTTCAAGAAGTCTTGACAGATAGCACGTCTGACATTGACGTGATCTATCAGTGACTTCTTCCCTAATTGACTTGCTGAGCCCGCAGGACGGGCTTAACAAGCTCAATCAGGGGAAAATCCCTCTGAATGGTCAGGTGAGGATGGAGGCCGGACATTGACACGACAAGCAGCAGTCCCGCCTCCATTCACAAAATCTAGCCCATTGTCTTTGGTCCCTGCCACAAACTCTGTTCCCTAGCCACCAAGTCCATCCTTCTCCCTAGCATCTATCTGGGGCTGAACCAGACTGTTTGCAACCTTGGTGTCAAATTTGACTCTGAAATGAGCTTCCAACCACATATCCACGGCATAACTAAAACCGCCTATTTCCCCTGTCTCTGCCCCTGCCTCAGCTCATCTGCTGCTGAAATCCTCATCCATGCTTTTGTTACCTCTAGACTTCATTATTCCAATACACGCCTGGCCGGCCTCCCACATTCTACCCTACGCAAACTTGAGTTCATCCAAAACTCGGCTGCCCTTGGCCTAACTCGCACCAAGTCCCATTCACCCATTACCCCTGTGCTCACTGACCTACATTGGCTTCCGGTCAGGCAACGCCTCGATTTCAAAATTCTCATCCTTGTTTTCAAATCCCGCCATGGCCTCGCCCCTCCCTATCTCTGTAAGCTCCTTCAGCCCTACAACCCCCCGAGATATCTGCGCTCTTCCAGTTCTGCCCTCTTCTAATTCTGCCCTCTTGAACATCTCTGATTTTAATCACTCAACCATCGGTGGCCGTGCCTTCAGCTGCCTAGGCCCTAAGCTCTGGAATTCCCTCCCTAAACCTCTCCGCCTCTCTACCTCTCTTCCCACCTTTAAGACGCTCCTTAAAACTTACCTCTTTGACCAAGCTTTTGGTCACCTGCCCTAATTTCTCCTTATGTGGCTCAGTGTCAGTTTATTTTGTCTTATAACACTCCTGTAAACGCCTTGGGACATTTTACTACGATAAAGGCGCTATATAAATACAAATTGTTGTTGTTGTATCGGACTGTATGGGAACCTGGGGGACTGTAGGGGGACCAGGAGCAGAGGTCATGTGTGTACTGTATGGGAAAGGGAGCTGAGGGTAGTGGAGCTGGGATCACGTGTACGTTAGAGGGAACTAGAACAGAGCCCACACACATACTGTATCTTTACCTTACGTCATTTCTCTGGTTAGTAAACTCCCAAAGGCTGGACAATGTGATGGAAATTTTCAGAAGTAGTTTGCAATACAGGAGCAAGCTCTGTTGTGAACACATTGTTTACCGCCAGTTATTAATGTAGAAACGCAGCAAAGCTGTTGTCTGTGAACCAGTTTGCACGTGACTGTCAGAGTCTTGTTGGAGAGAGGCGGATTGAAAAGGGCCCCTTAAACCGTGCAAACTGCAGTCGGCATACTTCCTAAACTGGTCACTCTTCAGGTGGATCAGGGGTCCCTCAATCCCTGTGTTTGGTTGGGATGCTTTGCTGGTGGTAAAAGCTGATGAATTCGTCACATCGTTAATTGATGTCGTCGTCTATTTTGTTTTCAGAAACCTCCTCTACGTCTACCCTCAATTCCTCAATTTCACAAACCGACAGGGATCAGCGCGGAACATCACTGTGAAAATCCAGTTCATGGGCAGCGAGCAGGCCAGCAGTGCCCTGCAGGTGAGAGACTTGCGCCAGGAGTCGGGCATAAAATGGAGCCACCTAAGAATTATCAGCCATATCGAGGTGCTGGGCAATGTTTTCCCTAATGTTTTTTGGGTGTGCAACCCCTTTAATGGGCTGTGCGGCCCATTCACAGTTAAACTTAACATTGGAAAAGCCGGTCCCGGGAAACAGCTTAAAGAGAACATTGGTGCTGGGTAGTGTGGAGTTTGAAGATAATGTGGGCGATGGTATCATGCACAGGGGGCATTTTAATTGTCAGTGGATATAAGTTGATGAACACCCTTCATATCCACAGCCACGGGACTGCTTGGGAATGTCCCACAATCTCTCCCCTCAGTGTAGCCCCTCCCCTCAGTGTGTGGACCCTCTCATATGCCTGCAGCCCCTCCCCTCAGTCTGCAGACCCTCTCCTCAGTGTGTGTCCCTCGACTCAGTTTGCAGCCCCCTCCCCTCAGTGAAGACCCTCTCCTCAGTGAAGCCCCTCCTCAGTCTGCAGACCCACCCCTCAGTGTAGCCCCGCCCCATAGTCAGCAGCCCCTCCCCTCAGTGTGTGGTCCCTCCCCATAGTCGGCAGCTCCTCCCCTCAGTGTGTGGTCCCTCCCCATAGTCAGCAGACCCTCCCCTCAGTCTGCAGCCCCTCCCCTCAGTGCGTGCCCCTCCTACTGGTGCTGTGACCTACAGTAGCGGCACTGGATTTCTTTCTCTGAGAGGAGGCTGTAACGATGCACAGGATGGGAACAGTTGGTGAGTTCCTGCAGCCACCGTTCCAATCCAGTCAGTGAGGTCTGTTCCTCGCCCATCACACTGTGTCTCAGCCATGCTTGTGCCCATGCTGCCTCTGTGTCTGCAATGGTTGCAGTCAGTTTGGTGATTAAATGTCACTTCTATCCTGTGACTTCGAGCTACAGGCGATATGATTAATAATTACTTTCTTGCAGGTCATTTTTGGAAAATCGGGACATCCTGAATATGTGAATGAATCCTATACACCCGTGGCCTATCACAGCAAGTATGCACTGGGTGGGAGCAATGGGTACTGCAGTGGGTTTGAGTTCAGACTCGATGTGTGTCTGTACACCCAGTGTGTGTCTATACACTCTCTGTCTGTACGTACACTCGGTGAGTGTCTGTGTACGCTCTGTGTGTCTGTACGCTCTGTGTGTCTGTACGCTCAGTGTGTCTGTGTACGCTCAGTGTGTCTGTGTACGCTCAGTGTGTCTGTGTACGCTCAGTGTGTCTGTGTACGCTCTGTGTGTCTGTGTACGCTCTGTGTATCTGTGTACGCTCTGTGTGTCTGTGTACGCTCTGTGTGTCTGTACGCTCTGTGTGTCTGTGTACGCTCTGTGGGGGAGAAATTGGGTGAGTAGCGCCACCTGTTAACGCCTAAAGAGGCAGTCAGTGGCTGTAGCGCCACTGGCTGCGCCTCCCGCGATATTCAGCAGGGGCGCTAATGGTGGCGTTAGCCTTTTGCGCTGCGCCGCCACCGATGACGTCATCGGTGTGCGCAGCGCCCCATTCGCGCCCCGATCGCGATATTTGGTAGCGAACGCCGCTGTAGCACCATTCGCTATCTGCGCCCGGTTCACAGGGCCTTGCTGCGCCGGCAGAGGCGCAAGTTAAGGTGGAGGTGCGGGGCGGCCGCTTTTTCGGCGGCCGCCTGCCAGCACCTCCATCCCCGGCCTCCTGGTCCGCCCCCCCCGCGGCATTGCCGGCTGTTTCCCGAGAGCCCGGCACTTCTCCTCGGTGCCGGGCTCTTTTGCCAGCACTCGTGATCCGGGCTCGCGCTGTTGCAGGCCCCTCCCCCTTAACAATGGGAGGAAGGCCTGCAGTACCGCAGCGTGCCGTGGCGCTGCGGCACGTAGCGCTGCGAAATTCACTTTCAGCGCCCTAAGAGGGACGCGGAGCGCCTCGAGCTGCGCCCCGTCTCCCTCTGGGGGCACTTCAACTGAATTTGCGGCGATTGCTAATGTGGCGATTGCGGCGCAAATTCCAGCGCCCAGGCGAACTTTGTGCCGCTTGGGCACCTCAGGCCAATTTCTAGGCCTGTGTGTCTGTACGCTCTGTGTGTCTGTACGCTCTGTGTGTCTGTACGCTCTGTGTGTCTGTGTACGCTCTGTGTGTCTGTGTACGCTCTGTGTGTCTGTACGCGCTGAGAGTCTGTGTACGCTCAGTGTGTCTGTGTACGCTCAGTGTGTCTGTGTACGCTCAGTGTGTCTGTGTACGCTCAGTGTGTCTGTGTACGCTCAGTGTGTCTGTGTACGCTCAGTGTGTCTGTACGCTCTGTGTGTCTGTACGCTCTGTGTGTCTGTGTACGCTCTGTGTGTCTACGCTGTGTGTGTCTGTGTACGCTGTGTGTGTCTGTGTACGCTGTGTGTGTCTGTATTCCACAGTAACAATGGTTGCAAAGTGACCTGCGCCTTGGTACAGTATATCTAAAGTCATGAATCATACTGCACAGAAAGAGGCCACTCAGCCCATTGTGCCTGTGCTGACTCTTTGAAAGCTATCCAATTTGTCCCACTTCCCAGCTCTCTTTCCATATCCCTGCAAATTTCTCCTTTTCAAGTACTTGTACCTTTAAATTCTGTCACTGGTGTCTTTTATAACATCGGCTGATTGTTTGTAACTCCCTTGTCAGGTCTCCTTTCTTCTACGAGGAAGTGAAGATGAAGCTGCCCGCTGGCCTCACCGAAGACCATCACCTGCTTTTCACCTTTTACCACATTAACTGTCAGCCCAAGCAGAGCCAGGACAGCCCCAAAGTCCCAGTGGGCTACAGTGTGAGTCTCCGCGCCAGCACTGAGTGCTCGTTGAACCGTCGCTGATATGATCCCCCTATGGCGCAGCGGGTAAATCACCATCCAGTGCAGTACCGAAGCCATACAGCCCGGGAAGGTGCCGGGCTCCATCCCTGGCCTGCGCCCAGGTAGCAGACCCCCGCTTCGGTGGCAGGACGAGTGCTGCAATTGGCCTCAGCACCTCCTTTGGCCCAGTCAGAGGACCTACGCAGAGCGGGTCTGAAGATGGGAATAGTTTGGTTTGATGACAAACTGGCTTGATTCCATTATCAAGCTCAGTGCTCACTAATGGAATCCACTGCAGTGAAAACCCTGTCGTACAGAGACCACTTGTCTGGTACTTTGAGGTGGAGCGTGAGCATTCACGTGACCTGTCCAACATAATTGGGGAGCATGTACGGGGGGTTAAGGGACTTTAATATATGAATCATTCTTGTAAAATATACCCACGCTGCTCTCAATACTAACCAAACCGGTACTTCACCGACACAATTAATATCAGACCTATTTAAGATCGGGACTAATGTGCAAGAATCAAAATTTTCGCCTGGATTGAACTCGCTGGGGAAGATTTCCGTCTTTACGCTGTGGGCGTTAAACATGGATCACGGAAAGGAGAACGGCCACCATTAGAGAAACCCGCCTGATATTTTGCCTGATTTCAATGGAAGAAAGTCAGACGGCTTCTGTACAGCCAGCTCTCTGCCAGCGTACCGACTGCTCCCTGCCAGCGTACCGACTGCTCCCTGCCAGCGTACCGCCTGCTCCCTGCCAGCGTACCGCCTGCTCCCTGCCAGCGTACCGCCTGCTCCCTGCCAGCGTACCGCCTGCTCCCTGCCAGCGTACCGCCTGCTCCCTGCCAGCGTACCGCCTGCTCCCTGCCAGCGTACCGCCTGCTCCCTGCCAGCGTACCGCCTGCTCCCTGCCAGCGTACCGCCTGCTCCCTGCCAGCGTACCGCCTGCTCCCTGCCAGCGTACCGCCTGCTCCCTGCCAGCGTACCGCCTGCTCCCTGCCAGCGTACCGCCTGCTCCCTGCCAGCGTACCGCCTGCTCCCTGCCAGCGTACCGCCTGCTCCCTGCCAGCGTACCGACTGCTCCCTGCCAGCGTACCGCCTGCTCCCTGCCAGCGTACCGCCTGCTCCCTGCCAGCGTACCGCCTGCTCCCTGCCAGCGTACCGCCTGCTCCCTGCCAGCGTACCGCCTGCTCCCTGCCAGCGTACCGCCTGCTCCCTGCCAGGGTACCGACTGCTCCCTGCCAGCGTACCGACTGCTCCCTGCCAGGGTACCGCCTGCTCCCTGCCAGTGTACCAACTGCTCCCTGCCAGTGTACCGACTGCTCCCTGCCAGGGTACCGACTGCTCCCTGCCAGCGTACCGCCTGCTCCCTGCCAGGGTACCGCCTGCTCCCTGCCAGGGTACGGACTGCTCCCTGCCAGCGTACGGACTGCTCCCTGCCAGCGTACGGACTGCTCCCTGCCAGGGTACCGCCTGCTCCCTGCCAGCGTACCGCCTGCTCCCTGCCAGCGTACCGCCTGCTCCCTGCCAGCGTACCGACTGCTCCCTGCCAGCGTACCGACTGCTCCTGGCCGAGAATTTTTTAAAAATTCGTTCTTGGGATGTGGGCGTCGCTGGCAAGGCCAGCATTTTTTGCCCATCCCTAATTGCCCTTGAGAAGGTGGGGGTGAGACGCATTCTTGAACCGCTGCAGTCTTTGTGGTGAAGGTACTCCCACAGTGCTGTTAGGGAGGGAGTTCCAGGATTTTGACCCAGCAACGATAAAGGAATGGCAATATATTTCCAAGTCAGGATGGAGTGTGACTTGGAGGGGAACTTGGAGATGGTGATGTTCCCACGCGCCTGCTGCCCTTGTCCTTCTAGGTGGTAGAGTTCACGGGTTTGGGAGGTGCTACCAAAGAAGCCTTGGCGAGTTGCTGCAGTGCATCTTGTAGATGGTACACACTGCAGCCACGGTACGCCGGTGGTGGAGGGAGTGAATGTTTAAGGTGGTAGATAGGGTGCCAATCAAGCGGGCTGCTTTGTCCCGGATGGTGTCGAGCTTCTTGAGTGTTGTTGGAGCTGCACTCATCTGGGCAAGTGGAGAGTATTCCATCACACTCCTTACTTCTGTCTTGTAGATGGTGTAAAGGCTTTGGGGAGTCAGGAGGTGAGACACTCGCCGCAGAATACCCAGCCTCTGACCTACTTTTGTAGCCACAGTATTTATGTGTCTGGTCCAGTTAAGTTTCTGGTCAATGGTGACCCCCAGGATGTTGATGGTGGGGCATTCGGCGTTGGTAATGCCATTGAGTGTCAAGGGGTGGTGGTTGTTGGAGATAGTCATTGGCTGGCACTTAAGTGGCAGGTAACATTCACGCCACACATCAGCCCAAGCCTGAATGTTATCCAGGTCTTGCCGCATGCAGGCATAGACTGCTTCATTATCTGAGGAGTTGAGAATGGACCTGAACACACTGCAGTCATCAGCGAACATCCCCACTTCTGACCTTATGATGGAGGGAATGCCATTGATGAAGCAGCTGAAGATGGTTCGGCCTAGGACACTGCCCTGAGGAATTCCTGCTGTGATGTCCTGGGCTGTGATGATTGACCTTCAACCACCACAAATATCTTCCTTTGTGTTAGGTATGACTCCAGCCAGTGTAGCGATTTCCCCCCAATTCCCATTGACTTCAGTTTTACTAGGGTTCCTTGATGCCAGACTCGGTCAAATGCTGCCTTGATGTCAAGGGCAGTCACTCTCATCTCACCTCTGGAATTCAGCTCTTTTGTCCATGTTTGGACCAAGGCTGTAATGAGGTCGGAAGCCAAGTGGTCTTGGTGGAACCCAAACTGGGCATCGGTGAGCAGGTTATTGGTGAGTAAGTGCTGCTTGATCGCACTGTCAACGACACCTTCCATCACTTTGTTGATGATTGAGAGTAGACTGATGGGGCGGTAATTGGCTGGATTGGATTTGTCCTGCTTTTTGCGGACAGGACACACCTGGGCAGTTTTCCACATTGTCGGTTAGATGCTAGTGTTGTAGCTGTACTGGAACAGCTTGGCTAGAGGCACGGCTAGTTCTGGAGCACAAGTCTTCAGCATGACATCCGGGATCTAGAAAACAAAAGCTGGTTTAAGATTTGATGTGAGAGCCTGGGTTCAGTGAGCTGCAGTAACCCAGTGTGAGCCACAGCCTGGCTGCAGTTCCGTCACAAACCAGAAAAGCCAAGTGCAGCTGCCGCCGGGCATTAGAGGAATGTTGGTCCCCGGTGCAGGGACTCTCCCACTCTCCCCCGCCCGGTGCAGGGACTCTCCCCCATGGTGCAGGGACTCTCCCCCTCTCCCCCCCTGGTGCAGGGACTCTCCCCCTCTCCCCCGCGGTGCAGGGACTCTCCCCCTCTTTCCCCCCCCCCCCCCCACCGGTGCAGGGACTCTCCCCCTCTCCCCCGCGGTGCAGGGACTCTTCCCCCCCCCCCCGCCCCCCTGGTGCAGGGACTCTCCCCCTCTCCCCCTGCCGGTGCAGGGACTCTCCCCCTCTCCCCACGCCCCGGTGCAGGGACTCTCCCCCCCTCCCCCCACCCTGGTGCAGGGACTCTCCCCCTCTCCCCCACCCCCCCGGTGCAGGGACTATCCCCCTCTCCCCCCCTCCCCCCCTCTCCCCCCCTCCCCACCCCGGTGCAGGGCTCCCCCCCCCCCCCGGTGCAGGGACTCTCCCCCTCTTTCCCCCCCCCCCCGGTGCAGGGTCTCTCCCCCTCTCCACCACCACCCCCCCCCCCCCAGCCTGGTGCAGGGACTCTCCCCCTCTCCACCACCCCCCCCCGCCGCCCCCCGGTGCAGGGACTCTCCCCCTCTCCCCTGCCCGGTGCAGGGACTCTCCAGCCTCCACCCCCCCCCTCACCCCCCGATGCAGGGACTCTTTCCCCCCCCGGTGCAGGGTGTAATGTATGGTATGGCAGCTGTAGCTACTATGACCGGAAAGCCCTGCAGCGGGTAGTCAAAACTGCCCAACGCATTACCGGCACCCGGCTACCGACCATAGAGCACATATACCAGAAACGCTGTTTACGGAGGTCACGGTCCATCATCAAAGACCCTACCCACCCCAGCCACAGTCTGTTCGCCCTCCTGCCATCTGGGAGACGCTACAGATGCATTCGCACCCGTACGACCAGATTTAGGAACAGCTTCTTTCCCAGGGCTGTCATCCTACTGAACTCCACAAATAAACTCTAAAGCCTGCACATCTGCCAATGCACTTTATTATGCTTATGTTTATGTTAATGTATTACAAGCCAAATGAATGTTGAATGTTTAAATGTCTTAATCTAAATGTACACTCTCGGGAGCCGCAAGCCTACATTTCGTTGTACTGCACTTGTGCACTAACAATGACAATAAAGTTGATTATGATTATTATGATTATGTATGTACCTTTAAGGGGAGAACTACTTTTTACAGCTCCTGTATACTGTAGTACCGGCAGTGACCACACCTGTATATAAAGCCTGAGTAGGGATCTGTACAATTAGTTCTAGAGTAACCCTCATTCAGTAAACACCTGTTGATTGTTCCCTGCAGTCTCTTGTCTAATTATTGAAGGACACAACATCAAGATACACGGATCTAACATTGGCGACGAGCAGATTCAAACCTACCTGCAACTCTGCATCACCTCCCAGGGATTTGCTCCTGGAGAACAGTGGAAGAAGGCCGAGTCCAGAAGCACGGGCATCGACCACGGGAAACCCCCCAGTCATCCAGCGGAGATTGAGCATTGCAGGGGAGGCTGTCGAGAGCCAGGCTTGGCTTTCCAGCACGGTGGTCCAGCGAAACGGGCTGGCAACAGGTACTGCGCAGACCCTTCCCAGACAGCGGCGGCTAGAGCCGACCGACGGCACAGAAAAAGGCCGAGCAGCGTCGACGGGGGAGAGAGAGAGGGTAGAGCGCACAGGGCGCAGCCGGTGTTCAGGACCGAGCGGCGTCAACGAGAGAGAGTAGAGTGCAGCCGGTGTTCAAGGGCCGAGCAGCGTCAACGGGGGAGAGAGGCGCGCAGGAAAACGCACAGAGCGCAGCCGGTGTTCAAGGGCCGAGCAGCGTCAGCGGAGAAGAAAGGAAAGCGCGGGAGACGCCATTTTGAGCTGCAGCGGGGAAGAAGGGAGAGCGTGGGAGATGCCATTTTGAGCCAGTCTAACCACACCCAGGGATGCCGAAGAGTGGCAGTGTCACAGCGTTCGACAATGAAGTCGAAGATTGGACGACATATGTCGAACGCATAGAAGTGTACTGCAAGGCGAATGAAGTGCCATATGACAGGAAAGCGCTGGTATTGTTGAATTCAATGGGTGCAAAAACATATGGCTTACTGCGAAACCTAGTAACCCCAGAGAAGCCAGTGGAAAAGGATTTTGAAAACATAGTGTCAATCCTACAGGACCACTTAGACCCCACACCGCTGCTGATAGCGGAAAGATTTAAGTTTCACAAAAGGAACCAGCATAAAGATGAAAGTAATGCTGAGTATTTAACGGAACTGCGCAAGCTATCGAAACACTGCCAGTTTGGAACGGGACTAGCAGATACTTTAAGGGACAAGTTTGTGTGTGGGCTTCAAAGTGAAGGAACCCAGAAACGGCTTCTATCGGAAAAGGATTTTACGCTGGACAAGGCTTTCAGCATGGCAGTATCACACGAAGCAGCAGCACAGGGCGCGGCAGAGATACAATGGAGACCGCAAGAATATGGCACAAATGAAATGTCATACGGAACAGTGAAGTGCTATCGCTGCGGCAGAGCAACACACGACCATAATGATTGCTGGTTCAAGGACCAAGTGTGCAGACAGTGTGGAAAAGTAGGACACATAGCAAGAGTCTGCAGGTCGGGAAAGAAAACCAGCAGCAAGAAATCTCCACAGGAGAAGTACAAGAAGGCACATAAGGTGACGGAGAGTAGTTCAGACGAACAGAAAAGTGATACAGACTCCAGAAGCAAGGAGCTGGGTTGTCTGAAACGACATAATGTGATCAAAACGGAGGAGCACCAAACTATCTGTGTCACGCTCAAGATAGCAGGAGTCCAAGTGAAAATGGAATTGGACATAGGATCAGCCCTAACATTCATAAACCGAAGGGACTACAAGCGGCTATTCTCACATATACCTTTGAGAGATACAAAGGTTGTCTTGAAGACGTACACGGGGCAAAAAGTCTACCTCAAAGGAAAAATAAGGGTGAACGTTACATATAACGGCAAGGAAACACCAAAAATGGACCTATATGTATTGCCAGATGGAGGACCACCACTACTAGGACGTGAATGGATCCGGAAGATACAGCTAGATTGGCATTCCATACAAGCACTGACTGTAGATGCCAAAAATGATGACGACATCACACCTGGACGACTGTCAAAAATGCTAACTGACGCACAAGAAGTGTTCCAGCAGGGACTCGGAACACTAAAAGGCATAACAGCAACGATCAAAATAGAGGAAAATGCAAGCCCAAAGTTTTTTAAGGCCAGACCGGTGCCTTATGCGATCCGCCCAGCCGTCGAAGCAGAGCTGGAAGGTTTGGAACGTTCAGGAGTACTGTCCAAAGTGGACTGGAGCGAGTGGGCTACACCCATCGTTCCTGTAATGAAGAGGTCGTTGAGTAATACACCTGGGGAACCAAAGAAGGTTCGCATCTGTGGGGACTTTAAGGTGACAGTGAACCCAGTCCTTCACACTGTACAATATCCGCTTCCGCGGATTGAAGATATTTTTGCCTCGCTATCTGGAGGGAAACGCTTCACTAAGATTGATCTGGCCCAGGCGTACCTGCAAATGGAGGTAGAAGAAGCCGCGAAACAGTACCTCACGATCAACACTCATAAAGGTCTCTACCAATACAACCAGCTGTTGTTCGGGGTAGCATCAGCTCCGGCTATTTGGCAAAGGGCAATGGAACAAGTCCTGCAAGGGATTCCAGGGACCCAGTGTTATTGGGACGACATCCTGGTCACGGGCGAAAATGACAGTGATCACCTCGCCAACCTGGAGCAGGTGCTCACTAGATTGAAGGAATATGGGTTCCGAGCTAATCGCCGCAAATGCGAGTTTTTCCAGAAGCAGATCTCGTATTGTGGCCACGTTATTGATAAAGAGGGGTTACATAAGTCCCCTGAAAAGATTGAGGCAGTCGTCAAGGCTCCGGCACCGGAAAATGTGTCGCAACTGAGGTTGTTCCTCGGGCTGGTGAACTACTACCATAAGTTCTTGCCGAATTTGTCTACAGTGCTACACCCACTGAACACCCTACTGCAAACGGGGGTACCATGGAAGTGGAATGACGAATGTAAACGAGCTTTCCAGAAGAGCAAAGAATTGATCACATCAAAAGAGGTGTTGGCTCATTTCAACCCAGCACTACCAATTCGGTTGGCGTGTGATTGGAGCGGTGCTGTCGCACAAATTCCCGGATGGCTCGGAGAGGCCAGTAGCCTTTGCGTCTCGGTCACTAACCTCAGCCGAGCGTAACTACGCCCAGATTGACAGGGAGGCCCTCAGCCTAGTGTGGGGAGTGAAAAAGTTCAACCACTATCTGCACGGGCAGAAGTTCACCTTGCTGACTGACCACCAACCACTTGTCTCCATCTTTAATCCAAAGAAGGGCGCTCCGGTGATGACTGCACAACGGCTACAAAGATGGTCCCTTTTTCTAGGGGCGCACCAATATGAAATACAGTATAAGGGCACGAAACAGCATGGAAACGCTGATGGGCTATCACACCTGCCACTGCCTACTGCGGAGGAAGCACCAGCAGTGGATCCTGTCGAAATATTTCATTCGACTATAATTGAATGCTTGCCAGTAACTAATGCTGATATAGAGAAGGAGACCCGAAATGACCCGACACTGTCTCGGGTATATGACTTGACGGTGAAGGGATGGCCAGCACATGGCAACTCACTGTTGCCAGCATTCTCATCCACAAGAGAACAGCTGTCAGTATGCCAGGGGACCTTGATGTGTGGATCCCGAGTGGTAATTCCACCCAAGTTAAGGGAGAGAGTGCTCAATGAGCTTCACGAAGGTCATCTGGGAGGGGTGAAAATGAAAAGCCTTGCTAGGGCTTATGTGTGGTGGCCAGGGATCGATCAGCAAATCGAGGACCTAACCAAGAGCTGCTCAGGATGCCAGAAGGTCCAAAATGCACCACCACATGCCCCTCTACACCCATGGGAGTGGCCCTCATCTCCATGGCAACGGGTGCATATTGATTTTGCTGGTCCATTCATGGACTCAATGTTTTTAATAGCCATGGATGCGCACTCGAAATGGCCTGAGGTGATCAAAAATCCTCCACCACCACGGAGAAAACTATTGCAGTCCTACGGACCATTTTTGCCAGGAACGGCTTGCCAGAGCAGATTTGCTCTGATAATGGACCACAGTTTGTGTCCGAAGAGTTTCGAAGATTTATGAAAAGGAATGGGGTAAGGCATTACACATCTGCCCCGTATCATCCAGCCACAAATGGATTGGCTGAGAGGTTCGTACAAACCTTTAAAAAAGCAGTAAAGGCCATGTGCGATGACGACATTCCACTGCAGCATAAGGTGGACAATTTCCTGTTAGCCTACAGAAATGCAACACATGCAGTCACCAACCAGACCCCGGCCATGATGTTCTTTAACCGAAGGTTGAGATCACGTCTGGATTTGCTCAGACCAAATGTACGAAGAGATGTTGAGAATAAGCAATTCCAGCACATCAATGAGAAGCCGACAAGGAGCTTCAATGTAGGGCAACCAGTCTTGGCCCGCGACTACCGAACAGAGAAATGGCAACCAGGAACGATATGCACACGGCAGGGGCCACTAATGTACACAGTGGATGTTGGGGAGAACATTGTGAGACGCCATGTTGACCAGATCCTAGAGTCACAGGAACGAGTCAACCCCATGTCTCGCCCATACGTACCTGGTGATGAACCCGACGTACAGGTAGCATCTACCCCAGAAACAGTAGCATCAGAAGCGGATGAACCAACCGACGACAGGGGGCCAGAATCGCCTCCGCACCAAGAGCAAGACACTCGGGAAAGGCGCTATCCAGAAAGGATCAGGAAGCCTCCCCAAAGACTGAATTTATAAATAGACTATTTTCAGCTAATGTTGCATGTTAAAAGTGTTAATTGTAATTAGTTTGATATTTAATTGTTAAATGAGTGTTATGGTACTGTTAATCTAAAAGGGGAGGAATTGTAATGTATGTACATTTAAGGGGAGAACTACTTTTTACAGCTCCTGTATACTGTAGTACCGGCAGTGACCACACCTGTATATAAACCCTGAGTAGGGATCTGTATAGTTAGTTCTAGAGTAAACCTCATTCAGTAAACACCTGTTGATTGTTCCCTGCAGTCTTTTGTCTAATTATTGAAGGACACAACATCAAGATACATGGATCTAACACAGGGACTCTCCCCCTCCGGTGTGGGGACTCTCCCCCTCTCCCCCCTCCGGTGCAGGAACTCTCCCCCTCTCCCCCCGCCGCCCCCCCCCGCCCCCCCCCGGTGCGGGGACTCTCCTCCTCTTCCCCGCCCGGCGCAGGGACTCTCCCCCTCCGGTGTGGGGACTCTCCCCCCTCCGGTGCAGGGACTCTCCCCCTCTCCCCACCACCCGCCCCCCCCCCCCCCCCGGTGCAGGGACTCTCCCCCTCTCCCCACCCCACCGGTGTGCAGGGACTCTCCCCCTCTCCCCCCACCGGTGCAGGGACTCTCCACGCCCCCCCCCCCCCCCACCCCCGGTGCAGTGACTCTTTTTCTCCCCCCCCCCGCCCCCCCCCACCCCCACCGGTGCAGGGACTCTTTTTCTCCCCCCCCCCCCCCCACCCCCACCGGTGCAGGGACTCTCCCCCTCCGGTGGGGGACTCTCCCCCTCTCCCCCCTCCGGTGCAGGGACTCTCCCCCTCTTTCCCCCCCCCCCGACCCCCGGTGCAGGGACTCTCCCCCTCCGGTGCGGGGACTCTCCCCCTCTTTCCCCCCCCCCCGACCCCCGGTGCAGGGACTCTCCCCCTCCGGTGCAGGGACTCTCCCCCTCTTTCCCCCCCCCCCGACCCCCGGTGCAGGGACTCTCCCCCTCCGGTGCGGGGACTCTCCCCCCTCTCCCCCCTCCGGTGCAGGGACTCTCCCCCTCTCCCCCCCCCGGTGCGGGGACTCTCCCCCTCTCCCCCCCCCCGGTGCGGGGACTCTCCCCCTCCGGTGCGGGGCTCTCCCCCTCTCCCCCCTCCGGTGCAGGGACTCTCTCCCTCTCCCCCCCCCGGTGCGGGGACTCTCCCCCTCTCCCCCCCTGGTGCGGGGACTCTCTCCCTCTCCCCCCCGGTGCAGGGACTCTCCCCTCCAGTGCAGGGGACTCACTTTCCACTCAGTGCAGGAGACTCTCCACCCAGTGCTTCCCGGCAGCAGTTATTTAAATATAAAATGTTACACTATTAGACCTGAGAAATAGTGATGGCTCCTGAATTCACTTGGATTGTAATTCTGGGGGCACGGAATGGTGAGGCAGCTGCTCCCAGAGATTATCGGACACTTTCCTCATTCCACATTTTATTTGTATGTGTTGTGGCTCATGCTTTTATTCAGGAGCTGGTTACGCTGTAAACAGAGTGTGTGATACGATACAGAGAGCACAGCAGACTGTATGTTAAATAAGGACATCCCGTTTACCCTTAGATGAAAGGGAGACTCAATATAAATCTTGGCAATAATAAATAGAGATATAACAGGATCATGGCCTCTTCCTATCAGGATTTACACTGGGCAGCACTAACAATTGCTTCTAAATTTAAAATCATTTGCAAAACAATACTTTTTTTCAGCTGTGACGACCCCATCTGTCTGTTCCATGAGTACTGCTGGTCTGACTTTTAATTGCGCTGCACCCTAATCGGTCTCCATAGTAACCTACAGTTACATTTATAAAGTGCGGTTCCCGATTAGAATCTTTCTCTTGAAAATTGAAAACAGAATTAGGAATTCAGCTGGAAAGGCAACAAACTAAGTTAAAATAATTATATACAATTGGGCTGAATGGACTCAGTGTGTTCACAAACCCTGACACTGCTTAATTATTTTTTCCAGCGTTTTTAGTGTCACATTTTTTCATTGTATTTTTTAATTTTCAGGAGATTGCGTTCCCAGTGCCAGATCCCTGCCACTTTCAACAGTCAGATTGCCCGCCAACACCAACCCTTAAATGGGAAAGCAAAGATGTTTTTAGCTCCTGGGTTGAGAGGGCAGTCCTATGAGGAGAGATTGTGTAGAATGTGCCTATATTCTCTGGAGTTTAGAAGAATGAGAGGTGATCTCATTGAAACGTATAGGATTCTTACAGGGCTTGACAGGGTAGATGCTGAGAGGCTGTTTCCCCTGGCTGGAGAATCTAGAACTAGGGGTCATAGCCTCAGGATAAGGGGTCGGCCATTTGGGACTGAGATGAGGAGAAATTTCTTCACTCAGAGGGTGGTGAATCTTTGGAATTCTCTACCCAGAGGGCTGTGGAGGCTCAGTCGTTGAGCATATTCAAGACTGAAATCGATAGATTTTAGGGCACTAAGGGAATCAAGAGATAAGGGAAAGTGGAGTTGATTTAGAAGATCAGCCATGAACTTATTGAATGGCGGAGCAGGCTCGAGCGGCCATGTGGCCTACTCCTGCTCCTATTATGTTCTTATGTAAGCTCACGGGGAGGGGAGTGAGTGTCACGCTGAGACCATGTTGCGATGTGGGTGAGGGTATGTTTTGTTGCCAGAGCTGGCACGTTGGCGAGCAGGGCTCCGGGACTCGGGTTGGGTGCGTGGGTGGAGGTGCTGGGCCAGATTGGAGGATGCTGATTTGGACGGGCCCCTCAACCCAACATCAAACAGGCAAGAAATTCCCCACAGGTCACATAGTGAAGAGAAAGAGTCAACGGATCAGGTCTGTGTACAACACATGCCACTTTAAACCACTTTGATGCAGGATTTTCATGAGATATTTGAATTTTTGATTTTGTTTCTGATTGTGATCAGCGGTGGTGATTGTAAAATTCCATCGGCCTGATTATTGGCTAAACAAAGTGCTCCTTATACAACAAGGACTTTATATTCTGCATTATATTCTCTCACTTGCAAAAGGGTATTGAATGGCATAGAAATGTTACTTATGTTCCTGGGTTATAATAGGGAGCACTAATTGTCCATCTTCTTCTTAATAATGACAGTGGTTATCAATCTTGGACAATGGACACCTGCGCTGCGGAACCTTCGAGCTCCCTGTTTGTTTGGACAAACTTCCCTTCCTGTATTCAGTAAGCTCTGTAAGTACACAGCAACTAAATAGCTATTTATTATATTAATATAACAACAGGTGAATCTTTGTGTTTAGCACAGTTCAGCTGTCGCAGGTCAGCTGTCGCACTTTAGCTGTCGCACTTTAGCTGTCACAGGTCAGATGTTCCACACTCCACTGAAACCAGTGCCACCATTAGAGCTCTGCCCAAGTTTTAATTTTTAAAACCTTTTCCACTCCTGTGCTGTTTCAGGGCTCTGGGGCCCTGCACAGGCTTATTACATTCTGTTTGACATAATGTCCCAGCTCTGCACCACTGCTCATACCTGGGCTTCAGTCCCCACCATACTGCCTGGACCCACTGCCAAAAATTTAAGACATTATTTCGACCTAAAATCGAAGCCCCGCTCCCAAATTTAAGTATTACTTAAAGTTTTGGCTCCCCCAGCTCCACTTACTCCTCGTCCCTCGACTTTCTGCTGCCACCTGATGGTTAGTTTGGGCCTTAGACCAGGGGCTACCCGTTCTGCACTCGGGCTACCTGCCTGGTCCCGGTATCCTCCAGCAGGCCACTATAGAATCCATGGTCGTACCTTAAGCTTACTACCTCAGGCCAGCGATCAACATCCCTCCCTGACCTCGTGCCTCCCACCCCTGATATTATGAGCCCCGCCAAGCTCAGTGCGAGGAAACAAGCAGGGAATGTGGGGATGGAGAAGGAGGAGAGGAAGGGGTTGGGAGACTAGGGGTGAAAGCAGCTAGGGGTCACATACTGGGGGGAATGGAAGGTTAGAGGTACATTCACTCAATTAAAACGCTTATAACGCATTGAAACTTTCCTAAAGGGGCCACTGCTGCTGGCTCAGTGCTGGCTCCCCCCCATCGCCACTACATCTAAGTCCTTAGCTCACTTCCTGCTGTTACAAAGCAGCTGCTGCCTCCTTTACCTGAGCCCCAGGCCTCGCACCCTCTTCCCCGGGTCAGTGACCTGCTTAGTACATTTTCCATTTTAAAAGTAGCCTCCGCTACCTCTCCCAGGAGTGGACCCATCTCCCAGCCTCCCTCTCCCCCACCACACCCAGGTCTTTAATGGCCCTGAAATTAGATCGGGGGCTTGCCGCACGTGCAAGCCCCCGATCTGCACTCACCCTGCGCGCCGACATCTGAAGCCCGGGCCTGCTTGCATTTCCTGTCACAGGCCCGGTTCAGCTGTCGGCGCGCTGTGCTAACCTGATCCAGCGGCGTAGTTAGTGCGATGTGCCGGCTGGGATCAGGTGAGCACTGTGCAGCCAATCAGGGGAGGGGAAACTCATTCATGAGTTTGACAGTAACAGCTGTCAAACTCATGAAAAGTATGGGCTGCCAAAACACTACTTTAACTTTAAATAAAATTTTAAAAAACATCCCACTGATTATAATAACTATAAATAAGTTTTAAAAAATGTTTTAAACAATTAATCAATTTTTTGAAAAAAATAAATTTTTAAAAAATAGGGTCTAAAACTAAACTTACCATCCTGTAAATTCTTTAAAAATAACAAACCTGTGGAAAAAACATTTCTACATTGTACTAAAAGCCCACTTACCTGAAAAACGAAATACTTACGTCTTGTTTTTCCACGCGTAAAGATCGGAGGCCCTTTGCACGCGCGCAACACTGGAAAAAAAAAGGAATTTTACTGCGCGCGCGCTGCCTGTGCAGTCACGCGCATTCTGCCTCTGAACCCCTTCGTTCAGAGGGCAGGAAATGCCGGTTTTCCCCACATGCGCTGTGCATGCTGAAAACCGGCATTTCCTCCGGCCAGACGTGTGAGTACCCCAACCGTACTCACGCGTTGGGACAGGAATTACTGGCCCAATATGTTTTTTACAAAGCTCAGAAGAGGTCACTGGCACTATGGTGCCCTGGCACTGTGTCTATTTCTTCTAATTGAAAGCAGCTGTGATTTCTATGCCCCTTTGTGACCTTTCCTTAAGCTTTAAAAGTTGCCCTGCAATTACTTGTCTCCATCCAGCCCCATCATTACTCTGCTGGGCACTGGGCAGGCACTGCTCCTGGTGTCTTGATCCAATGACCAATTGGCACTGAGGACACCTACAACCAATCATTAAGTCCCATTGAACCTCTCCTGACCATCCCACCCCGAGCTGATGACCAATTGCCCACCCAGGACCAACCACTGTCAACGCCCCACTCCACCCCGGTCTGATACGTCCCCACCTCAAAAATGTTTCTAATTTTATCGATTGCCACTGCCGACACTTTATTTCCTGGTGCAGCCTCCAGCAGAGGAAACCTCCCCACTTCACACCTGTCACAGGTCAAGTATCATCACTCACGTCTGCTCCGACGACCTCCCTCCCACCAACGGCATTCCTCGCACCATCCCAGCAGCGCTGGGAATGTGAGGAATTCACAACTGATGACTTGGCCAAACACGACGACCTTTGTTTGTACTATGAAACGGGAAATTTACAAAACAAAGGCAAACATAAACTCATTCATTAGGTGCTGCTGATCGTCTGACCTTGCTCCTTCACAGTGTTGGTGTGCTTTGGTGGGGAGCTGGCAGCTGCTGTTTGTTTCTCCGCAGCTTGCCCAGAGTGTGCACGATCACAGACTCCGTCTCATGCAATTTATCCAAAGCTGATCGACACACCGGTATTTTGACTGACAATTCAGAGATCGGCCTTGTGGTAGTAGAGGTCATGAACCCGCGAACGAACTGTTCAGCAAATATCTTTCAACTAATATCAAGTCTTCTTGAGTATGATTGGCACAAAGTTGGATTTATTGACTTATATTTCTATATTAATTTAATTGCACACCCTTCTGCTCTACGCAGCAATTACTGTTTTGGAGCAGGCTGTGAGGATGGCCTCCTGAGGTGAAAGGTCAAGCAATGCAGTGATTGGTTGGATATTTTTCTCTACATTTGATGTCAGCCACCACTGAGAGTTATAACCCGTAAAAGAAAACCTTATTTACAGCTGTGTTTTATTTATTATGTTCCTTTGTTTTAGAGCTACATCATCTCACAGACTCTCCCTAGACAGTTGATGCACTCTCGTTCTCGATCCCTCTGGTCCTGATAATGGCAGCAGTTTATTTTTTCAGTTTGATATCATTAAGAATTTTCTCCCACACTTAGCTTGGCACTTGGGGATGGAAGCTTTGATCCTGTGGTAGTGTCACGCCATGCAGTGCCATTCCATACAGGGTTGCTCAGTGCCTGACAGTGCTATTCTGAACAGTTCTATGCAGTGCTGGAGTAGGGTCCCTTGGCCAGGGGTCATGTTCAGCGTTTGGAGAAGGGCACTCTGAAATGTATTTCAGGTGTGGTCTCCACAACTTATTGAAGGTTTGAGTTCCTAATAACTGTCCCTGTTCTTTATTTCAGACCTCGCTGTCTGGGCTGAAGTGGTTGGATAATCAGAAACCAGTCTTTAAGTTGGAGCTGCGCCCAGTTTCGACAGTGCACACGCAGGTGAATGATTTCAGACTCATAACTGTCAGGAACTCAGGGGCTCGATTTTGACTTTGGGGTGCCGGATTGGTGGAGCGCGCTGGTTGACCGCCCGTTCTGGCGGTGAAGAGGCCCCCTCCATTTTGAGGTCCTGGCCTCAATTTAATTTGGCGGGCGGGTTTGTGGGGCACCAAATAGGCACCTTGCATCATGTTCTGAGCTCACTGAGTGATCTCATTGTGTCCTAAGCTCTCTGAGTGATATCATCATGTTATGAGCCCACTGAGTGATGTCATCATACCCTGAGCTCAATGAGTGATCTCATTGTGTCCTAAGCTCTCTGAGTGATGTCATCATGTTATGAGCTTACTGAGTGATGTCATCCTACCCTGAGCTCAGAGTGATGTCATCCTACCCTGAGCTCACTGAGTGATGTCATCCTACCCTGGGCTCACTGAGTGATGTCATCCTACCCTGAGCTCACTGAGTGATGTCACCCTACCCTGAGCTCACTGAGTGATGTCATCATACCCTGAGCTCACTGAGTGATCTCATCCTACCTGAATGATGTCATTGTGTTCTTAGCTCACTGAGTGGTGTCATTGTACTCTGAACTCGGTGAGTGATGTCATCGTACCTGGAGCTCACTGTGTGACATCATTGTACCCTGAGCTCACTGTGTGATGTCATTGTACCCTGAGTTCACCGACTGATGTCATTGTACTCTGACTCTGAGTGATATCATCATGTTTGGATCTCACTGAGTGATGTCATCATACCCTGAGCTCACTGAGTGATGTCACCATACCCTGAACTCACTGAGTGACATCATCATACCCTGAGCTCAGAGTGATGTCATCATACCCTGAGTTAATTGAGTGATGTCATTGTGTTCTGAGCTCACTGAGTGATGTCATCCTACCCTGGGCTTACTGAGTGATGTCATCGTACCCTGAGCTCGCTGAGTGATGTCGTCATACCCTGAATTCAGTGAGTGATCTCATCGTATCCTGTTTATTTAGTGATTAAAAAGTACAATATTTATGAGCTAGATTTCTCCAGAACCCTGTGGAGAAGTCCCTGCCTGAGAGAGTCTTACTTTTAAACAATTGACATTTCCCATCTTGATCTAGGTGTAGTTTTCCTTCAATTTTGGTGATCTTGTAAACTTTGTTTCAAAAAAATCTACACTTGTAGATGCAGATTTTTAAGTTACATTCCTGCAATTCCTACCTTTTCTCTGTGATTTTAAGTAAGATAGACCCTGCATTGATATCTGACCTTATCATTTCTCTCAAAATGTCTGAAAGCACTTCACACAGAAAGAATGACTTTGATGTGCAAACATAGCAGTCATTTGCAAATGGCAAAAACAAGAAGACTAATGACCAGATAATCTGTTTCTGTTGGTGTTGGATGAGTGAGGAATGTTGGCCAGGGCTCCAAGAGAATTCCCTGCTCTTGTTCAGCTTGTACCACGAGAACGTTAACATCCACTTGAGCCACTCGAACAGCCAGACTGGGGTCTTGGTTTAACATCTCATCTAAACGGCATTGCCACTGACAATGCAGCACTCCCTCAGTACTGTACCGAAGTGTCAGCCTAGAATATGTGCTCAAGTCCCAGAGCGGGGTTTGAACCTACAACCTTCTGGTACAGAGGCCAGAGAGCCCCCACGGTGCCAACCAGGCACATGCAATCTGCCTAAGCTGAGTGGATGCTTTATCCAATTCGAGTGTTTATTTTCTCCCTTCTCGGTCTCGCTGTGCGATGATTTGCATTGACTGGGTCAAACTGAAGAAGTATGAGTCTAAACATGCAGAAGTCTTGATGAGTGTGTAGGTGTCTCATTACTGGACTGGTTTGTGGACTCTATAGGGCTGAGTGTTTTAATAAAGGCTTGGCTCAGTGGTTCTCCTAAACTCTACCTTTATATAGGGGAATCTTAATGATCCTGGATGAGTCTGTGTTTAAAATATATGCTGAGTGCGAGAGGTTGCAGCCCCTGTTCGATTATTTAAGGGGGCTGCTCCTCAATTTCTGGCTCCACTTCAGTCAGATGCTCCTGGCCTTTGGCCACCCAGTGCGAAATGGGGCACACAAGTCGGAGGACCTTCTTGTGGGTCGGCTCATGGGTCTGGTCAAGGATAGAGGCGGCCCATGGAGGGAGGAGGGTGGGGCCACCATGGCTGCCTGCCCCTCTTCCGCGGTCTTGTCTGCGCCAGGGTGGCCCTGGAGAAGGAGCATGCAGTGCCCGCCGGTATGCTTGAGGCCCTCCACGACCAGTGGGCACCGCAGGGACTGGAGTCACACAAAGGGTACTGGAAATCTGGAACTTTCTCCCCCAAAAAGCTGTTGAGTCTAGGTCAACTGAAAATTTCAAAACTGAGATTGATAAATTTTTGTAATGCAAGGGTATTAAGGGCTTCAGAACCAAGGCGGGTGGATGGAGTGGAACAGTCTGGAGGGTCTAAATGGCCTCTTCCTATGTTCCTCTGAGTGTTTTGTGGACACTAGGAATAATATTATAATTTAGTCTTAAGAGTTTCTCTTTGTTTTGTTCAAAGTTATTAAGGAAAAAGATCTGAGAGGGTAAAGTCTGCTTGCTGACTTGTTCTGTATCTCGATTCTCCTGGTTCCCATTTACATTGTACTCTGTTTACTGCTACAGGACAGGAACCTGGAGCGATTCTTCTCACTGTGTGAAGCCGTGGGTGAACACTATTCTTTAGCCCATCAGACTGAGGCACTGACTCAGGCTGTTTACATGCTCAAGCTGGTTCGGTTGGAGGAGCTGGTCCAGTTCTTGCATGTGGTATTAGACAAACTGCTGCCACTGTTGGTCTTGAGCTCCAGGACGGCAGCAGATGGAGGTACAGTAAACCCTGATATATACTCATTAAATTAACTCCTTCAGTTAAATGTCATTCTGCACAGCTTTCCTCTGCTTTACAGCTCAGTGACATTACTCAATGGGGTGTTCAACTGAATTGTTAGAAAATTCAGTCAAACTATACAAGTAAAAGTTGCCTTCAAACCCTGGCTCCTCCCATTCACAAAACCGCATTTCAGGATACTTTTATCTTCCTCTTTCGTTCTGCCAATTTCTCTCCTCCACCATCCTGCTTTCCCTCCTCTCTCCCTCCCTCCCCTCTCCTGCTCTCCCACTCTACTTTGCTCCCTCCCTTCCCCCTCTTTTCCCCTATGCTCCTTTTCCTCCCTCCTTCACCTCATTCCTCTCCTGCTTCTCCCTTCTCTCCCTCCCTCTCCTCTCCCTTTCCTGAGAGAGTTGACTCATGCCGGGGTGGGTGTGGGGAGAGATCAGTGTAAAAGAAGGGAGGTTGGGGATGGTGCTGGAACAAACTGATTCAGTCTCACCAGACGTTAAACATGTCACACCAGCAGCAGGTACCGGTTAATAAAAACACCGATTTAACAGTGAGCGCGCACCGCAACTAGGGTTGCGAAGGGGTGGAAAGTTTCCAGTAAATTTCCGGAAATTTTCCACGGGAAGTTTAGCTTGGGAATTTTGCCCAAAAAAGCACATGCTAGCATAATATTATTTTTTTTTTTGTATTTCTTTCATTTTTTTTCACAGGTCCTCTCTTAAAATTACTAACAGAGATGGAATCTTAATTATTAAGGAATTTCTTAATCAATATATGTTTATCTTCTTACTTGGCTTGTTTTAATAATTACAAGTTTTGTGTGTGACTGTGAACAAATGTGTCCTGATTGGTTGGATGAGCGATTAGCTCCCTCTATTGGTGATGTAGCGTCGTGCGTGCACAGGTCATGCTTCCATCACATGGAGCATCAGGAAAAATTTACTCACCCTGTTGCAATCATGCTGATCGACCGCAGTTCGACACAGAGACAAATGCCCTTTATTTCTCTGCATAGAACAATGCCACGTTTACCGTCGGATGTGTGGAAGCATTTTACCCCAAGCATTAAAGATGGAAAGACTGTGTACATGTGCAAACACTGTACAAAGTCATATGTAAAGAATGCCACAAAGATGCAGCAGCATTTATCCATATGCAACAACTTCACTTAAAGCTCACAGCAGTCAGCCCAGAGTTCCTCTGCTTCCATTCAAGAAGATGATGGTTCACATTCAGCATCAGGGTCCTTATCATCAGCAACTACTGGCCCACTTGGAAGGTTCTTTAATACAATGGATAACCATAGCCAGAAGAATGCAGATGAGTGCCTTGCTCGAGCTTTATATGCGACAGGCTCACCCCTCATGCTCACAGCCAATGTGTACTGGAAGAGATTTTTCAATGTTATTCACCCTGCATACTGTCCTCCCACCAGACATGCTTTGTCTACTTATTTGCTGGAGGCTGAGTATAACAGAGTCCAAGGAAAGCTCAAAGAAACGATAGCGATGGCAGACTGTGTTGCAGTTATCTCACATGGGTGGTCAAATGTACGAGGGGAGGGCATCATAAACTATATCGTCTCCACTCCTCTCCCAGTGTTCTTAAAGAGCACAGACATGAAGGATAACAGACACACAGGCACATACATTGCTGATGAGCTGAAAGCGGTCATCAACGATCTTGGATCACAAAAGGCCTTTGCAGTAGTTACTGACAATACAGCGAATATGAAGGCTGCTTGGGCTCAAGTGGAGGAGGCCTACCCTCATATTACGTCTATTGGGTGCGCAGCTCATGGGCTCAACCTGCTCTTCAAGGACATCATGGGTTTGAGAACCGTGGAAACACTGTACAAGAGAGCCAAGCAAGTTGTTAAGTACAAAAGGTAAATCATGCTTGACTAATCTACTGGAATTTTTTGAGGCTGTAACCGGTAAAATAGATAAGGGAGAACCAGTAGATGTGGTGTATTTGGACTTTCAGAAGGCTTTTGATAAGGTCCCACATAAGAGATTAGCGTGCAAAATGAAGGCACATGGGATTGGGGGCAAGGTATTTGTTATGTATTGTGTGTTCTATTGTGTGTTCTCCTCCCACCTGTGGTGGCGCTGTCACAGGAGATAAATGGTTGGGTGTTCTCTGTTAAGTTTAGCTCTCTTTGTTCGGAACTTGCCAGAACTTCCTTTCCTTCCAATAAAGCACTTCATGTTTGAATCTCTGAGTTCTGAGTCCTAAATTGTGTCTAGGTAGAAAGGTACCGACACAACAAGTGGCAACGAGGAGCGGATGAATCTGTGTACGTTACGGGTGCAGTGAGTAAACAGAAATTTTAATTTGAAACGTGAGATGGCTACTATATTAGGAAACATCGGTGATTTTGATGAAAATGTGGAGCAATGGAGCGCATATACGGAACGTTTTGACTATTTTGTATTGGCGAATGCGGTGGCAAATGAAAAGGTCGTGCCTACCTTTTTGAGTGTAATCGGGCTGAAGACATTCAATTTACTTCGCAGCCTCGTGCAGCCAGATAAGCCAGGAACTAAAACATATAAGCAACTAGTGGAAATTCTTGGAGCACATTTTTCACCAAAACCTCTGGTTATTGCTGAGAGATTTAGATTTCACAAACGGAATCAAGAGGAGGGGGAATCAGTGACGATGTTTATTGCTGCTTTATAAAGGTTATCAGAACACTGCGAGTTCAAGAAGGTGCTGAAGGACACCATTAGAGACAGACTCGTGTGTGTGTGGTCTGCAAAATGCAGCCACACAGAAGCGCCTTCTTACTGAGGACAACCTTACTCTTGAAAAGGCCATTGAAGTTAGTGTCTCCATGGAGATGGCGGAAAAGCAGGCTCACCAGATGAGTTCAACAGGAAGAGTTCACAAGGTGTCGTCTGAGCCTAAAGGTGCGCGGAACGGCACATGTTACCGTTGTGGGAAAACGGGCCATCACGCTAATGACTGCTGGTGTATGGAGCTGGAATGCCGAAATTGTGGCAAAAAGGGTCACATTGAACGCGCCTGTAGAGGTAAAAAAAGAACAGACAGAGCTGGGAAGCATGGAAGCAAAATGTCTGTATTTGGACAAGAGAGGAAAAAGAGTGTTCATTCAGTGCAGTATGAAGGAACAAGCAAAACAGAGGGGAGCGACACCTCTGAGGAGGAAGAGGTGCACATACTGACGGTTGCAGGTGATTCAAATGGCTACTGGGTGTCACCACTGGTGGAGGGACAATCAGTGCGGATGGAGGTGGACACAGGCGCGGCTGTGTCCCTTGTTTCAGACACTGTCTACAACAAAATGCTAAAGCATCTTACCCTTCAGCCAACAAACATTCTGCTAAAGACATATACCGGCGAACCTGTGGCCATGAGAGGCGTCATTGAGGTGACAGTTAAATTGAATGGACAGACTGCATAACTGCCACTATATGTGGTAAAGGGAAATTACCCATCGCTACTGGGACGTGCGTGGCTAGAGAAAATCACGCTGGACTGGCCTGCAGTCCGCATGATGTCAAAAGGGGAGTCAGGTCTGACTGCAGTGTTAAACAAACATGCAGAACTCTTCAATGGGGAACTTGGGAGCATGAAAAAGATCAGCGTGAGACTGGACATTAAACCTGACAGCAAGCCGAAGTTTCACAAAGCCCGACCTGTACCCTATGCAATTAGGCCAAAAGTTGAGGCTAACTTGGAGGCCTTAGTCGAGAATGGAGTCCTGGAGCCTGTGAGCGTGAGCAAATGGGCCACACCCATTGTTCCTGTCCTGAAAAAGGATGGATCTGTTCGAATCTGCAGGGATTTTCAAGTGACTATTAACCCGGTGCTGTCTACGGAACAGTACCCTCTTCCCCTCATTGATGATCTTTTTACGGGCCTGGCCGGAGGGCAAAAGTTCAGCAAAATAGACTTATGCCAGGCTTATCTACAAATGCATGTCGATGACAAATCAAAGGAGCTTCTAACAATTGTGACACACAAGGGGCTATACAGGTACTGCCGCCTTCCGTTTGGAATTACGTCGGCCCCTGCTCTATTCCAAAGGGCAATGGATCAGATTTTGAGTGGACTGCCAGGAGTCCAGTGCTACCTGGACGACATCCTTGTCACTGGGACAAATGAGGAGGATCATCTTCTGAACTTGGATGCGACACTACAACGACTGAAAGAGTACGGACTCAGAGTTCGTAAAGACAAATCTGAATTCTTTCAGTCTTCAGTTGAGTACCTGGGGCATGTGATTGAAGCTACTGGCCTGCATAAGGCGCCGTCAAAGGTCAAGGCGATCGTGGAGGCCCCAGCACCCCAGAATGTGAGCCAGTTACGTTCATTTCTGGGGCTACTTAACTACTATGGGAAGTTTATTCCAGACTTAGCAACATTGCTGAAGCCGTTACATCAGTTGCTATGTCAAGGCAAAACATGGAAATGGACTGAACTGTGCAATGAAGCTTTCGCTGAAATCGGAGGTCCTGACACACTTCGACCCAAAGCTACCCGTGCAGCTAGCATGCGATGCATCACCATATGGTGTGGGAGCAGTCATATCCCACATCATGCCTTCGGGTGAAGAGAAACCTATCGCCTTCGCATCACGCACCTTGAACAAGGCTGAGAGTAACTATGCGCAGATCGAGCGCGAGACCTTGGGAATCGTTTTTGGAATTCGAAAATTTCATCAGTACCTGTTTGGGAGAAGGTTCACACTCCTGACGGACCACCGTCCATTGACTTCAATCTTTGGGTCCCACACCGGAATTCCGTCTCTCGCTGCAAGCAGGATGCAAAGGTGGGCTTTACTGTTGTCAGGACACACATACGACATCAAATATCGCAAATCAGACTTGCACGGCAACGCAGACGGTCTCTCGAGGCTACCCTTGCCTGTTACTCCCCCAGAGCCTCGTCAGATAGACATCTTCTACTTTAGACAAGTGGAGGGAGCACCTGTCACTGCAGTTCAGGTGCGAAGGTACACCCGCAACGATCCAGTCCTGTCTGAGGTAATGGACGATGTCATTCGAGGGAGAGCTATAGGAGATTCTCCTAGTTTGAAACCTTACGTTTCAAAAAGAAATGAGCTCTCCATCCAGGCAGGTTGTCTTCTTTGGGGACGCCGTGTCATCATTCCGCCACCTCTGAGGGAACCTATACTGCAACAACTTCATACAGGCCACAGTGGGATGGTTCGGATGAAGGAAATGGCAAGAAGCTACTTCTGGTGGCCAGGTCTCGATGGGAATATTGAGGAGAAAGCCAAAACATGTTCCTCATGTCAAAGGGTCCGGAATGTTCCACAGCTGGCAACCCTACACCCCTGGGATTGGCCTGCAGAAGTGTGGCAGCGAGTACATGTGGACTTCGCCGGTCCTTTCGAAAAGAAGATGTTTATGGTGGTTGTAGACGCTTGTAGCAAGTGGCCGGAGGTCGCTGTGATGAGGTTTACCACGGCAGAGAAAACAATTGAGAAACTTGGTGAGATGTTCAGCCGTTATGGCTCACCGGAACAACTCGTAAGTGACAACAGTCCACAATTTGTATCACAGGAGTTTGCAACCTTCCTGCATGTGAATGGTGTCCAACACATCAGGTCTGCGCCCTATCATCCCTCTACTAACGGCCAGGCAGAAAGGTTCGTGCAAACTTTGAAGCACGCCTTGAAGCCATCGCGAGGTCCGGGCTCAATCCACCGACGTCTGAACAGCTTCCTGTTGTCCTACAGGAACGAGCCGCATGCCACAACCAAAACTTCCCCCGCTTCGCTCATGATGAAGAGGCAGTTGCGGATAAGTTTTGACTTACTCAAACTTCCAAGGGCAGAGCAGGTTGTCCATCGTCAACAACAAGCTCAAGTTGAAAAGAGAGAGAAAAGAGCCAAGGAGAGACGGTTTCATCCAGGAGAGCACGTCCTAGCTCGAAACTACAACACTGGACCGAAATGGGTTCCTGCTACGGTGATCGCGCAGACAGGCCCTGTGTCTTACACGGTTGAGACTGCTGAGGACGTCGTCTGGAGAAGACACACAGATCAACTGTTGCTAGGTGCAGAGACAGCCACAGAGGCTCCAATGGCTGGTTGGCCTGAACTGTTTCCGGATGATACCGCAAACCAGCATCCTTTGCCACAGTGCTCTTCTCCAACACAGGAAGTCAAAGAGACTGTTCCACCTGTGCAAACTCCTTACTTTCGACTGACACAGGCACCTTCTCCATCTAGGCCTGTGTCAATGCCTACTACTGTGGAAGCCAGCGATGACCGCCGGTATCCTGTCAGAGAGCGGCGGCCTCCAAGACGCTTGGATCTGTAGGCTTAGTGACTTACCCACAAGACTGGGGCAGAATAAACCCCAGGGTAAAGTCAGGGGTTGAGGCAGTCCACCTCTACCCTAGGTTCGTTGAGTGCATTGAAAGTAACTTACCCGTTGAGGAATAATGTGGGCCTTCCATTTAAGAGGGGAGGAAATGTTATGTATTGTGTGTTCTCCTCCCACCTGTGGTGGCGCTGTCACAGGAGATAAATGGTTGGGTGTTCTCTGTTAAGTTTAGCTCTCTTTGTTCGGAACTTGCCAGAACTTCCTTTCCTTCCAATAAAGCACTTCATGTTTGAATCTCTGAATTCGGAGTCCTAAATTGTGTCTAGGTAGAAAGGTACCGACACAACAGTATTGACTTGGATAGAGAACTGGTTGGCGGACAGAAAGCAAAGAGTTGGAATAAACGAGTCGTTTTCCGAGTGGCAGGCAGTGACTAGTGGGGTACCGCAAGGATCGGTCCTAGGACCCCAGCTGTTCACAATATATATTAATGATCTGGACGAGGGAATTGGATGTAATATCTCCAAATTTGCAGACGACACAAAGCTGGGGGGGAGGGTAAGCTGTGAGGAGGATGTCGTTAAACTCCAGTACGATTTGGACAGGTTGGGTGATTGGGCAGAAACATGGCAAATGCACTATAATATGGATAAATGTGAGGTTATCCACTTTGGTGGCAAAAACAGGAAGGCAGATTATTATTTGAATGGCAATAGATTGAGAGAAGGGGAAGTGGAAAGAGACCTGGGTGTTCTTGTGCACCAGTCGCTGAAGGTAAGCATGCAGGTGCAGCAGGCGGTTAAGAAGGCAAATGGTATGTTGGCCTTCGTAGCAAGAGGGTTCAAGTACAGGAACAAGGATGCCTTGCTACAGTTGTACAGGGCCTTGGTGAGACCGCACCTTGAGTATTGTGTGCAGTTTTGGTCGCCTTACCTGAGGAAGGACGTTTTTGCCATGGAAGGAGTGCAGCGAAGATTCACCAGGCTGATAGCTGGGATGGCAGGAATGACTTATGAGGAGAGATTGTGTCGATTGGGCTTATACTCACTGGAGTTTAGAAGATTGAGAGGGGATCTCATCGAAACCTATAAAATTCTGTCAGGCCTGGACAGACTAGATGCAGGAAGGATGTTTCTGATGGCCGGGGAGTCCAGAACCAGGGGTCATAGTCTAAGGATAAAGGGGTAAGCCATTTAGGACTGAAATGAGGAGGAATTTCTTCACCCAGAGAGTGGTGAACCTGTGGAATTCTCTGCCACAGATGGCGGTGGAGGCCAGTTCATTAAATATATTCAAGAAAGAGTTGGATATATTTCTTAAGGCTAAAGGGATCAAGGGATATGGGGAGAAGGCAGGGACAGGGTACTGAATTTGAATGATCAGCCATGATCTCATTGAATGGCGGAGCAGGCTCGAAGGGCCGAATGGCCTACTCCTGCTCCTATCTTCTATGTTTCTGTGTTTCTATGTCAGGGGAAAACAAGTAGTTGCAGCAACCTACAACTCCAAGCAAACGACAGAGAACAAGAACACCACACTGAAGCTGCCCTGCAACACTAGATGGGGTGGCTTTGTCATAATGTACAACAGCCGTCTGGTGGGTAAGGAGTCGCTGCAAGAAATGGCAATATCCCAGTCTGGGGATATGGAAACCACCATCAAGAAAATACTGCTGGATGATGTGTTTTGGGAGAGAGTGGTTAGCAGCCTTAAACTACTCTCACCAGTAGCATCTGCAATTGCTCAGATTGAAGGAGATGACACTGTCTTGTCGGATGTTCTCAGGCTTTTTGCTGATTTAAAAGAACAAATCAGCAGTGCCCTACCCACATCCCTGCTGCTCAAAGCAGAGGAGAAGGCAATTGTTCAATTCATACAGACGCGTCAAGAATTTTGTGTCAAGCCGATTCATGCTGCAGCATACATGCTGGACCCAAAGCATGTTGGGAGACTAATACTTTCTGGAGAACAGATCAACAGCGCTTAGTGTGATTTCTACCCTCTCACACCATCTCAATCTGGACATGGGCAAAGTTCTGGGAAATTTGGCAAAGTCCTCTATCAAGCAAGGTCTTTGGAATGGGGACGGGATATGGGAATCATGCAAGCATATCAGTGCACATACCTGGTGGAAGGGGCTTTGTGTATCTGAGGCCCTGTCACCTATTGCATCGGTGATACTCCAAATCCCACCTTCATCAGTGGCCTCTGAACGAAACTGGTCACTTTTTGGGAATACGCATACAAAGGTGCGCAACAGGCTGACTAACAAGAGAGTGGAGAAACTGGTGGCTATCCGGGCAAACCTACAACTTATTGAGCCAGATACAGAAGTGTCCACCACACAGCTAGACACTGACACAGAGGAGGAAATGGACACGTCAGAGCCAGAGTCAGAGAATCAGGAGGAGCAATGATGAGTAGAAGACTCAAAGGGACAAAATAAGGACAAATTACAGGCTAAATAAGCTGACGCTCTTTTTATTTTATTTTAAATGGGTCTTTTTTGTGGGGGTTCAATAAAGTTCAAAATTATAACCTAAATAAAGTTTTGAAAGCCTGTTTTTATTTGTATGGAACAGTATGTCTATTTTGATGACAAAGATAATATAAGATCAGAGACGAAAACCATCAGTGTGCAAAAAAACTCAACATTCCCATGGAAAGTTTCCTCTTTTTAAAAATTCCCAGAATTTTGCAACCCTAACCGCAACACTTAGGAGGTGGGTGATCCATTGATTTATCAAATGCTTCTCAGTTAATGAACTTAATCCAGACAAATATTAGCCACTGTGAAGAGTCTGAAGCCCATTGGTTCGGGGGCCTGACATTAACTCCGAGCCAGAGCTCAGTAATGAGGATGTTCTGGAGCTGGAGTGGTGTTGTAGGAATTAACCAATTCCTACGAATAACGGAGATCGACACAAGAGAACAACTAAACAGGTCTTTACTCAACGGAGATGCCACGAGGACTGCCTGGGCAGCCCCGTGGTTTGCGATGTGACGTCATCGCGTTTGCCCACGTTTTCCCGCGCTCTTAAAGGGGCCATGCCCCGTACATGCAAACTCTGTATACAAAACCCAGTAATGTCTAACACAATGGTACAGGTTTAGGCTGGTGTTAGAACCTCGTTAAAGAGAATTATATACAGTTAGCCAGAGTCATTCAGTGGTTCTGCCACAGTGTGAGTGCTCAGTGCCCTCTGGTGGAATGCCTGTCAACTCTGTCTTTACGTTTCATTCCCCCAGCTGGATGAGACTTCAGAAATATTAAAAAAGCAGAAACTGAAAATACATCAGAACACAAGAAAACTCAGAACCGAGAAAACGCCACTCCCCCATCATGGCATCTAATTGTATCTGGAATATCCTCAATGTGTTTGTTTCTAGCACACTGAGTGGTAAATTATTCCAAATATTTTCACTCTTTGAGTAAAGGCGCTCATCCTAATATACTTTTCTTAGGATTTACTTTTCATTATTTAAGATTTCTGGCCCTGATTCTACTTTCATATGAACATGAGACAACAATGGACAGGAAAAGAGCAGCTGGTCCATCAAGCCTGGTCCATACTGTCATAGTACTATTAATGTGCATCCTGTCCCCACAGGCCAACCACTCCTGAGCGAGACAACAAAAAGACAAAAAATCCTAGGCCAATTTAGGGAAGAAACACTCTGGGAAATTCATCTCAGCGCACCCCTCCCCCCACCGAAGGTAATCAAGCAATAAATTCCAGGGGACCACAGTGACTCGGAAACACATCCCATATGAACGTAAGAATTAGGAGCAAGAGTAGGCCATACGGCCCCTCGGGCCTGCTCCGGCTTTCAGTAAGATCGTGGCTGATCTTCTACCTGAACTCCACTTTCCTGCCCGATTCCCATATCTCTTGATTCCCCTAGAGTCCAAAACTCCATCTATAAGAACACAAGAATTACCCAATACCCCACCTACATTTTCTATGATGTGATGCCAGTTGTATTTAGGAACTTGTCCCGCTCCCTTTTGAGTGTTTGCAGCAAATCTGCACTCACTGCTCAAGCTGCTAACTTACTCCATAGGTTGCTGGCTCTCTGTGACTTCCTGACTTAATTTCAAAGTAATATTTTGGGTTTCCCTTATCTATCCCATTTAATATTTTATATAGCTTGATAAGGTCCCCTCTTAACCTCTCTAGACTTTGCAGCTTAAAATTCTCTCATCTTTCCTCAAAGCTTATCCCCTTTAAGATGAATTTCAGTATTTAAAGTAATATCAGAAACATATTTAAATCAGTGAAAAGTATATATAAAACTTAAATTAGAAAAAATGTGAGTTGTGTGTTGGGTTGGGTGAGTTGGGTGTTATGCTGGGTTGGGTGGGTACCAGTGTTGGGTGCTGTGCTGGGTGAGTTGGGTGCTATTCTAGATAAGTTGGATGCCCGGGTTGGGTGCTGTGCTGGGTTGGGTGGGTACCAGTGTTGGGTGCTGTGCTGGGTGAGTTGGGTGCTATTCTAGATAAGTTGGATGCCCGGGTTGGGTGCTGTGCTGGGTTGGGTGGGTACCAGTGTTGGGTGCTGTGCTGGGTGAGTTGGGTGCTATTCTAGATAAGTTGGATGCCCGGGTTGGGTGCTGTGCTGGGTTGGGTGGGTACCAGTGTTGGGTGCTGTGCTGGGTGAGTTGGGTGCTATGCTAGATAAGTTGGATGCCAGGGTTGGCTGAGTTGGGCACTGGGCTAGGTGTAACTTGTCATAAATCTCATCATCGAGAAACACCCAAGAAATAACACTAGACGGCCAGCTGGTGGCGCCGTCCAAGGAGTATAAATACTCGGGCGTTGGCCCCAGCTTGCCAGGGACATTTTGTAAAGACAAGGGAGCTAGTGGATACAACTAGACTTCCATGTTCTGAAATAAGTTGATTAAAGCCTTGCTTTATGCTCAAACCAAGTGCTTAGTGAGTTTTATTACGTCATAACTGATGCTTTAATACTGCAGCAATAATCTAACTACCCACATTGTTGTTATTTTTGTTTCTTTTACTCACAGCTCAAGTCAGCAAGGATATCTTTGAAGTGCTGATTGTAATTGTGGATCGGCTGCATAATAGTGAGGAGATGAAGAAAGACTCACTGGGACGAAGCCATTCTCTGGCTTCGTATGTTCACTACGTGTTCAGTGTGCCAGGTACCGGTGCAGCCATCAACAAACTCTCCCAGTAAATAGTCAGTTGGCAGGGCAGTCAGTTAAGTATAACTAAATATTTATTAACAACATGGTGAATTAAAGTGAATCAGTCTTGCTGAATAATCATTGTGCAACTGCTTCATGCATTGGTCCTGGAGCAAGGGGCTGAAAACACTTCCTAAGTTAACTCAGGTTATTTAATATCTTCAAAATGTTTAACAATTAAAACAAAGCATTTTACATAAAACTCATTAAATCCTCTTGGCTATCCGAGGGCTTGTGTCCTATTGAAAAGCTTGTGTCCTGTTGGAGGGAGCGTGTCCTGTTGGAGGGAGCGTGTCCTATTGGAGGGAGCGTGTCCTATTGGAGGGAACAGGTCCTATTGGAGGGAGCGTCTCCTATTGGAGGGAGCGTGTCCTGTTGGAGGGAACAGGTCCTGTTGGAGGGAACAGGTCCTATTGGAGGGAGCGTGTCCTATTGGAGGGAACAGGTCCTGTTGGAGGGAACAGGTCCTATTGGAGGGAGCGTGTCCTATTGGAGGGAGCGTGTCCTGTTGGAGGGAACCGGTCCTGTTGGAGGGAACAGGTCCTGTTGGAGAGAGCGTGTCCTATGGGAGGGAACAGGTCCCGTTGGAGGGGACGGGTCCTGTTGGAGGGGACGGGTCCTATTGGAAGGAGTGTGTCCTATTGGAGGGAACAGGTCCTGTTGGAGGGAGCGTGTCCTATTGGAGGGAGCGTGTCCTATTGGAGGGGGCGTGTCCTATTGGAGGGAACAGGTCCTATTGGAGGGAGCGTGTCCTATTGGAGGGGGCGTGTCCTGTTGGAGGGGACGGGTCCTGTTGGAGGGAACGGGTCCTGTTGGAGGGGGCGTTTCCTATTGGAGGGAACGGGTCCTGTTGGAGGGGGCGTGTCCTATTGGAGGGGGCGTGTCCTATTGGAGGGGGCGTGTCCTATTGGAGGGAACAGGTCCTTTTGGAGGGAACAGGTCCTGTTGGAGGGAACAGGTCCTGTTGGAGGGAACAGGTCCTTTTGGAGGGAACAGGTCCTATATGAGGGAACAGGTCCTATATGAGGGAACAGATCCTGTTGGAGGGAGCGTGTCCTTTTGGAGGGAGCGTGTCCTTTTGGAGGGAACAGGTCCTGTTGGAGGGAACAGGTCCTGTTGGAGGAAGCGTGTCCTGTTGGAGGGAACAGGTCCTCTTGAAGGGGACATGTCCAATCGGAGGAAACAGGTCCTGTTGGAGGGACTGTGTCCTATTGGAGGGAACAGGTCCTATTGGAGGGAGCGTGTCCTTTTGGAGGGAACAGGTCCTATTGGATGGAACAGGTCCTATTGGAGGAAACAGGTCCTGTTGGAGGGACTGTGTCCTATTGGAGGGAACAGGCCCATTTAGAGGGAGCGTGTCCTATTGGAGGGAACAGGTCCTGTTGGAGGGAGTGTGTCCTATTGGAGGGAGCATGTCCTGTTGGAGGGAGCGTGTCCTATTGGAGGGAGCATGTCCTGTTGGAGGGAACAGGTCCTATTGGAGGGAGCAGGTCCTGTTGGAGGGAGCGTGTCCTATTGGAGGGAACAGGTCCTTTTGGAGGGAACAGGTCCTATATGAGGGAACAGGTCCTGTTGGAGGGAGCGTGTCCTTTTGGAGGGAGCAGGTCCTGTTGGAGGGAACAGGTCCTGTTGGAGGGAACAGGTCCTGTTGGAGGGAACAGGTCCTGTTGGAAGGAACAGGTCCTATTGGAGGGAACAGGTCCTGTTGGAGGAAGCATGTCCTGTTGGAGGGAACAGGTCCTCTTGAAGGGGACATGTCCTATCGGAGGAAACAGGTCCTGTTGGAGGGACTGTGTCCTATTGGAGGGAACAGGTCCTATTGGAGGGAGCGTGTCCTCTTGGAGGGAACAGGTCCTGTTGGAGGGAAAGGGTCCTATTGGAGGGAACAGGTCCTGTTGGAGGGAACAGGTCCTATTGGAGGGAGCGTGTCCTATTGGAGGGAACAGGTCCTGTTGGAGGGAGTGTGTCCTATTGGAGGGAGCATGTCCTGTTGGAGGGAACAGGTCCTGTTGGAGGGAGTGTGTCCTATTGGAGGGAGCATGTCCTGTTGGAGGGAACAGGTCCTGTTGGAGGGAACGGGTCCTGTTGGAGGGAACGGGTCCTGTTGGAGGGGACGGGTCCTGTTGGAGGGAACGGGTCCTGTTGGAGGGAGCGTGTCCTATTCAAGGGAACAGGTCCTATTGAAGGAGACGTGTCCGATCGGAGGGAACAGGTCCTGTTGGCGGGAGCATGTCCTATTGGAGGGAACAGGACCTATTGGAGGGTACATGTCCTGTTGGAGGGAACAGGTCCTATTGGAGGGAACAGGTCCTGTTGGAGGGAACAGGTCCTGTTGGAGGGAGCAGGTCCTATTGGAGGGAGCGTGTCCTGTTGGAGGGAGCGTGTCCTATTGGAGGGAGCGTGTCCTATTGGAGGGAGCGTGTCCTGTTGGAGGTGACGGGTCATGTTGGAGGGGACGGGTCCTGTTGGAGGGAACAGGTCCTATTGGAGGGAGTGTGTCCTTCTGGAGGGAACAGGTCCTGTTGGAGGGAACGGGTCCTATTGGAGGGAACAGGTCCTATTGGAGGGAACAGGTCCTGTTGGAGGGAACAGGTCCTGTTGGAGGGAACAGGTCCTATTGGAGGGAGCGTGTCCTATTGGAGGAAACCGGACCTGTTGGAGGGAGTGTGTCCTATTGGAGGGAGCATGTCCTGTTGGAGGGAGCATGTCCTGTTGGAGGGAACAGGTCCTGTTGGAGGGAGCGTGTCCTATTGGAGGGAGCATGTCCTATTGGAGGGAACAGGTCCTGTTGGAGGGAACAGGTCCTGTTGGAGGGGACGTGTCCTATTGGAGGGAGCGTGTCCTATCGGAGGGAACAGGACCCGTTGGAGGGGACCTGTCCCGCTGAAGCGAAAACACAGAACCATTTTTCCAATAATATCACAAAGTATTCATCCTTCACTGGGAGTCAGCCTAGGCCTGGCCAAATCCAAATTCCTCCAGTTTCTTGTATCACCTGATCGATGCTGTCTGACTTCCGTCATCTTCTCTCCTACACTTTTCAACCTTGCTGTGTCCTGCAGTGTGGCCCTTGACCCATCACCTGGGTTTGTCACGTAGAAACAGGAGGAGGCCATTCAACCCCTCGAGCTTGTTCCATCATTCAATTAGATCATGGCTAATCTGTATCTTAACTCCATCTACCCGCCGTGGTTCCGTAACCCTTTCCTTTGCCTAACTAAAATCTTTCAATCTCAGTTATTTTAAACTGACAACTTTTGGGGGGAGAGAATGCCAAAATTCCACTGTCCTTTGTGTGGAAAAAGTGCTTCCTGACTGATTAAAATGGCAATCCCTTTGGATGGTTCCAGGCTGGTGCAGTTCAGCCCAGTGAGAGTAGGTATAGTGTTTCGCTTTTAGTTACTTTAACCTGATTCTGGGGAAGTCCATCATGGAATCGGGATGTGAAACTGAATTACTGGTGAAATATAACTCCTGCAGGAAGTGACGAGATGACTGCGTTGAAAGTGAAGCCAATTATTTTCTTGCTGACATTCACCACGGCCTCAATTCCAGTTTGTGTTGGTGTACTATGTCCATTTGATTTATTTTTAGTTTTCCAGGAAACCAGAGCCACAGAGTCTGAGAAATCCGCCACACTCAAGCCAGAGGCTGCCACTGCATTGCACAAGATGCGCCCGCTCAGCAGCAGTGACCCTGAGATCCAACCATCAAAGCCCAGAGTGCCAGCTGAGGGAGGCGGCAGTCCAAAACACTCAAAGGTCAGCTCAACACTCACACATTCAGCAGATGGATTTTACAAGTAGCAAACAAAACATTAAACGCCGCTTTTACTTTTACATTACATTTTTATTCCTTGCTGAAATTTAAATGAATTAAGGCCTCGGTCCTTTGAGTAGCCTCAGGCACTGAGATCACCATAGCGACATAACAACAACAACAACTTGCATTTATATAGCGCCTTTAATGTAGTAAAACATCCCAAGATGCTTCACAGGAGCGTTATCAGACAAAATCAGCTGTATAAGGATATACTAGGACAGGCGACCAAAAGCTTGGTCAACGAGGTAGGTTTTAAGGACGTCTTAAAGGAGAAGAGAGAGGCGGAGAGGTTTTTTTTGGGGGGGGGGCGGGAATTACAGAGCTTGGGGCCTAGGCAGCTGAAGGCATGGCCGCCAATGGTGGAGTGAAGGAAACCAGGGATGTACAAGAGGTCAGAATGTAAGAGTATACAGGACCAGAAAAGACCATTGCTTTCCATCCACTGGTCCCAAATCCCATATCATACTCTGGCTGGGATTATCTGTGTGTGCGAGCTCTTGATTTCCTGCCCAATCCCTCTAATAGGCAGAATATTGTGAACTGGTAAGTGTAGATGTGGAAAATCCTGGTCTCTATCTCTGATACCCCTCAACCACTTCTTTTTGCGAAAAAGCCATCAACTCCCTCTTGAAGTTGCTAACACTGTCCACCTCTACTGACTCCCTGTTCTGCTAAAGTGGCAGAATGCGCTGTTGCAGTGCCATGTTGCAAGTTACGACCGAGTTCTGTTACCTTGGTTGCCCCGGAAGGGTGAACTTCTTCCAGTACTGACTGGCTGCTCACGGGTTTCTGTGAGGTGGCATTTGATCGTCACGGCCATCTCTTCTGTTGAGGCCAAAAAAGCGGGAACTTTCTTTGCCAGATTATAGACAGTAACACTTCAACAAAAGAGTCTTTAAACTTGTGGACTCAGTGCCCTAACAGAGCGCCAGCCTCTGATATGACATTAAACCGCATTGTTCCAGATGCAAAATGGTTGTCTTGCCCAGTAGGTGAGAGTGAAGGGACTGGACACTCCAACCAGTGAGACTGAAGGGACTGGGCACTCCAACCAGTGAGAGTGAAGGGCCTGAGCACTCCAACCAGTGAGAGTGAAGGGCCTGGGCACTCCAACCAGTGAGAGTGAAGGGACTGGACACTCCAACCAGTGAGAGTGAAGGGACTGGACACTCCAACCAGTGAGAGTGAAGGGCCTGAGCACTCCAACCAGTGAGAGTGAAGGGCCTGGGCACTCCAACCAGTGAGAGTGAAGGGCCTGAGCACTCCAACCAGTGAGAGTGAAGGGCCTGAGCACTCCAACCAGTGAGAGTGAAGGGACTGGACACTCCAACCGGTGAGAGTGAAGGGCCTGGGCACTCCAACCAGTGAGAGTGAAGGGACTGGACACTCCAACCAGTGAGAGTGAAGGGACTGGACACTCCAACCAGTGAGAGTGAAGGGCCTGAGCACTCCAACCAGTGAGAGTGAAGGGCCTGAGCACTCCAACCAGTGAGAGTGAAGGGCCTGGGCACTCCGACCAGTGAGAGTGAAGGGACTGGACACTCCAACCAGTGAGAGTGAAGGGCCTGGGCACTCCGACCAGTGAGAGTGAAGGGACTGGACACTCCAACCAGTGAGAGTGAAGGGCCTGAGCACTCCAACCAGTGAGAGTGAAGGGCCTGAGCACTCCAACCAGTGAGAGTGAAGGGACTGAGCACTCCAACCGGTGAGAGTGAAGGGCCTGGACACTCCAACCGGTGAGAGTGAAGGGCCTCGGCACTCCAACCAGTGAGAGTGAAGGGCCTCGGCACTCCAACCAGTGAGAGTGAAGGGCCTGAGCACTCCAACCAGTGAGAGTGAAGGGCCTGAGCACTCCAACCAGTGAGAGTGAAGGGCCTGGGCACTCCAACCAATGAGAGTGAAGGGCCTGAGCACTCCAACCAGTGAGAGTGAAGGGCCTGAGCACTCCAACCAGTGAGAGTGAAGGGCCTGAGCACTCCAAGCAGTGAGAGTGAAGGGCCTGGACACTCCAACCAATGAGAGTGAAGGGACTGGACACTCCAACCAGTGAGAGTGAAGGGCCTGAGCACTCCAAGCAGTGAGAGTGAAGGGCCTGGACACTCCAACCAATGAGAGTGAAGGGACTGGACACTCCAACCAATGAGAGTGAAGGGACTGGGCACTCCAACCAGTGAGAGTGAAGGGACGGGGCACTCCAACCAGTGAGAGTGAAGGGCCTGAGCACTCCAACCAGTGAGAGTGAAGGGCCTGAGCACTCCAACCAGTGAGAGTGAAGGGCCTGAGCACTCCAACCAGTGAGAGTGAAGGGCCTGAGCACTCCAACCAGTGAGAGTGAAGGGCCTGAGCACTCCAACCAGTGAGAGTGAAGGGCCTGAGCACTCCAACCTGTGAGAGTGAAGGGCCTGAGCACTCCAACCAGTAAGAGTGAAGGGCCTGGGCACCCCAACCGGTGAGAGTGAAGGGCCTGGGCACTCCAACCGGTGAGAGTGAAGGGCCTGGGCACTCCGACCAGTGAGAGTGAAGGGCCTGGGCACTCCGACCAGTGAGAGTGAAGGGACTGGGCACTCCGACCAGTGAGAGTGAAGGGCCTGAGCACTCCGACCAGTGAGAGTGAAGGGCCTGAGCACTCCGACCAGTGAGAGTGAAGGGACTGGGCACTCCGACCAGTGAGAGTGAAGGGCCTGAGCACTCCAACCAGTGAGAGTGAAGGGCCTGGGCACTCCAACCAGTGAGAGTGAAGGGCCTGGACACTCCAACCGGTGAGAGTGAAGGGCCTCGGCACTCCAACCAGTGAGAGTGAAGGGCCTGGGCACTCCAACCAGTGAGAGTGAAGGGCCTGGGCACTCCAACCAGTGAGAGTGAAGGGACTGAGCACTCCAACCGGTGAGAGTGAAGGGCCTGGACACTCCAACCGGTGAGAGTGAAGGGCCTCGGCACTCCAACCAGTGAGAGTGAAGGGCCTCGGCACTCCAACCAGTGAGAGTGAAGGGCCTGAGCACTCCAACCAGTGAGAGTGAAGGGCCTGAGCACTCCAACCAGTGAGAGTGAAGGGCCTGGGCACTCCAACCAATGAGAGTGCAGGGCCTGAGCACTCCAACCAGTGAGAGTGAAGGGCCTGAGCACTCCAACCAGTGAGAGTGAAGGGCCTGAGCACTCCAAGCAGTGAGAGTGAAGGGCCTGGACACTCCAACCAATGAGAGTGAAGGGACTGGACACTCCAACCAATGAGAGTGAAGGGACTGGGCACTCCAACCAATGAGAGTGAAGGGACTGGGCACTCCAACCAGTGAGAGTGAAGGGCCTGAGCACTCCAAGCAGTGAGAGTGAAGGGCCTGGACACTCCAACCAATGAGAGTGAAGGGACTGGACACTCCAACCAATGAGAGTGAAGGGACTGGGCACTCCAACCAGTGAGAGTGAAGGGACGGGGCACTCCAACCAGTGAGAGTGAAGGGCCTGAGCACTCCAACCAGTGAGAGTGAAGGGCCTGAGCACTCCAACCAGTGAGAGTGAAGGGCCTGAGCACTCCAACCAGTGAGAGTGAAGGGCCTGAGCACTCCAACCAGTGAGAGTGAAGGGCCTGAGCACTCCAACCAGTGAGAGTGAAGGGCCTGGGCACTCCAACCAGTGAGAGTGAAGGGACTGGACACTCCAACCAGTGAGAGTGAAGGGACTGGACACTCCAACCAGTGAGAGTGAAGGGCCTGAGCACTCCAACCAGTGAGAGTGAAGGGCCTGGGCACTCCAACCAGTGAGAGTGAAGGGCCTGAGCACTCCAACCAGTGAGAGTGAAGGGCCTGAGCACTCCAACCAGTGAGAGTGAAGGGACTGGACACTCCAACCGGTGAGAGTGAAGGGCCTGGGCACTCCAACCAGTGAGAGTGAAGGGACTGGACACTCCAACCAGTGAGAGTGAAGGGACTGGACACTCCAACCAGTGAGAGTGAAGGGCCTGAGCACTCCAACCAGTGAGAGTGAAGGGCCTGAGCACTCCAACCAGTGAGAGTGAAGGGCCTGGGCACTCCGACCAGTGAGAGTGAAGGGACTGGACACTCCAACCAGTGAGAGTGAAGGGCCTGGGCACTCCGACCAGTGAGAGTGAAGGGACTGGACACTCCAACCAGTGAGAGTGAAGGGCCTGAGCACTCCAACCAGTGAGAGTGAAGGGCCTGAGCACTCCAACCAGTGAGAGTGAAGGGACTGAGCACTCCAACCGGTGAGAGTGAAGGGCCTGGACACTCCAAGCGGTGAGAGTGAAGGGCCTCGGCACTCCAACCAGTGAGAGTGAAGGGCCTCGGCACTCCAACCAGTGAGAGTGAAGGGCCTGAGCACTCCAACCAGTGAGAGTGAAGGGCCTGAGCACTCCAACCAGTGAGAGTGAAGGGCCTGGGCACTCCAACCAATGAGAGTGAAGGGCCTGAGCACTCCAACCAGTGAGAGTGAAGGGCCTGAGCACTCCAACCAGTGAGAGTGAAGGGCCTGAGCACTCCAAGCAGTGAGAGTGAAGGGCCTGGACACTCCAACCAATGAGAGTGAAGGGACTGGACACTCCAACCAGTGAGAGTGAAGGGCCTGAGCACTCCAAGCAGTGAGAGTGAAGGGCCTGGACACTCCAACCAATGAGAGTGAAGGGACTGGACACTCCAACCAATGAGAGTGAAGGGACTGGGCACTCCAACCAGTGAGAGTGAAGGGACGGGGCACTCCAACCAGTGAGAGTGAAGGGCCTGAGCACTCCAACCAGTGAGAGTGAAGGGCCTGAGCACTCCAACCAGTGAGAGTGAAGGGCCTGAGCACTCCAACCAGTGAGAGTGAAGGGCCTGAGCACTCCAACCAGTGAGAGTGAAGGGCCTGAGCACTCCAACCAGTGAGAGTGAAGGGCCTGAGCACTCCAACCTGTGAGAGTGAAGGGCCTGAGCACTCCAACCAGTAAGAGTGAAGGGCCTGGGCACCCCAACCGGTGAGAGTGAAGGGCCTGGGCACTCCAACCGGTGAGAGTGAAGGGCCTGGGCACTCCGACCAGTGAGAGTGAAGGGCCTGGGCACTCCGACCAGTGAGAGTGAAGGGACTGGGCACTCCGACCAGTGAGAGTGAAGGGCCTGAGCACTCCGACCAGTGAGAGTGAAGGGCCTGAGCACTCCGACCAGTGAGAGTGAAGGGACTGGGCACTCCGACCAGTGAGAGTGAAGGGCCTGAGCACTCCAACCAGTGAGAGTGAAGGGCCTGGGCACTCCAACCAGTGAGAGTGAAGGGCCTGGACACTCCAACCGGTGAGAGTGAAGGGCCTCGGCACTCCAACCAGTGAGAGTGAAGGGCCTGGGCACTCCAACCGGTGAGAGTGAAGGGCCTGGACACTCCAACCGGTGAGAGTGAAGGGCCTCGGCACTCCAACCAGTGAGAGTGAAGGGCCTCGGCACTCCAACCAGTGAGAGTGAAGGGCCTGAGCACTCCAACCAGTGAGAGTGAAGGGCCTGAGCACTCCAACCAGTGAGAGTGAAGGGCCTGGGCACTCCAACCAATGAGAGTGAAGGGCCTGAGCACTCCAACCAGTGAGAGTGAAGGGCCTGAGCACTCCAACCAGTGAGAGTGAAGGGCCTGAGCACTCCAAGCAGTGAGAGTGAAGGGCCTGGACACTCCAACCAATGAGAGTGAAGGGACTGGACACTCCAACCAATGAGAGTGAAGGGACTGGGCACTCCAACCAATGAGAGTGAAGGGACTGGGCACTCCAACCAGTGAGAGTGAAGGGCCTGAGCACTCCAAGCAGTGAGAGTGAAGGGCCTGGACACTCCAACCAATGAGAGTGAAGGGACTGGACACTCCAACCAATGAGAGTGAAGGGACGGGGCACTCCAACCAGTGAGAGTGAAGGGCCTGAGCACTCCAACCAGTGAGAGTGAAGGGCCTGAGCACTCCAACCAGTGAGAGTGAAGGGCCTGAGCACTCCAACCAGTGAGAGTGAAGGGCCTGAGCACTCCAACCAGTGAGAGTGAAGGGCCTGAGCACTCCAACCAGTGAGAGTGAAGGGCCTGAGCACTCCAACCTGTGAGAGTGAAGGGCCTGAGCACTCCAACCAGTAAGAGTGAAGGGCCTGGGCACCCCAACCGGTGAGAGTGAAGGGCCTGGGCACTCCAACCGGTGAGAGTGAAGGGCCTGGCCACTCCGACCAGTGAGAGTGAAGGGCCTGGGCACTCCAACCAGTGAGAGTGAAGGGACTGAGCACTCCAACCGGTGAGAGTGAAGGGCCTGGGCACTCCAACCGGTGAGAGTGAAGGGCCTGGGCACTCCAACCAGTGAGAGTGCAGGGCCTGGGCACTCCAACCAGTGAGAGTGAAGGGACTGAGCACTCCAACCAGTGAGAGTGAAGGGACTGAGCACTCCAACCAATGAGAGTGATGGGACTGGGCACTCCAACCAATGAGAGTGAAGGGACTGGACACTCCAACTGGTGTGAGTGAAGGGACTGGGCACTCCAACCAATGAGAGTGAAGGGACTGGGCACTCCAACCAGTGAGAGTGAAGGGCCTGGGCACTCCAACCAATGAGAGTGATGGGACTGGGCACTCCAACCTGTGAGAGTGAAGGGCCTGAGCACTCCAACCAATGAGAGTGAAGTTTAAATACTTTCTAATCTCATCAAAACCCTATGGGATAATAGATTGCATTTTGGAGTCTGGGACAGTGGCGGAAATCAATGAGGGAGTCATCACCAGCTGCTGTCACATACCATCTTGCGGCCATCTTTACAGCATTGGACAAAGCCTTTGACTGAGTTCCTGCCCCTTGGTTGCAGGTGGTTCATGGTCTGGGACTGATCTCCCTCCCCCATCTCACAGGGAGAAGAGCAGGCATAGAACCTCTGCATCCGATCCAGCAGTGAGTCAGCCTCTCCTGCCAGATGTTTCCGTGTAACACGGAAAAGCTCCTGGCCACACCCAACAGAGGATGGAGCGGTCAGGAGACTCTGGGTACTGTCAGATTGAGAATGACATTAGCAGAAGATTAGAATCTGTCTACGTGCCCCCTCCGCCACCCCCCCCCCCCCCCCAAACACCCACAAAGAACGACACAGGGCATTGGGGTGGGGGGAATAGAGGACAAATGCATTTAACACACAAATCAAAGTTAAAAGACAGGATTGCTGATTAATGGGGTGAGTGATTGTGTGGATTAATTTACGACTAATGTTACATACACTTCAGTATAACACTGTGCAGATCTGGTACCAACTCAAACACGGATCGGCAACCTCTGGCTGACACCCCCAGTGCAACTTAGAATATCCAGCTGTGTGTGTGTGTCTCCTTCTGTTTTACTTTCTCTGTCTCTCTCTCTCCCCCCCCCCCCCCCTTTCTCAGCTCTGTACTTCTCAATCACTCTCTCTCTCACACACACTCTGTCTGTTTCATTTTTCAACGATTGATTTTCCTGCAGCTATTCCACGAGGAGCTGGCCTATCACATTGTGTTCACCAGTGGACAAATGAGAGATCAAGTGTACAAGCATCTGTGGTTCTTCGCTGAGCTCTTGGTGAGTTGTTGCCTTATTAACTCGGAGACCACTGACCCCACAGGAGAATTTCACTTGTTTGATCCTCGGCTAAAATGCTTTAACTTACTTGAGAAGGTTAATTTGCAACTGTTTCTGTCTATGTGTACCTGGGTGAAAGAAGTGATTTTCAAGGCATGGACTTCTAGAATCATACAGCACAGAAGGAGGCCATTCGGCCCACCGTGGCCTGTGCCGGCTCTTTGGTAGAGCTATCCAATTAATCACACTCCCCTGCTCTTTCCCCTTAACCCTGCAATTTTTTTCCTTTTTAATATATCTATCCAATTCCCTTTTTAAAAGTTACTATTGAATCTGCTTCCACTACCCTATCAGGTCATGCATTCCAAATCACAACTCGCTGAGTGGAAAAAAATCCTCATCGCTCCCCTGGCTTTTTTGGCAATTATCTTAAATCTGTCTCCTCTGGTTACTGACCCTTCTGCCAGTAGGAACAGTTTCTCCCTATCTACCCTATCAAAACCCTTCAGAATTTTGAGCACCTTTATTAAATAATCTCCCTTAACCTTCTTTGCTCTTTGAATTTTAATGATCTCAGGACCATTTCATGGTTAACAGTGTTGTTTCAAGGTATCCACATAGCATTTCACATGCGGCAATGGAGATGTTTATGGATATCAGTGACGTTTCATGGTTATCAGTGGTGCTGTCTCACAGGTACTAGTGACACCCTTCACAGGTGTCAGTGACATTTCATGAGTGTTGATGGTTGTGTTTCCTGGGTATCGACACTGTTCCACAGGTATTGAGAACATTTCACAGGGATCCCTGGTGATGTTTCACAGCTGTTGGCACTGTTTTCTGAGTCTTGGTGGCACTGCTATCGCGGGTACATTTTCTACCCAATGTCTAAGTGATTTCCTTCCCCCCGGCACTAACGACCACCTTTGAGTAAATAAATTCCCCTCCTCGTAGGCAGTAATGCTGATAGTAACGTCTGATATTATTTTTATTCGTTCATGGGATGTGGGTGTCACTGGCAAGGCCAGCATTTATTTCCCCATCCTTAACTGCCCTTGAGCAGGTGGTGGTGAGCTGCCTAGTAACGTCTGATAGTCTGGACTCGGGGTTTTGTGACCTTGGAGAGGACCAGGGTCGTGCTCTCAGTGGGGAGGTCTGTACCGTGAATTCAAACAGCATTTGAGCAATTCTGAAATGGAATTCTTAAACAAGTGATTGACGTCAGTTTGCATTGGTGTCACCATGGGAGCCAGACATATCACAGCTGACCCTTTGTAAGTTGCAGTTTATTAATATCTGGCAGCACCGAGGCCGTCTCCACTGAGAAACAGCGTCACTCTGCCCAGCCATACAGTTGTGTAACAGATGTTTACTTCGGGAATGACACAGCAGGTCCATCAGCATCTGGAAAGTAAAGAGAATAATGTTTCGGGTGAAGGCCTTTAATCAGAGAGTGGCCACCCAAATCATTAACCTGCCTTTTCTTGTATTTTGAACATTTCCTGTTTTTATTTCAGATTAACAGCATTGCCAATGGTAACTCTGCCTCCTTCCCTTTCTGTTGCCTTTCAGGTTAAAAGTATGAGCCAGTACCTATCTGACACAGACCGCTGGAGCTCTCCTCCCAACCTACGGTTCCCAGAATATTTCCCGGGCATCATCTACACAATGGTCAACATCGGTACAGAGTTTGTGAAACATCAGGTGGGTGCTGCTCCACTAAGATCAGACTGACGGGGCCAGCTCTCCGATACTCTGAAGCTCACGATTGTACACACACTGGCGCACAGTATGATTTGTTTGGGTTTCAACTCACTGGTGACAGGAGCCGACCACCTCATACACCTTTGCCCCCGCATGTTGCATGCTGTACTCCCCCAGCCCCCACCCTATACACCAGTGTTGCCTGACTGAATTCAGGAAGTGATTTGACACTGCTAATCTAATACAGTTCCTACCTGGGTTCCTCACTCCCCTGGGTTTTTATTGGTCTATTTATGTGAGTATTGCAACAGTTTGAATGCATCTCATTGTCAGTAACATACACGCAGAACGATGAACCTTCCAGGAGTACTAAATATACCTGTACTTATTAAAACAGGAGGTGTGGTACCTGAGAGGGACTGGTGACAATGGGTGAGGGGCACAATCTGCACGTCCCTCACTTACCATGAGCTGTGACTCCACCAGTAAAGGTGGGCGTCCTACCCGGGAACAAAGGGCATTATATAAAGTACTGAGACATCCTACTCGGGAACAAAGAGCATTATATAACGTATTGAGGTATCGGGGGAGGACATATGGAGGGGGAAAGGTTTAAATGTGGCGGAGCTGGCTGTTGTCAGCGTATTGCGCATTGTTCACTTTTAGCAAGTTAACCAGTTTGAAAGGTTGACAAACTGGATGCTGATGTAAAATGTGGATTTTACAGAGATTTAGGGCTGGATTTTCATTGAGGAATCGGGTTGGAGGCGGGACTACAACTTGCAGGGTTGTAGTCCCGCCTCCATCGAGTTCTAGCCAACCCACACAATTTTGACTTGATTGACCTTGTTGAGCCCACCCAGCGGGCTCAGCAGGCCAATTAAGGGCCACCTGGCAACAGGTGATGTCACAGATTGAAATTTCATCTGTCAAGACCTTTTGACAGATGAAATATCAGCGTTTCACAGCTGTTTGAAGCTGTCAAACACTGACAATCTGTACTCCAAGTTAATTCCTTCCTCTCAGGCTGATTTAGAGATCTCCCTGGAACAGAAAGCTGAATGCTGCAATTTTTGACAGCTCGCAGCCATTCTGCTTTCTGTGCCGGTGAGATGAGGGACTCCCGAGACCTGAAGGAAGGAAGGCTGTAAAAGTAAGTAAAGGTATGTAAAACTTCTTTAAACACTTTGCACATACGAAACACACTTACCTTTGCACTCATGCACCCATCACTCACCTGAACACTGGACATCTCGACCCCTCCAAGTCCTTCATCCCGACGGTCCGCCTCCTCTAACTTGGCGTGCTTTGGAGCCGTCGGGAATCCCACACTTCAACATTAAAAATAGGGATTAGGCTAAAAACTGCCTGTTAACTGCCTGTTAACAGGCAGTTAATTGGCAGTAATCCCCTTCCCGCCTCGGTGATGCGGGTCCCAGTGCAGGGCGGGTACCCGCCTCCTTTGAAACTGGCATGGAGGCGGGTTGGGGGCGGGATGGTGTCGGGACACCCGATTTCGGGATTTTATCCCCCCACATGTCTCCAATCCCGCCTCCACGGCCCAATGAAAATCCTGCCCTTAATTTCTGTTTTCTGCTGCTTCTCCTGTGTCTGGGATGCTGTAAAACCATGTGAGAGGGGATTGTATTCACCCACTACTCCCCTCCAGCTGTGACAGAAAGCTGGTGGTGGCGATTTGTGTTTACTGGATGTTGTTTTTGTGATTTATTTATTAGATTTTGCAGGTATAAGCTACACAAGATCATTCTCTATAATAGAGTCCTAGTCTAAAGGAGGATTGTATTTGTTACAAAATGATTGGTGTCACAATCGGGTGTGCGAAGGACCAGGATAGTTGGATCGGTGAGGGAAGGAGGCGATTTTATCAATGTAGGATTGTCCTGTCCTTAGAGAGTGACAGCACATTGAGGATATTTGTTTTATGGTAACTGAGGTGACTTTGTATTTCTCCAGGATGCTGATGTCACAGAACTGACAAACCTGAGCCTGGGGTTCTTCCTGAATGATCTGCTGTCCCTCATGGACCGGGGCTTCGTTCTCCGTCTGATTGGTCATCACCACAAAGAGGTAACAGTGCTGAGCAGGTTGTTTGGTTTAAGCCATCCTCCAATACGACTGCTGGTGATCAAAAGTATCTCCAGGACCAACGGAAACACAGGACTGAATGGCTCAGTGTGAGCTGACCCAGGGTTGTCAAGTGGTTGCTAAATATTAAGGAGGGTGTGACCGAGAGTAAATTTGTGAGTGTGCCATGAGTGGAAGGGTGTGACTGAATGTAAATTAGTGAGTGCAATTTGCGGGAGGGTGTGATTGAGAGTAAATCAGTGAGTGTGCAGCGGGTGTAAGCTGTGTTGCTGACATTTGGTGCTCTTACATTGTGCTTTCAGTTACAAGTAATGAACCAATATAAACTATCACTTCACAGGGTTGTACCCAGGACTGTACAACCTCACACCCGATTCAGTCGCAGTCAGGCCCCATGACAATGTGCAGGCCTGAGAGTGTGTCAGGCCGCGTCTGTCACACGCACACACACTGATTGAACTAGCAGCCAACACAATGAAGTAAGTAATCAGAGTTCCCAGTATTTGAATGTAGTTTAGGGTCAAATATCCCTTGTCTTTAATACTGATTCCCAAGTTTGGGTGAGTTCAAATTGGAATGAAATGCTCAAAATTGGGAATTTGGCCTTCAATTGTGGGATTGGAGTTTAAGGTAAATCACCTAAACTATAACTCGAATAGAAGCCAGCTGGCTTCTATCTCACTGGAATATCATAACTTGGCTCAGGAATGATGAAGGTCAGACCCCCCTCTGCCATTCGCAGTGAATGAGCCCACCATCCCAGTGGTAGGTCCCGTGCTGTTGTGATGCGGATCCAGTTGGTTCAGGAGCTGACGGTCGGATCACTGCACGTGTGGGGTTTGCGGGGGTGTTTGTGGTTGTGTCCCTACTCTTCAGCTGTGGCTTCCATGTTGAATGGTGGATCCTTAAACACACGGAATTGTCTAACGCAGTTAAAAAGTGGTAACCGGGTGATATTTTGTGTGAGGAATATGATCAGAATCTGTCATTGTTTCAGTATTATTTGGCTCGGGAACCATTTCCCCGTTTCCCCCATCTGGCCACGTAAACCTCTTAAAACCCTTGTACGTTGACTGTTAAGGTTTTTACTTCAATAAAGGTGGGTGGGGAGGGAATAGCCTGGGGTGAGGTGGTCTCGAGGTTACGTTACAACACCGCGCCTCGCTCCTGCCTACCCAGCATTCCACACATGTCGCTTCCACGTGTCACGTCCGCACTGAGTGCTTTGTTCTTAGCTTTCAGAGAAAGCCGGCGCCCGGCCTCACCTCCACGAGAGACGCGTCGACTTCCTGAGGGTCGTCTGTAGTCACGAGCATTTTGTGACCCTGAACCTCCCGCTTGGATCGAGCGTTGTGACGCAGGAAGGCAACAAACACACTCAGGTAAAGCCCAAACAACCTGAAACCCCTGCCGCCCCTTACTCCCCAACCCGATTATAACTGCACCCCTCCCGACCCCAGTATAACCTGCACCCCCCCGACCCCAGTATAACCCGCACCCCCCGACCCCAGTATAACCCCCGACCCCAGTATAATCCACACCCCCCCGACCGCAGTATAACCCGCACCCTCCCCGACCCCAGTATAACCCGCAACCCCCGACCCCAGTATAACCCCCGACCCCGGTATAACTCGCACCCCTCCCGACCCCAGTATAACCCGCACCCCGCAACCCCAGTATAACCCGCACCCCCCGACCCCAGTATAACCCCCGACCCCAGTATAACCCGCACCCCCCCGACCGCAGTATAACCCGTACCCTCCCCGACCCCAGTATAACCTGCACCACCCGACCCCAGTATAACCCCTGACCCCCCCGACCCCAGAATAACCTGCACCCCCCGACCCAGTATAACCCCTGACTCCAAACCCCAACCCCAGTATAACCCGCACCCTCCCTGACCCCAGTATAACCCCCGACCCCAGTATAACCCCTGACCCCCCCAACCCCAGTATAGCCCCACGGTGCCGAGAGCCTGTGGTTTGCCCGGCGGTACAGAGTGATTGGCTGAAGTAAATAATTTGTCGTTCTTTGCCGCTTGGTTCGTCATGTTTCACCTTAGCCAAACTTCCCGTCTCACAATCACACTCAGACCAAACAATACTCTTTCTGTTAAATTTATGAAATGTGCTTTCAAATGAAACAGAAACGACTCCTCCTTTTGCAGGATGCCACTGTTCACAAGTCAGCTGCGGGTATGTTCAAGCTTTCCAGAGAATTCCGCCAACAGCACTTCCTGGTCGGGCTGCTGCTGGGGGAGATTGCTGACATACTGAAAGCTGACTCGGGCAGGTGAGCGAAACACTCGCACAGAAACTGATGCTCTGTCCCATTGCAATGAAACACCACTTTTGCTTTCAGGATTTCATCTTTTCTCCTCGCCCCTCCCCCCACCACTGACCATTGATCCACCCTCCCTATCTGCTCCATCGTGGAGTTGGCAGGTGTTACATTGGGTGGGCCGATCTCCACGGCTGTATCTTGCCAGCAGCTGTCTACTGATCAGAGGGAGGTTTGGATCAGACATTGCCCCTTAAGTTGTTTGGGAGCATTTCTTTCACAAGCTACACCAGTGCTCACATTGTATTCTGGGCTACAGTTCAGGTCCTTCACCAGATTTGGCTGGGGTCTTTAAGCAAAATGTTCAGCCATTCTGTGAATGTCTTTAGGCAGACATTTAAAAAAAAAAATTCTGCTCTTGGCTACTTGAAAATGTGTTCATACATGTCTCCAGGGACCTCATGTCTCTCCTGGGACCCCGTGAGTCGCCGGGGACCTCGTGTCTCTCCAGGGACCTCGTGCCTCTCCAGGGACCTCGTGTGTCTCTCCAGGGACCTCGTGCCTCTCCAGGGACCTCGTGTGTCTCTCCGGAGACCTCGTGTGTCTCTCCGGAGACCTCGTGTGTCTCTCCGGAGACCTCGTGTCCGGGGACCTCGTGAGTCTCCGGGACCTCGTGTCTCTCCGGGGACACCGTGTGTCTCCAGGGACCCCGTGAGTCTCCAGGGACCTCGTGTCTCTCCGGGGACCCCGTGAGTCTCCAGGGACCTCTTGTCTCTCCAGGGACCCCGTGAGTCTCCAGGGACCCCGTGAGTCTCCAGGGACCTCGTGTCTCTCCGGGGACCTCGTGTCTCTCCGGGGACCTCGTGAGTCTCCGGGGATCTCGTGTCTCTCCAGGGACCTCGTGAGTCTCCGGGGACCTCGTGTCTCTCCGGGGATCTCGTGTCTCTCCGGGGACCTCGTGTCTCTCCGGGGACCTCGTGTCTCTCCGGGGACCTCGTGTGTCTCTCCGGGGAGCTCGTGTGTCTCCGGGGAGCTCGTGTGTCTCCGGGGAGCTCGTGTGTCTCCGGGGACCTCGTGTCTCTCCGGGGACCTCGTGAGTCTCCGGGGACCTCGTGTGTCTCCAGGAACCTCGTGCATGTTCCTAAGGACCTCATGGATATTCTTAAGGACCTAGTGCATGTCCTAGGGACTATTACACATTCACAAGTACCTGGTGCACCTTTCCAGGGTCCTTGTGCACATTCCCAGAGACTCATGCTTGTTCCCTCCCATGTCTCCTCACCATTATTGGCCGATTCAGTTCATTCATAGTCCAGAAATCTGTGCTCAGACAGTCCTCAGCACAAACATAGACCAGGTTTCCAGCACCTTTGTCCATTGGGTTGAAGCAGAAAGGAACCTGATTGTCTCCAATCTGAGCATACGTGTCTGCCTCTCTCCCCAATCCATGGTCCCATTTTTGCAAATTGAAATTACCGGGCAGATGCACCTGAGACCAGACGATCCGGTTTGAACCAAATGAATGATCTTAATTCCCCCCTCCTCCAATCTGGCTCCAGTGGAGCCTAAATGGATAGAAATGGGGAAATTAAAATATAAAATAAATGATTATTAGGATGAATGGCTTGCCAGACGTTGAAATGGGCAAACTGAGGTAATTGCAACTGTGTATATCCACTTCCACTCACACACCGACCTAGCAACACACACACACGCACACTCTCAGATGGTCCTAGCAACACACACACACACATTGACTAGTAACACAACCTACTAATACGGACTCACCCACATATGCTATAACGCTGACCTAGTAAAACACATACATGCTCAGATGCAAACCCAATAACTAACACACACACACACACACACACACACACACACACACACACACACACACACACACACCTAGTAAAACACACACCGCTGGCTATTTCCTTCAGTCGTGCTACTGCGCACTTTGACAATGCATGTTCACGTTCGGCTGTGTTTAAATGCTGGTGTTTTGGCAGATTGATCAGAAGAGAAGCAGTGAGCTTGCTTCACAGCCTCCTGGCTTCACATGATGGAGACCCGAGGTTCTGGAACCCTGAGGTGAAGATGAAAGTGGCAGCATTGTACCTACCGCTGCTGGGCATCGTCCTGAGCGGCCTTCCCCAACTGCAGAACCTGTCAGGTACATGAAGTGAGCGGACGGAGCGGGGAGGGGGGCAATGAGCCCATGAGGAGAGCGATAGGTGACCAACAGAAACAGATCGCATCCTCTTTCACAAGAATAGATTACTGATGCAGCCTTGCATTTGGTGTGGGACTTTCTCCCTGTTTCCTCCTCTAGGCCTCTGTCACTCCTTGAGGCCTGGCTAGTTGAAGGCCGCAGCCAGTGCAGTTTTGCGAGCAGCCGTTCAAGACACGGGCGTGACCGGCAGCAGCAGCTTCGACCCGGTGGGGAAGCTCCTGAGCATGGCTGAGATCAGGGAGTGTCTTGTGTGTGGAGTGGAGGCGTACTCCAGGCCAGAGGGTTTAACAGTGAATGATCTGCGTGATCCTCTGACGTGGGAGCGTTTTACAGAAACACAATCCTTTCAGAGCTGGGGCTACAGCAAAAGAATCCTAGTCCTATATCTTACTAACCAGAGCATCTTATAAAAGGAACAGTCCAGGCGAATAGAATAGATGCATTTAAGGGGGAAAAAAAGAAAGACACCGTGGTCACACTTGCAGCTGCTGGACCCATGCTTCCCCAGATCACATTGTACAGAAATACTTACTTCCAGGAAGTGTGACCACAGTGGCTGGCTGACTCACATTACCCAGTAAGAGGAATTGAGGCCAGGACACTGGACTCATTAAGTGCCAGCTAGTTCCTGTGATGGGAGACAGTGGGGCTCGTGGTGAGAGATGAGATCAAATAGGCCAAAGAGCCTTCCACATTGGAACCGACCTTACAAACTCTGAGTGTGAAAGCAAATGAGTGCAGGAATTGTGGAGAGGCTGCAAGAGAAAATTGCTCACGGGTGTCAGCCATGGCTCAGTGGGTAGCACTCTCGCCTCTGAGTCAGAAGGTTGTGGGTTCAAGTCCCACTCCAGAGACATGAGCACAAAAATCCAGGCTGACACTCCAGTGCAGTGCTGAGGGAGTGCTGCACTGCTGGAGGTGCTGCCTTTTGGATGAGACATTAAACTGAGGCTCCATCTGCCCTCTAAGGTGGATGTAAAAGATCCCATGTTCTTCCCCGGTGTTTTGGCCAATATTTATCCCTCAACTAACATCACTAAACGAGGTTAGCTGGTCATTATCTCATTGCTGTTTGAGGGACCTTGCTGTGCACAAATTGGATGCCACATTTCCCTACAATAGGGATTACACTTTAAAAAGTACTTCATTGGCTGTAAAGAGCTTTGGGACATCCTGTGGTCACGAAAGTCACTGTATAAATGGAAGTCTTTCTTTCTTTCATAAACCAATGATACAAAATGACACATGCGGTTGAGCCTTACTTATATTTATATCTGCAGCTGGGAAAAGATCCCAGTGCAGACACAGTAGTTTGGGATCTTTTGTTCACACGTTACGCTGTCAGTGTTTAAGTTGTGAATCCGGGGTTCTGTGATCCCCACTGAAACTACTCCCCTAAATAAAACTCCAATCGGTTGAATTAACTATGACTGATACTGAAGACAATTCTGTTATGTTCATTAATAATAAATATACATTCTTATTATGAACACAGCTAGCTTTTGCTAGTTACTTTATTGAGCCATGTGGACTAGGTACAGCATCTTGTAGAGGCTTCCATCTTGACTGCTGCCTTGTGGGTAACCTAGCCTCATGGGTAATGTAGTCTTAATACATACAGCTATATACAGCTCTACTGCTCCACCTAGTGTCCACCACAGAATGACATGTTATTGATCACTACATCCCCCTTTCTTTGGAGGTTTAACAAAATCAATATCACTCAACTTTCAAGAAAACAATAAAGATAATATCAGTAACACTTTTGTTAGTGCTCTATAAACATAAACATTTTCAAAACAGTCAACACATTTTCAAAGCTTTACATTGTACTCAAAGATTAAGTCTATCAGGCTCTTTTACTTCACGTGTGGATCTTCTCAACACGGGTAAGTCTATGTGTCTTCATGAGATTGTTCTGGCGGTGAATGACAAGATGCAGTTGCGGCATTGTCATCAATCTGCTCTTGTATAGATCGAGGTCTCCTTGCGATCTTTGCTTGGAGAGGGTTTCAGTGTTTCCTTCACTCTTCATGCCATAACTCTCAATGTAGTCAATGCACTCTCGAAAAACTGCTGGCAGCTGGATCCCATCATACAGCATAGTCCTCTCAGCAGCCTCGGCTAATGGAACACCAAAGATTGGCCTGAGGGAAGAAGGAGTATCCACCGGAACTGCTTCCTGCTCTGGTGCAGGCTTTTTATTTTTCTCTTTCCACTGCTTAACAACATCTGCTGCGGTTATATCTTTGGACTTTTTCTCCTTGTGTTTTTCCTCTTTGTGCTTTTCTTCCTTTGGCTTCTCTTTGACCTTGAAGTCTTTTTCTTTCTTCTTGGAGAAACTAGGCTTTTTGAAGACATGGATACCCTTTGGCCTTTTCATCCTTGATGGGCTCTCTACTTCATCACCTGAGTCATCTGGTCTGCTTATGGCACAGTTTATACGGTAAACTCTTTTGACCAGTTCTAAGTCCTCACAAGCTTTGTCACCCAGTAGTGAATCAAGCCTTTCAGCCACAACAGAAAACATGAGATGATGCACTTTGTCTTTGACTGTCACTTTAAGTCTGCATACACCTAAGCTATCTATTTTCTGTCCGTTATAGTCCTTCAGTAGTACTGACTTTTTCTGTATTTTGGGCTTTTCTTTCATATTGTTAATGTCACTCATACTGATTAAGTTTGCTTTTGCCCCAGTGTCCAGTTTCAATGTAACTAATGCTCCATTTATCTGCAGTGGGATCACCCATTTGTCCACTTTTACTGCATTGACTTTATGTTCAGCATTGTCCATATCTGAGGGCTGCACATTTTCTGTATCATTTTTGACATTGTCACATGACACCATTCCTACAAAAAATGTCTCACTTAAATCAGTGTCCTCAATCACATTAACTTGTTGCCCTTTCGTTGTTTTTACTTTTGAAAAGCATTGTTTGGCAAAGTGATTCTTTCCATTACACTTTGTGCACATTTTTCCAAACGCTGGGCATTGTCTTAACAATTAAAAATTTCATCCTCCGATTGCTTTTCATTTCTGTTCTGCCCATGTTTCTTCCCCTTGTAGGACACAGCACCGACAGCAGCATTATCACTCATTACATTCGCATCATTATTGATTTCACTGAAAGTCTTCGCGTGATTTCGAGCTAGCTCGCTGGCTTTGCATATTGTCACAGCATTTTCCAATGTTAGTTCGGTTTCTCTCAACAGACGTTCCCTGACTTTTTTATCATGAATACCAAACACAATCTGGTCACGAATCATGGATGCTTTGAGCTCAGAGAAATTACATGTCTGTGCTTTCAGTTTCAGATCAGTTATAAAGCTAACAAAAGTCTCATTTTGTTGCTGTGTCCGAGAACGGAAGATGTATCTTTCATACGTCTCATTCTTTTTGGGAGAGCAATGTGCATCAAATTTTTTTAGCACATCTTCTAATTTTTCTCTGTTCTCCGCTGGATTAAATACAAATGTATTAAATACCTCTATCGCCTGTGGGCCTGCAACCGTAAGCAGCAACGCTATCTTCCTTGCGTCTGGCTTCGTACCGAATCCGATGGCTGCAATGTAGAGTTCGAATTGCTGTTTAAAAGTCTGCCAATTATAGTCGATTTTTTCTGTGAGATTCAAACGCTCTGGTGGCTTCAAATTCTCCATGTCGCTTTTCACAATTTTCAGCAGATCTTTACCACCTTGGTACCATGTTATGTTCATTAATAAATATACATTCTTATTATGAACACAGCTAGCTTTTGCTAGTTACTTTATTGAGCCATGTGGACTAGGTACAGCATCTTGTAGAGGCTTCCATCTTGACTGCTGCCTTGTGGGTAGCCTAGCCTCATGGGTAATGTAGTCTTAATACATACAGCTATATACAGCTCTACTGCTCCACCTAGTGTCCACCACAGAATGACATGTTATTGATCACTACAAATTCCTGCTTAGAGCTGACTTCATTAACTGTGTGAGGAACCAACAGGAATCTCCATTTTCCCAGGCTCAGTGGCGCTCCCTAAACTTTGTTCCCTGTTGTATTTTTTTTAGATTCTGACAGCTCAAGGAGTAAATTGACTGCACGCCATTCAAATCCCAGAAACGTCTCCAGCCTCATATTCACATCGCCAGTTGTGTCGACACTACCCGCTGCCTCAGCGAACAGATACTCGGCCCCCATCTCAGGGGTAAGCGTGGTTAACTCTTCCCAGCCTGGGATGTTTCCAGTCAGAGTTGGCGTGTAGGATATATTGCAGGGTGGTTCCTTGTCCTGAATCCAGCCGCACAAACCTGCTCTTTAACCTTCAACAACAACAGCAACAACTTGTATTTATATAGCGCCTTTAATGTAGTAAAACACCCCAAGGCGTTGCACAGGAGTATTTTAAGACAAAAAAATTGACACGAGCCACATAAGGATAAATTAGGGCAGGTGACCAAAAGTTTGGTCAAAGAGGTAGGTTTTAAGGAGCATCTTAAAGGAGGAAAGAGAGATAGCAAGGCGGAGAGGTTTAGGCAGGGAATTCCAGAGCTTAGGGCCTAGGCAACAGAAGGCACGGCCACCAAAGGTTGAGCGATTATAATCAGGATGCTCAAGAAGGCAGAATTAGAGGAGCGCAGATATCTCAGGGTGGGGAGGGTTGTGGGGCTGAAGGAGATTACAGAGATAGGAAGGGGCGAGGCCATGGAGGGATTTGAAAACAAGGATGAGAATTCCCTGAGGTACCGCAGAGTATAAATTTGTCATAAAATCATTTAATCATAGAATCATACAGCACAGAAGGAGGCCAATCGGACCACCGTGCCTGTGCCAGCTCTTTGAAAGAGCTATCCAATTAGCCCCACTCCTCTTCACTTTCCTGCAAATTTCTCCTTTTCAAGTATTATTGTTTGAAAGTTACTATTGAATCTGCTTCCACCACCCTTTCAGACAGTGCATTCCAGATCATAACAACTTGCCATTTAAAAAAAAAATTCTCCTCATCTCACCTTTTTTTTGCCAATTACCTTAAATCTATGTCCTCTGGTTACCGACTCTCCTGCCAGTGGAAGCAGTTTCTCGCTATCTACTGTATCAAAACCTCTCATAATTTTGGACATCTCTACTTAATCGCCCCTGAACTTTCTCTGCTCCAAGGAGAACAATCCTCAGATTGTCCTCTTCCATTGGTGTAGCTTTGCTGATGCTGTTTTGAATAGTGCAGTCGAAACACCCACTGATACTAGACCACCGGATCCACACTGTGTCCTAGATTCTCCGCTTGGCTAATGGCCCAGAAATTCGGGTCGAGGGCTTCCCGCGGGTTCAAGCCCCCGATCTGCACTTAGCTTGCGCGCCGGCCGTTGAGCTGTGGGCCCGCGTGGAATTGCGATCCTGGGCCTGCTCCAGCTGCCGGTGTGCAGTGCTTGCGTATCCCAGGGGCGCAGTTAGTTCGATGCATCCCCTGGGATCACGTGGGTCATGGGCAGCCAATCGGAGCAGGGAATGCTCCATTCATAAGTTTGACAGGAAGGGCTCTCAAGACTTAAAAATACTACAGCCCCAAAATAGCACTAAATCTTCAAATAATTTTTTTTTTAAATCACATTTTTTAAATAAACTATAAATTACATGAAATAACTATTTTAAACAATAATTTAAATTTTTGGAAAAATTATTTTATTTTCTAATGGGGCTAAAAATAAACTTACCTTGCTTTAAAGTATTTAAAAATAATAAACCTGTGGAAAAAATGTTTTAATTTTAATTAATTCACCACTTACCTTGTAAAAAGCAGGCCTTATGCCTGCTTTTTATATTTATAAATTCTGCAGGCTTACCCTCCCGGGAAAACCTGTTTTAAAAAAAAAAACGAAGTTCGATGCGCACGCGCAGCCTCCCCCGCGCACGCGTTCGACCTCTGAACCTCTTCGTTCAGAGGAACGGAAGTGCCGGTTTCCCGCACAGGCGCAGTGCATGCAGGAAACCGCCACTTCCATTGGGCCTACGGGTGAGTACCCCGTGTGTACTCACCCGTGGAGACCCAAATTTCTGGGCCATTATACTAGCAGAAGTAGAACGGAATAGGGCTTCTCCCCATTGCAAGGATGTGCCCCTGACCTCAACGCTATTTCTGGGGTCAGAGTGATTTAAAGGTTGGGGCCGCTCCCTGGCCACTGCTCCGGAGCCTTCCTGGGAGCAGCTGGAGCCCAGTCCTGCCATCGATTGCACACACTTCCTGGCCCTTTCATCTTTAGCCCTACTACTCATTCTGGATGCCAGGCTTGCCCCAACATTGCTTGTGCTAAGGTGGAAATGCTGGGGAAATATGTTGGTATTCCCATCATTTTGCAACTAATTATAATATGCCTGACTATTCTTCAGCTGATGCATTATACACCCAACCTCAGGCAGATAATGCCGGAAGTGGTGGAACGAGCAGAGAGCCAGCATGTTGAACAGAAAATCATTGGGCTGATTGTATTGTGGGATGAGAAGCATATCGTGGGCACATGGGGCATAAGATGGGGGGGTGCTAGGGGCTTATCATTGGGGGGGCTAGGGGAGTATCATGGGGGGGCATTAGGAGTGTATCATGGGGGGGCTAGGGGGTGTATCATGGGGGGGCTAGGGAGTATCATCTGGGGCTAGGGAGTATCATGAGGGGGCAGGGGGCTAGGGTGTACCATGGGGTGCTAGCGGCGTATCATGGGGGGGCTAGGGGGTGTATCATGGGGTGGGGCTAGGGAGTATCATTGGGGGCGGGGGGGTGTACCATTGGGGGCGTATCGTAGGGGCGCTAGGGAGTATCATTGGGGGCAGGGGGAGGTGTACCATGGGGTGCTAGCGGCATATCATGGGGGGGCTAGGGGGTGTATCATGGGGTGGGGCTAGGGAGTATCATTGGAGGCAGGGGGGGTGTACCATGGGGTGCTAGCGGCGCATCATGGGGGTGCGAGAAGCATATTGTGGGGAGAGCCACAAAAAAGGCATTTGATAAGCGTGAGATATAATGAGCAATACAATGCCACCTCAGTCAGAAAATGCCCAGCTCGATATGCTGCTGAGCTACACTCTGTGTATGGAGTGAGTTAATCAAAGGCTGGGACACAGTTAGCCTCAGCACCCCTGGCCAAGGATAAATCAGCCAGGGTACCTGCTGCTGATCACTGTCCAGTAACTATTGGAAAATGTGGACGTTGGATGAGGACAGGCTTGGGTTCAGCCGTGGTGACCCCCCTTCCACAGTTGAACATCTTGCTGAATCTCACACTAGCCTTAATTGTGACACATAGCAACTTGGGTGAGGTAGCGGTGAGCTACCTCATGGATGCAGCAGGGAGCCAGTGCCTACAGGAGAGGAGGGAGAAAACAGCTGAGAAAGAGCAGACCGCTCTCCACACGGCCTGTTCTAATCTCTCAATTAGGAGGAGGTTTATGACCGATGGAACCACACTCAGGCACAAGGCATGGGAGGAGGGGAATAGAATCCAGACACTGTCCAGCTCCCTTTGCCGACTGAATGTACAGCATTGTTGCCCACCCTGAGCTTGCTGTGTTGCCACCTGAACAGCTCCTCACGTGGAAGATGCAAATTACATTTCTCTTTCTTGCAGTTCCCAAGTCCAAGTTTCACCATGCCAGCAGAAGTGACCCAGACGCTCCTGTTCTGCTTCCTGTGGGTTCTGAAGAATGCTGATGAAGCGACCATTAAAAGGTGGACGCTGAGACTTCCAGCCCAGTGCCTGCTCAGCCTCCTGGAGCTTCTTGACCTCTGTGTTTCCAGCTTTGAGTACGAGGTCAGAGGGTGACAGATGCACATGTAAAAAATGATTTACAGTTTCAGTAAATCCAATGAATCTACTTTCCAAAACAGTCAACAACAACAACAACTTGTATTTATAATAGCGCCTTTAACGTAGCAAAACGTCCCAAGGCGCTTCACAGGAGTATTAAAAGATAAAACAATTTGACACCGAGCCACATAAGGAGAAATTAGGACAGGTGACCAAAAGCTTGGTCAAAGAGGTAGGTTTTAAGGAGCGTCTTAAAGGAGGAAAGAGAGGTAGTGAGGCGGAGAGGTTTAGGGAATGATCGTTATGGAGAAAGGTTGGAGGTGGCTTGCTCCTGACGATGCCCTGCACTCCTGGAGGAACTATAGCATTCCAGGTCCATTTACCTCTTATGAGCAATAATAAGGCTAACTGTAAAGTAGGTGGTGCCATGTGAAGTGATGAGGGTGAGCAGTGCTTTTTATCATTATACCTAAAATGTCATAAGTGGTCTCAAGGTTTTAAAGTTACTGCACCTGTAAGTCACACAACGTTACGTGACTAACTGAGTATAATGAGACGTCACCCAACGTTATGTGACAGCCCCAAACTCCACCCTCAGTAATTCCCTGCTATGCATTTTGGCAAATAAATCGTGCATAGGATTTACTCGTAAATTGGCAAGTGAACAGACAGTAGTGTAAAGCATCCTTTGCGACTGGAACTCGGAAAACTGCCACTGTCTGAGACTAAATCCTGGCGTGTCTGTGTCTATTGACAAACCTACCGAACCTGGCCGTGTATCTGAGCGCTCGCCTACTGAGGAATGAATCAGAAGCAAACGCAGCGGCTTGGCATGGAATGTATTGTGTCTGAGTGCACAGGGAAGTGTGGAAACATCAGAAAGGGGAGAATGGAGGCGCAGAAGCCAAATCCCTGCTTGCCCGGTTATGTCGGGGAACCTTCTGAACCTGGCCACGCACCTTAGCACTGGCGAAAAAGGGGGAAAGCTGAAAAGGAAGCAGTCAATTAGTGTGAAATAAATGCCGCCCTCAGCCAGAAGCAACCCAGCACCACCTCTACACTGAGCTGAAAGTCTAACCTCTAACATTCCTCCCCCACCACCTGAGAATAAAATCTCTCTTCCCTCCCGTCTCATGGAGATGAATTTAGGCCCTAGTCCAGTGCAGCTCCCCTTCCCACTGAGGTGAAAGTTAGTGCTACCCAGTGCCACCCAACCCTTCCTTTGTTGCCCCCTTTACTCCAACACCCTTCAGAGGGCAGTGGCAGATTGAGGCCCTGACTGAGATCCCAGCAGCTCACCGGGGCAGGGGTAGATTGAGGCCTGGTGCAGGCTGAGGCTGTGACTGAGGTGTTGTGAAGATCTTTTAACTGATTTACAGACAATGAGAAAGTTACACAGCAGCACCTGCTGGTATGTGAACAATCTGTTCCACGGGGGCAGCTCTTGATTCTCCGTGTGTTGGAGTCTGCATCTTGCCTGGTGGAGTCCATGATAGAGCAGATTGAATACGGTCTGCGGGAGGAGCAGACATGGTGGGCTGATTGGCCATTTCTTGTTCTTTCTCCTCACATTGCTGTCTGTGCTGTGTCTGAGAGAGGAATTGGTTTCTTTACTAGAGCAAGGACAGAATGAAACGACATTAAATCTGTTCGCAGGGCCAGCCGTCCACGGAACAGATCAGCAGCCATGTTTACAGGAAGTCAAGGGATATGAAGGCGCGGCTAGAGGAGACCATCTTTGGAACCACAGGAGCCCGAAGGGAAATGATGAAACGGCGGGAATTTCCAGGTGAGTGGGTGCCCGTGTCCCACACCTGTCAGGGCTTGAAAAACCTGGATCATGTTCCCCCAGTCAATCTTCAAAACAAGTGCAACTCTTTGAATCTCTTCGCACAGCTTAATTCCCGGGAAAGTCACCTTGCTCTTCCCTGAACCTGCTCCATTGCAGATTGGGGGGGGATTGAATGTTCAAGCCACCCCTCCCAGCGGATCGTGGTTGGGGGTGGGGGGAGGGGGGCGGTGGCGGGCAATGACCTACCATTGCTGTGGCCACGGAAATGTTGACCTAGGCCTACCGCTGGGCACGGAGCGGTTCCCTGAGTCAGGCGGGAGGTCCATTTAAAATGCAAACCAGTGTCAGTTGGCAGCCCGGCCGCAGAGGCCCTGGGAAGGTCCGTTCCACATTATGTTTGCGGGGCCAAGAGGAGCAGGGGCGCTCCTCTAGGACCCACAAATATGCTGCAGGCCACTGCCGGCCTGATCTCATCCCTTAAACCTTGCCCCGCTGCCCCACCACCACCCCCATGGCCTACCTGTGGGTGCCACCAATGACCCAGCCAGCTGACATTCCTGAGGGTCCCTAATTTCTTTTGCTTCACCATTGGTGGCTGATGTAAGAAAAAGGAGACTTACCATCAAGTAACTTTAAAGTAAGCTTTAAGTAACTTATAAACACACTATATACAAGAGAGGTCTTTACCATGCCTCTGGTAGAAGCCTCTTACAATACTGAACAGACCAGTATTTATACCAGTCCAACAGGAAGTGACATATGACAGGAAGTGAGGGATGTACACAGTTCATAGTTCACAGTTCACAGTTCACAGGAAGTGATGACATAACTTCCCGGAAGTTATTATTTTTATCACATTCTTCCCTCCTGCAGGATTAGGAGGCTGTGGTCTACCTTTTGGTCCGCAGCCGCCGAACAAGGAAGAGTCGCACCCGTTTGGATTCCCGTCGTAGAGGGTCGCTGGTCCGCTTACATGCGGTTGGCCATTGGTCAGAGTCTGTGTGGCCTGGATTGCCCTGTGAGGGGTCGGGGAGATCATGGCTTCGAGTACGAGCCCCAATAGGTTCAAAGTCGGACTGCCTCTGTTCAGAGGGAGGTGCAGAGCTGGTCTGTGGCGGATCAGTACTTTCATGCGAGGTACTGGGAGGGTCGCAACCTTGAGCACGGGGTTCTACCGGCACCAAGCTAGTTGGTGTCCGATCAGGATCCTGGAGAGGGGTACCCGATAGGTCCCAAGAGTTTCCTGGTGAAATGCCATCACCCGATGTCCCACTAGGTCCTGGTGGGCAGGGAGCCAGATCCCGTAATGATACGGTAGATTCTCGGCCGTCGGAATATCGTATGTTTGCATAGGTGGGGTTGGCATCGGTTAGTTCGACCTCGTCTACAAGAGGGTCATTTTTAGACGTCCGAACGTATCTTCGGAGTAATACAGGTCCAGGAGTAGTTAGCCATGACGGGAGTGATGTCCCATGAGATGAGCGACGCTGGAATCCAAAGAACCGCTCATGAGGTGTAGTATTTGTGGCTGTAGAAAGCAGGGACCGTATAGAGTGCAATGCATCCGGAAGCACTGTTTCCCATTGCTGGTCTGGTAGGCCCCGAGATCTTAAAGCGAGACGTACGGAATTCCAGATGATACCGTTATACCTCTCTACCTGCCCATTTCCGATGGGATGGTATGGTGTTGTTTTGCTTGTAGCAATTCCCCGTTCTGAGAGGTAGTCCTTGAGTTCCCTTGACATAAAGGATGGACCCCGATCTGAGTGAATATAAGCCGGCATGCCACAGAGAGAAAATACCTGCTCAAGGCAGCAGATTACTGTGGACGCCAGCATATTGGAGCAGGGGAAGGCAAACAGAAAACGTGAATATTCGTCGATCATGGTGAGCAAATATGTGTTCCGAGTTGAAGAGGGCACTGGGCCCTTAAAATCGATGCTAAGTCGTTGCATCGGTTGGGTTGCATGTATGAGTATACCAGCTGAGGGGCGGAAGAACTGAGGTTTTAATTCCGCACAAAGCCGGCATTCTGAGCATATTTTCTTTACATCTCCAGTGGAAAAAGGGAGATTCCGTGATCGTACGAAATGTAGCATGCGCGTAACGCCAGGATGACACAAACCATTGTGGACATCCATGAGAGTGGAGGATGACATAGTGGAGCAGAATGCCCGTGTGAGGGTGTCCGGGGCCACATTCTCCTTGCCAGGCCGATAGAGAATGGTATAACCAAAAGAGGCCAGTTCCATCCTCCAAAGTTGTATTTTATTATTCTTAATTTTGGTTCGTTTGCGATTATCGAGCATGAAGGCGACTGATCGTTGGTCCGTGATCAATGTAAAGTGCTGGCGAGCTAGAAAATGGTTCCACTTCCGTACTGCCTCTATGATGGCTGTGGCTTCTTTCTCAACCGGAGGATAATGTAGCTCGGCACCTTGTAAGGTCCTGGACATAAATGCTACAGGACGACCTTCCTGATTCAGAGTAGCCGAGATCGCCACCTCCGAGGCATCACATTCAACCACGAAAGGGAGATTCTCATCAATGGAGTGAAGAGCCGCTTTCTCCAACTGTTTTTTGAGAAGGTTAAAGGCTGCAACAGCCGCTGTTCCCAGTGGAAATGATCTAGCATGCAGCAAGGGTTGGATTTTGTCCGAAAAATGAGGAATCCATTTAGCGTAGTATGCAAACAGACCGAGAGCCCGACGTAAAGAAGCCGGATTCTTAGGTGACGGGAGCTCTTGGAGCGGGCGAAGTCTTTCTGGGTCTGGCTTAATGATACCATTGCCTACGCAGTAGCCAAGGATGTTGATGGTCGGTTGCGACTCAACAGATTTGGATTCATTCAGGGTCAAATTACGGCGATGGAGGGCATCCCGAAATTTTTGGAGGTTGGAGTCGTGTTCCTGTTGATCGTGACCTGCAATGGTAATGTTATCAAGATAGGGAAAAGTGTCCCTTAGGTTTTCCTGCTTAACCAGGCCATCCATTGCCCGTTGAAAGACAGCCACTCCATTAGTAACACTGAATGGGAGGTGACGAAATTGGTACAGCCGTCCATTAGCCTCAAAGGCTGTGTACTGCTTATCTGAGACCTTCAAGGGTAACTGATGATAGGCACTTTTTAAGTCGTAAGTGGAGAACATTGTGTATTCGGCCAGTTTATTAACCATATCATCAATGCGTGGCAATGGGTAGGCGTCCAAGTCGGTATATTGATTGATGGTTTGCGAATAATCGATGCATAGTCGCTGTTTGTGAGGTTTTAGAGGGTTCTTGACAATGACGACTTGAGCCCGCCAGGGCGACGAACATGGTTCAATGATATCCTCTGCTAGAAGTCGAGAGATTTCAGCCGCAATAAAAGATTGGTCTTCCTGATTAAAGCGCCGCGATTTCGTTATTATCGGTTGGCATTGAGGCGGAATACTGGCAAATAATGAGGGTTCATCAAGTGAAGCTGCTGATAATGCACAAAATGGTAATTTAGACGGTATATTAGAAATAGTAAGTCCGGGTTTGGATCCACCAAACTCAATGGTGAGTTTCTTATGCTGTTTTTGGAAGTCCAGCCCTAAGAGGAGATCACTACATAAGTCCTTGAGCACCGAAAGTCGGGTGGAGGGATACGTACGACCATGAAGTGTCATATCAACAACACAAAAGCCGGAGATTCTGGTATTAAGTGATGACTGGGCCATCGCAATTGCCTGGTCCGATGGGAAGACATGTAGTTTCAATTTCGCAACAATCTGTTCCTTAATGAAACTATCAGTACTTCCTGAGTCAATTAAGGCATCTAAGGTATGCCCTTTAATTGAAATTTTTGTGGCTGCATGAGACAGGTTCTGTGGGCAAGCAGCTGTAATTGGTGTCGTTGCACAGAGAGTGGCTAAAACTCTCGGTGTGCTTCTTCGGGAGAGAGCTCGAGAGGAAGCTTGATAGGTCCTAGCTGGAGCATCTTGATAGGCCCTAATTGGGGCAGTTCGGTAGGCCTTAGCTGGATTGGCCCTCGTAGAGGCCCTTGATAGGCAAACTTTAGCAAAGTGTCCTTTTTTCCCGCAATAACTGCAGATTGCATTGCGAGCAGGGCAGGTTTTCCTAGGGTGAAAAGCATCTCCACAAAAGAAGCATTCCTTCCTAGATTGCCAAGAGGCTGCTAAAGTGGGGTCGTCCTCCTCTTCTTCATCAGAATTATCAGAATTAGATTCCCCCATGATAGGGTTCACCTGAGACCGCTTGAATTGTCTGGTTGCAGCTACAGCAGCAGATCGAGATCTGGGCAGCTGATAGAGGTCTGCATTTCTCTTTGCCAAATCCAGTGAACAAGCTAGGTCAAAAGCTTTTTGTAGCTCAAGTGTTTTACTTTCTAGTAGACGCTGGCGTATAAATGGAGAGGCAATCCCGCAGATGAAAGCATCATGAATCATTTCTTGGCGGTACAGCTCAGCTGAGGCTGCCTGAAAGTTACAATCTACGCTGAGCCTGCGAAGTTCTTGCAGGAATTCGTCAATTGATTCCCCTGGCCCTTGTCGGGCTGTGGCCAGTAGATGTCTAGCATAGACCTCATTTGGGGTCTTCGCATACAGTTTTTTAAGTGCCCGAATCACCTCTTCGTAATTATCCCAGTCATCAACATATTCGAACACTTTTGGGGTCACATAATTGACAAGTATCTTCAATTTAGCAGGAGCATCCGCTTTACATTCATCCAGAAAATTCTCAAAAGTACGATACCAATGCTTCCATACCCTGCCAGCTGCTGGTGTATTCGGGTCCAAGTCCAGACGAATAGGTCTAAGGATTTTCTCCATGATGGGTGGTTCCCTGGATCCTTAACTTCTGAGTTTGTCTGAAGGTCTAGTATTTGTCAGTGTAAATACTAAGTTACTTAAATTGATGTAAGAAAAAGGAGACTTACCATCAAGTAACTTTAAAGTAAGCTTTAAGTAACTTATAAACACACTATATACAAGAGAGGTCTTTACCATGCCTCTGGTAGAAGCCTCTTACAATACTGAACAGACCAGTATTTATACCAGTCCAACAGGAAGTGACATATGACAGGAAGTGAGGGATGTACACAGTTCATAGTTCACAGTTCACAGTTCACAGGAAGTGATGACATAACTTCCCGGAAGTTATTATTTTTATCACAGTGGCCATGCCTTCAGCTGCCTAGGCCCTAAACCTTGGAATTCCCTCCCTAAACCTCTCCGCCTCGCTACACCTCTCTCTCCTCCTTTAAGACACTCCTTCAAACCTACCCCTTTGACCAAGCTTTTGGTCACCTGTCCTAATATCTCTTTATGTGGTTCGGTATCAAAATTTGTTTGATAACGTCCTGTGAAGCGCCTTGAGACATTTTACTATGTTAAGGGAGCTATATTAATGCAAGTTGTTGTCAAAATCAGCGAGCTGCCTCAGGCCACTGGTTTAGCATCTGCAGCTTGACGGAATTTAAATAAAGCCCAGGCCTCAAAATCACAGGGGCCTCTTCGTCACTGGGATGGGTGGGTGGGTGGCCGGCCAATTTTTTTTAAATTCATTCACAGGACGTGGGCATCGCTGGCAAGGCCAGCATTTATTGCCCATCCCTAATTGCCCTTCAGAAGGTGGTGGTGAGTCATCTTCTTGAACCACTGCAGTCCATCATAGCAGTTTTTTGATATGACTGAGTGGCTTGCTAGTGGCCATTTCAGAGGGCAGTTAAGAGCCAACCACATTGCTGTGGGTCTGGAGTCACATATAGGCCAGACTGGGTAACGATGGCAAGTTTCCTTCCTCTAAAGAGACATTAGTGAACCAGTTGGGTTTTACAACAATCTAGTAGTTTTATTACTAATTCTAGCTTTTTATTCCAGATTTATTTAATTAACTGAATTTAAATTCCCCAACTGGTGGGATTTGAACTCACGTCTCACAGATTATTATTCCCGGCCTCTGGATTACTAGTCCAGTAACATAACCACGATGCCACCGTACCCGAATGCTAAAAATCTACCCCTGGGTGTGTAAACCTGCAGGCAATATTCTGACCAGGAACTCACCAATGTCTGAAAGTCCCATCCTGGCTGAGGTTTGCGTTCCTCGCTGCCCTCTCTTTAAGTCTCACCTGTGTTTTTGGCACTCAGGAATCGACAGGTTGTTCCCAGGGGTGAGTGTGGGCCTACACGAGAAGTTGCGCTGGCGGAAGGACCTGACACAGTGGCGCCAGGCCATCGATAAAGACAAGTAAGAGGATGCTGTGCTCTGTGCTTTTGTGCGTAATGTATTATTTATCTGTTTGGGGGGTGAAATTGTTCTTGAGTGGTATCGCAAAATAGGCACTAGTGAATCGGCAGCCTGTTTTACACTCGGCGCGATGGTGTAAACAAACTGTCAATTTGCTATAGCTCGTCTTGCGCTACCACCCAAGACCAATTTCACCCCGAATGTGTTTTTATTTGTGTGTGTTTGTGCATTTGGGCCTGTGTGAGTGTGTCTATATATCTGTGAGTGGGTGTGAATGCATCTGTGTGTGAGTGAGTGTGTGTCTGAGTGTCTCTGTGTATCTTTGTGTGTCAGTGTATCTGTGCGTGTGTGTGTCTGTGTGTCCGTGTGTGCGACTCTGTCTGTGTGAGTGTGTCTGTGTATGAGTGGGTGTGAGTGCATCTGTGTGTGTGTCTTGTGAGTGAGTGTGTACATGTGAGTGTGAGTGTCTGAGTATGTCTGTGTATCCGTGTGTGTGTGAGTGTGCCTGTGTGTGTGACTTCAACCTTTGTTCACTGGCCAGCTGCCCCCCTCCTGCTGATTCCAGTCATTGTCACTTTCCCGGGTATGTCAGTGTGAACTATTCCTGAAGCTGCCGTTTGATCAATGACCCAAAGCTCACATAGGATCTGTGCTCACTATCGGGAACAAAAGCCTTACTTTCCCTGCCAGCGCGCTCTCGTACACTTATTCCATGTGAACGAGATGCTACAGGTTTACCTTTCTCTTGCACCAGTTTTCCCCCCGCCCTAGTTGTATCAGCAAGTTCTAGAGAGTGTTGGGTAAGTGCCGGAGAAGGCTATGACTGGTATCATGGGATACGATATTTCCTGGAGATTGGAACTGGCCTTCAATGGCCTAATCGGGTCCTGTAAGTTCCTATATTCCTGCCTTAGGCTGGCACAGCTTGTTCCTAGCTCTGATGCTAACCCAGTGCCTGTCTGCTTATCTCTGTTATCTCAGGTTGAAGATGGAGCTCGAGCAAGAAGCCTTGATCAGCGGGAACCTGGCCATGGAGACTAACCTGATTGTGCTGGACACCCTGGAGCTGGTGATACAGGTATGAGGTGCAGTGATCTTTCCCCCTCAGCCTCTCCTCACCCCAACCTTCCTACATCGCTGTTTCACAATTGGCAAATAAAGTTCAACAGAATTAATACCATGAAAAATCATCATGTCGTCAATCTCAAGGACATAGAGGTTCAAAGGGGGTTGTTCTTCTGGGTTTATGCTTCTGGAACATTGCCTCTCATGGCCTGAGAGTCAATCTAGGGCCAAGGCCGTTTTATCCTTGACAGTTGCAAAATCAATACTTTAAATTCAGCATTGTAATATTTTATCAGAAGATATCTGGTTAATTTTTTACTTTAAATGCGCTTGTTCTAGTTACATTTGCCTCACTAATTACCTACCAGTCTCTGTTGCCCCAGTAGAGGTTTAATATTGCCCTTCCTCCAATCCACTGGTAATGTTAACGTTTGGATTTATATATTAACTAATACTGCGTATTGCAGCTATAACACCTGCCAGGATTCAGTTAAGATTCTTGCACCATCACACTTGAGCCCCTTATCGAACAAGCTGGCCTAGAAATTGGGTTGGTAGCGCCGGCGCTGAGCGCCTAAAGAGACCTAGAATTGGGGCGATACCCTATGTTGGGGCGGTCGCTATGAAGATAGCGACAACTCAGATCTTGACTATACGTTTAGCGCCTGCGCTAAGTGTTTGCGCGCGCCCGCGAGCGCAAGCAGCTCATGACGTCATTTCAGTGTGCAATGCCTTCTAGGAGCGCCTGAGCGCATATTGGGTGGCGCCCGGAGCCTTTGCGCCTAGCGCTATTAGTGACAGTTCGAGGGAGGGCTAGCAGGCCCTTCTCGGAGTAGGGGGGCGCTATTTAAAGGGACAGCTCTAGTGCAGAATCTTCAGCCACTTGGCCTGCTCATAGCGATCGTTGCTGGATAGAGTTGGCGAGCTACTGTGGAGCGGAGTTTTGGGCATTTAGCTTTAGAGTACTTGGGACCTTCAAACCTGTCCGAAGCACTTGCAGCACTACACCTAAAAGCCTTTTGACCAACTGGCATCGGAATGGGAGCTTCTTTGGAGGGCGACGGCCTCATCGCCCAACACTGTGAAGGGGCAGAGAGACGGCGGGCGAGAGGGCCGGGATTGGCCAGAAGGAGGAGGGGCAATGGAGGTCGGCCAATCCGACGGCATGCTGTGAGGGTCTTTAGGCAGCATGTCACAAGCCTTGACATGTCGGAGGAGCAGTGTTTGGGAAGGCTCCGATTCTGGAGGGACATTGTTACTGATCTGTGCCATCTGCGTGGTCAGGATCTGCAGCCGCGGGAACGGTGCAGAACCTCTCTGTCCGTGGTCGCTAAACTGACTGATGGCCTCAAGTTTTATGCCAACGGACCCTTTCAGCCAGCCATTGGGGACATTGCGACTGTTGCTCAGGTTGTAGTCCACTGTTGCATCCGGCAAGTTACAGATGCCCTTTATAGGCGAAGGCGTCAATTCATGACCTTGCCTCTGACCCTGCACAAGCAGGCGGAGCGCGCGCAGGGTATCGCTTCTATTGCGGACTTCCCCATGGCGCAGGGGGCGACTGACAGCACACACGTGGCTTTGAAGGCGCCATGCTATCATCCTTAAGACTTCCACAACCGCAAGGGGTTCCACTCCCTCAACATGCAGCTGGTCTGTGACCACCGCCAAATCATCATGGCAGTCACCGCGCATTTCCCAGGGTGCAGCCACGATGCCTTTATCCTGCGGTTGACCTCAGTTTGTAACCTTTCTGAGGGGCTGGCTCGAAGACGAGGCTGGCTTACTGGGGACAAGGGCTATCCTCTCTGGCCATGGCTGATGACAACACTCCGTGTGGCCGACACCCCAGCAGAAGAGCTGATCAGCAGCGGCCATCAGGCGACCAGGCACAGTAAACAGCACACTATTGGTGTTCTCAAAAAGCGTTTCCGATGTCTGGAACATTCGGGGGGATCCCTGCAGTTCTCGCCGCAGCAAGTGGTACACATCGTCGTCGTCTGCTGCATGCTCCACAACTTGGCGAATCGCCGCATCCAGCCAATTCCAGCTGTTCCTCAACGACCAGCAGAGCAGGAGGAGGAGGAGGAAGAGCAGGCGGAAGAGGAGGAGGATGAGGAGGAGGAGGAAGAGCAGGCGGAGGAGGAGGAGGAGGCGGAGGAGGAAGAGCAGGCGGAGGAGGAGGAGGAGGAGGAAGATGGAAGGGCTGCTGAAAGTGGAAGGGCCATACGTCAGAGGCTCATCAGGACTACTTCCGAGACCCCTGTGGCGGAATGATGAGAGTCTTAACTCATGCGCACTTTGGATGTTTGACGGCCTCTGAATGGCAGCATCACTGAAAGTAGTCACGTGCACCATGCCACATTGAAACTTCTGTTTATTGGCACAAAAGTCTATCATTACAGCAAAACAACGTAATGTCAACAGAAACCATAAGTAACTAAATAACTGTGAACTCTTCGGCAAAGCCGCAAAACTCAACAAACCTTCTGCAAATATAACAACAGGTGAGGGTGCCCTTGAATTTGGACAAAGAAATGTCTCAGCACCTCCCTCTACAACTGGCCCCTTGAGGGAGAACGACTTCTCTTTCGCGCCCGGCCCCTTCCCTCCCTGCTGCTCCTATGTGATTGGACCCCAGTGGCGGGCTCAAGGCTGGGGGACGCCTGCTGACTGTCTGGAAGCGCAGAAGCCCCTGAGGTACGGCCTGGCCGACCTCTGGGCTTGGAGGGTGCGGACGCAGGATGCTTGATGTGACCATGGCTGGAAGCAGTGTGCCCTGCAGGTGGTGGCAGCTGCAATGCAGATGTCCCAGCGCTGGCATGTGCAATGGTCTCCTGCCGAGAGAGGACACCTGCACCATGGTCGGATGACACACTGGCTATCTGAGGGGAGCGGCTCGGCTCATCCGCCACAATCGCATGCTGCACTGATTCCTGGCCTTGTATGGGACTGGAAGGGCCCGGGGTGATTCTAACTGATGCAGAGAGGGTGGCTGCAGTGAGAGATCGTGTTGCCTCAATCTGGGTGTGGAGGAGCCCAGTAAGTGACTGCGTGGTAACATTGAGGACCTGTGTGCCAGGTGCCAGTGCTTCGGAGAAGCCCTGGACAGTTCTTCCCATTGCTTCGGACAAGGCAGGTGCCGACCGCTCCACTGCCTCGGACAAGCCCTGGACAGACCTTTCCAGGGATTGACCGAAGCCCTGAACAGTCCTTTCCATAGCTGTCTCAAAGCTGTGGACAGTCCTCTCCATTGTTGGGCCGAAGCCCTGGATAGTCCTGTCCATTGTTGCCCCGAAGACCTGGAGAGTCCTCTCCATTGTTGCCCCAAAGCCCTGGAGAGTCCTCTCCATTGTTGCCCCAAAGCCCTGGAGAGTCCTCTCCATTGTTGCCCCGAAGTCCAACATACTCTTAGCCAATGAATCTATTGACTCAGGCATCTTCTCCACTGCAGCCATCAGCTCCGTGTGTCTGACCCGGGCCTGTTTGCTCATTTCAGCCAGGCGACGCACCTCATCTGCACTCTGTGCAGCAGTCATCATGACCTGCCTTGCCCTCCGGGGAGACGGTGGCCGAACTTGCCTATCCCCCTTGCGTTGCTGCATGCCGCTTGGTCCGGCAACTGGTTCATCCTCAGAGCACCCCCCCTCCCCTCCAGGGGACTACTATCCCCAGTCTGTAGATGTGTCCGCTCCCCGGATTCTGCAACAGCTGGTCCGGATTCCTCCTGCTCCTCGCCTCCGGTGGCACTGGCACTGGCAGCTTCACTGTGTTGAGCCCGAGTTGGTGCTGATTCATCTGAAAGTAGGGAGGTGGAAGAGTGGCTTTAGCAAAAGGACAGGTTTGCTGAAAGGCATGCCAGATTGCGGCAAGTCTCTGACATGGCTGCACACTGAGGATGCATGCTGGCGGGGGGACTAAGTGGAAGGCAACAGGTGAAAAAGGTGAGAGTCTTACCCTCGCTGTCGGTAATGGGGTCGGCAGATGCAGTGGTCACAGGACCAGACAGATGTCCTCCAAGAATCTGGTGCACTCTCTCCTCCAGATCCGTGAGAGTGACCACTTGTGGAGGTCCGCCACCGGTTCGACGCTGCTCCTTTCTGTTGGTCGCCAGCTTGGCCTGGAGAGGAAAGAAGGGGAAGTTCTGTAACATGATGCCTTGAGAGATAATCTCATGCCCCCCATGGTGCAAGAGCCCTTACATGAGGCCTTGAGACATCTGTCCATGTTTGTGCCCAGAAAGGGCCATGGGTGCTTGCTGACAGATGGCCATTGGGGCATCATTGCAACAGGGTGCCCGAAGTCAGCTGCAGATGGAGGGAATCAGAAGTTTGGTAAACCATCACTCACCTTAACGATCCGTGTGAGGTCGTTGAATTTCTTCCTGCACTGAACAGGGGTCCTGGTCGCCATGCTGCTGGAGTTGACCCTCACAGCAACCTCCCTCCAAGGTCGTCGGTAAGCCTTCTGATTCGGCCTCTTGCCATTGTCCGGATACAGGACATCCTGACGGCGCTCAACTGCAGCCACCAACTGGTCCAGAGCCTCAGTGCTAAAGCGCTCTGCTTTCTGCCTAACCTTCTCCATGCTGAACAAGTTTCTAACGCCAGAGAAGGGCGAGCGCCGAATCTGAGGCCTACAGGGCGTTGGGTGTTGAAGCTCAGGCTGACTGACCCACCCCTTTAAGAGCCGGCCGGCGCCTGGAAGTCTCGTGGTTTCCTGTAATTGAGATCACCTGCGCTGCGCCCGTCCGCGTCGATATTGAGTAGCGCCTGAACTTTTGCGCCTTAGGAGCACCGTGCAACGGCTGAATTAGCGCCTCAATCCCCTTTGGGGGCGATGCAACCCAATATCTCACCAGGCAGCGATAAGTTTCGTCTGGCTATAAACTTAGCGCACCGCCAGTTGTAGCGCCTCAAGCGGGGCTATACCCAATTTCTAGGCCGCTGTCTCTCTGCTATATATATATGTAGTGTATGTACCTTTAAGAGAGAACTACTTTTACAGCTCCTGTATACTGTAGTACCGGCAGTGACCACACCTGTATATAAGCCTTGAGCATGCCTCTGTACTGTTAGTCTTTAGACTACCCTCCTCCAGTAAACACCTGTTGATTGTTAATTTACAGCCTCCGTCTAGTTATTGGAAAACATCATACTTTAAGAATCACGGATTCAACAATATAAAACATTATTCATGGAATAATTGTTCTTTATGGAGTCAAACCCTAATTCCTCTCACTCCTGGGTTATGAGAGGAAGGAAGGAGTCGGCTGCACCATTCCCTACCCAGTATCCACTCTATTAAGGCCAAATATTTAACAGCATTTCCATCCTTTCAGCAGGGCGGCTCGATGCCTGGGTTTAAGCCTGTGGTCGCAGGGGTCCTGAAGGTGCTGATTCACAGCCTGTGCTGCAACCAGAGCGCCCTCTACCTGCAGAACTGCTTCAACACACAAAGAGCCGTCATCGCCAAGGTGACCAGATGTTTCATGAATGCAGTAACAACTTCATGAATGAGTTACTGAATATAACACTAAACGAAAGGGGCAATCACCCTTCAGCAGGTTTAAAGAGGCTGCTGTTCACAAAGGAAGAACAAGTGGGGTACTCCCAGATGACCGGCACCCCTGGAATTGTCCCCCAGTACAAGGGCGGGGCACAAAAAGAGAATTAGGGAAGAATTGGAAGGGGGGGTGTTGTTTAATGCTGATGTTGTTTGTTGAATGGGATGATGAGGCAGCACAGCATATTCCGAACAAAACTGCAGGTGGGAGTGAGATTAGGACAAAACAGGGAAAACTCACGGGCTTCCGCAGCCCCTGCTCCACGCAATAAGTATTCGAGTGACAGATTTAAACCAAATCACCACACGGACTGATGCTGTAAGCGAGAGGTCAGTGTGTGGAGTGGCGCGAGGCCTTTGCGACTCTGTTTATTTAAGGGGCAGTGTCTTCATGAATGGTGTTTAGCAAAGCAGAAACGTGCACACAGCACTGCACAGAGAAATCCAAACAAGGGGGCAAAATCTTATAATGAGAGCTAGGCCGTTCAGGAGTGCAATCAGGAAGTACTTTTCCATAAATCGTATGGAAACACAACCTGTTATTTGTGCAGGAGATCATCGCAGTGAGAAAAAAAGTTACATGACTATTCTCCCTCCCCAAACAAAAACAGGTTTGGACAAATAGTTTTGCACAAAGACATTGCTCTTGTAAAGATACTTTATTTTCTATAACCCTAAAAAAGTTTCAAGTGGGTGTATCAATATTTTGTTGTGTTTTTCAGAGTCCTCAGCATCTCTGATGCTATATCCCCATCTCTCTTTGTTTTTCTGTCTCTCTGTCTGTGTGTCTCTTTGTTTTTCTGTCTCTCTTTGTATCCCTGTCTCAGTTTCTGACCCTCTGTCTGTCCCTGTGTGTCTGTCTGTCTGCTTCTCTCGCTCTGTGGGGTTCCAAGTTGGGGATCCTGAGGCTCCACTGCAGATGCAGTTCCTTCTATTTTGGAGGCTCAGACACAGGGCAAATCCCACTGACTAGGAGTACCCCAGGGAAAAGTGGGATTGTGGAAGTAAATTAGACATGGAAAAGGACAAAGACTGATTGGCATTGAATAAACAATCTCAGTCCTGCAGTTTGGCTATCAGCAAATTAATAAATGCACTGGTTAAATATTTAGCATATCTGTGTGTTTGTGTGTATTATTGTGGGTGTCTGCTTGCGTGCGTGTCTGTGCATTTGAGTGTCTGTGTGTGTGCGTGTGCATGTATATGTATGTGTGCATGCATATATATGTGTACGAGCATGTGTATGTGCATGTACGGGTATATATATATATGTGCACGGTTTGTGTGTGTGCGTTTGTATGTTTAAAGAATACTGATTGCAGCTGAATCCCAGGCTCTGTTAATACGAGTTGCGTTGGCCACACCGATGTTGTTGATTTGTTGTGGTCCTGAATATTTGAGCAGTTCATCCTGCAGAGTTAACTGGTTGTTGTTATGACCCTGCTGCAGTTTCCAGAGGTGCTGTTTGAGGAGGACTCGGAGCACTGCACGGACCTGTGCTTGCTGTTGCTGCAGAGATGCATGAGTCGCTTTGAGAGCACACGGGCCCAGGCCTCGGCCTCCCTCTACCTGCTCATGAGGCAGAGCTACCAAGCGGTGAGTGAGAAATAGCTCAAAGGGAATCAGAAGGCATCTTAGTTTCCAAATTTAATTTCCATAGAAATTAGGGATGCAAGCTGCTGTGTCAGCCGTGGCTCAGTGGTAGCAGTCTCGCCACTGAGCCAAAAGGCTCTGGTTCAAGTCCCGTTCTAAAGACTTGAGCACAAAATCCAGACTGATACTTCAGTGCAATACTGAGGGAGCGCTGCGCAGTCAGAGGTGCTGTCTTTTGGATGAGATGTTAAACTGAGGCCCACTCTGCCCCTCCTCAGGTGGATGTAAAAGATCCCACAGCACTATTTCTCCCTGGTGTCCTGGCCAATATTGATCCCTCAACCAACAGCATTAAAACAGATGATCTGGTCATTTGTTTCATTGCTGTTTGTGGGAGCTTGCTGCACTTCAAAAGTACTTCATTGGCTGTAAAGCACTTTGGGACGGCCTGAGGTTGTGAGTTGTCAGCTTTTGCTAGTTCTCTAGATTGGCACGTGTAGAGCCAGCAGATCAGTTGATGTTGCTGACGGGTAATAAAGATGGGTGGGGAGGGCTGTAGTGGGCAGACAGGGAGAGAACAGCAGTGCACCATAACGTGCGGAGTCGCGATTATTTGTGGGGGGGGGGGGGTTGAAACTGCTCTCCATTATGACGGAGAGAGGTCCCACTACAAACAGGAACATCCATTTTTCCAACAGCAAATTCTCCAGGTGTTAATCATAATTTAAGGACCACACATGACTACATCATGTAATTCAACAATTAGTTGAAACGACATGTGGTAAACCACTTTTATCGTTCACTATCGTTACACTATAGTTATCACTGTTATATCGTTACTCTATGTTTATCACTGTTCACACTGTTGTATCACTATACGAGGTCGCCTCTTGTCACACTGTTATACCTGGGCTGACCACTGCTGACTCCGCCCACGGCTCCACCTACCTGCCCAGGTATAAAGGTGGTCGACTGGCTGGTATTCCTCCTTGTTGGATCCAATCACCCACGAGGGTGGGCTCTGTTATTTAGCCAATAAAAACCTATAGTTACTTTCTTAACTCATCGCTTTTCATTGGATAAATTGATAGGTATATCAATTTTATTGGCTAAATTTTAAAATGTCGTTACTTGAGCAGCCAAACGAGCAGCCAGACAAGCAGCCAAATGACCAGCCAGATGCCCAGCTACAACAGCCACAGCAGCCAGCTTGGCTGCGAGCCCTCCGACCACCGTACCTGGATCTAAACCCACAGGCAGCAAACTCAGCCCTCGACTTCGAACACTGGCTGAGCTGTTTCGAGTCCTACCTGGGAGAATCCGGCGTGCCTCAGAAATCCATGCTAAGAGTTCTGACCGCCCAAGTGAGCCCTAAAGTATTCGCACTCATCCGGGACCTTAAAACATACGAGGACGCCATCAACCGGCTGAAACGACAGTACCAGAGCCCGGTAAATTCCATGTATGCCAGACACCTCCTAAGATCCCGCCCGCAACAGCCAGGAGAGTCTGTAGATGAATTTTTACAGGCGCTACAAGCACTCGGCAGGGACTGTAACTTTAAAGCGGTAACGGCGGCAGAAAATACTGAAGACAATGTCCGCGATGCCTTCGTGAAAGGCCTGCGGTCCGACTACTCACGGCAAAGACTGCTTGAAGCAAAGGACCTCGACCTGGACAAAGCTGCAGCCCTCGCTCGCTCCCTAGAAGTGGCCCATCGGGACCTCGAGGCATATTCCAGGTACTGTAATTTGCGACCCTGGGACTCGGGACCGACCCCGACTGCAATACCCCCCGCAGCACCCCCCCTGGGACCTACCTCAGTGTCGGCGTCCCGGACCCGATCGGGACCGCCACCCCCGGTACCGGCTGCGACATCGGACCCCCGCGATCGGGCCGCCGGCTGCTCCTTCTGCGGCCAGGCGAAACACCCGAGGGCACGCTGCCCAGCCAGAAACGTGACCTGCTCGAGCTGCCTGAAGAAAGGCCACTTTGCAAAGGCCTGCAGAGGGAGATCAACAGAGGCCAGCAGTGCCTCATGCGAGCTGTGGGGACGGCCATCTTCCATCAAGGCCACAGAGGCCAGCATCCCCACATGTGAGTCATGGGGGCGGCCATCTTTGATCCAGGCAACCGACACCAGCAGTGCCTCATGTGAGTTGTGGGGGCAGCCATCTTCTCCGCCATTTTGTCTAACCTCGTGGGCGCCGCCATTTTACCCACCACGCTCGACCGCCACCGTGCCTCCAGACCCGACCACCGCCTCACCCGCAGACGACAGCAACTCGCTCAGCTATACACTAGCCTCCGTCACACTGGACCAAGCCCGCCCGCACCACCTGTCCAAGTCCATGATGGACATCAAAGTAAACGGCCACGCCACGACCTGCCTGTTCGACAGCGGAAGCACGGAGAGTTTCATCCACCCAGACACGGTGAGCCACTACTCCCTCACTGTCCAGCCAACGTGCAACCGGATCTCGATGGCATCGAGGTCCCACGCCACAGACATCAGCGGCTACTGTGTTGTGACCCTGTCGGTTAAGGGCACGGAGTATAAAAATTTTAAACTCCTCGTCCTGCCCCAGCTATGCGCTGCCGTCCTACTAGGTCTAGACTTCCAATCCCACCTCCAAAGCGTCACGCTAGCATACGGCGGACCCCTCCCCCCACTCACAGTCGACAACCAACAGATTTTAAACTGCCCACCGCGTAACACCTGCGGCCTATCCACCCTCAAGGTCCCGCCACCTTCCCTGTTCGCTAACGTCACCCCCGACTGCAAACCCGTCGCTACCAAGAGCAGGCGGTACAGCGCCGGGGACAGAGCTTTCATTAGCTCCGAGGTGCAGCGTCTCCTGAAGGAGGGCATCATCGAGGGGAGCACCAGCCCCTGGCGTGCCCAGGTCGTGGTCGTTAAGACCGGCAATAAAAACCGCCTGGTCATCGACTACAGCCAGACCATAAACAGGTACACCCAGCTGGACGCATACCCCCTTCCCCGCATATCTGATATGGTCAATCAGATCGCACAATACCGAGTATTCTCGACCATCGACCCTAAGTCGGCCTACCACCAACTCCCTATCCGCCCTGAGGACCGCCAGTATACCGCCTTCGAGGCGAATGGCCGCCTCTACCACTTCCTTAGGGTTCCCTTCAGCGTCACCAACGGGGTTTCGGTCTTCCAAAGGGAGATGGACCGGATGGTTGACCAGAACGGGCTGCACGCCATGTTCCCCTACCTAGATAACGTCACCATCTGCGGCCGCGACCGGCAGGACCATGATGTTAATCTGGAGAGATTCCTCCGTACGGCCCAACGGCTGAACCTCACCTACAATAAGGAGAAATGTGTGTTTAACACCTCGCGCCTTGCCATCCTCGGCTGTGTAGTAGAGAACGGAGTCATCGGCCCCGACCCCGAAAGAATGCGCCCCCTCATGGAGCTACCCCTCCCCCACTGTCCAAAGGCACTAAAGAGAACCCTGGGGCTCTTCGCCTACTATGCCCAATGGGTGCCCAATTATGCGGACAAAGCCAGACCCCTCATGAAGTCCACATCCTTCCCCCTTACGGAGGAAGCGTGCGCAGCCTTCTCCCTCATTAAGGGAGACATTGCCAAGGCCACAATGCACGCAGTGGATGAGTCCATGCCCTTCCAAGTGGAGAGCGATGCATCCGACTTCGCCCTAGCCGCTACCCTTAACCAGGAGGGGAGACCGGTGGCCTTCTTCTCAAGGACCCTACAGGGCCCTGAGATCCGACACTCGTCGGTCGAGAAGGAGGCCCAGGCGATTGTGGAGGCGGTACGACGCTGGAGGCATTACCTGGCAGGCAAACGATTTACCCTCCTCACCGACCAGCGTTCGGTCGCTTTTATGTTTAATAACAAGCTGAGGGGCAAAATCAAGAATGACAAGATCTTGAGGTGGAGAATCGAGCTCTCCACCTATGATTATGATATCTTGTACCGGCCAGGTAAGCTGAACGAACCCCCTGATGCTCTTTCACGAATTACATGCGCCAGCGCGCAAATTGATAGACTTCAGACCCTCCACAATGACCTCTGCCACCCCGGAGTCACCAGACTGTACCACTTCATTAAGGCCCGCAACCTGCCCTACTCCATCGAGGAGGTCAGGACCATGACTAGGAACTGCCAGACCTGTGCCGAGTGCAAACCGCACTTCTTTAGGCCGGACAGAGCAAGCCTGATCAAGGCCACCCGCCCCTTCGAGCGCCTGAGCATCGACTTTAAGGGGCCCCTCCCGTCCTCTGACCGCAATGTGTACTTCCTCAACATTGTTGATGAGTACTCCCATTTCCCCTTTGCCTTCCCCTGCCCAGACATGACCAGTACCACGGTCATTAAATGCCTGAATGACCTCTTCGCCTTGTTCGGGTTCCCAAACTATATACATAGTGACCGGGGCTCCTCCTTCATGAGCGAGGAACTCCGTCAGTTCCTACTAGCGAGAGGTATCGCTGCAAGCAGGACCACCAGCTACAACCCCCGAGGGAACGGGCAGGTGGAAAGAGAGAACGCGACGGTATGGAAGGCCGTCCTCTTAGCCTTAAAGTCTAAGGGCCTCCCAACTTCCCGCTGGCAGGAAGTCCTCCCGGCAGCGCTGCACTCCATCCGGTCACTACTGTGCACTGCCATTAACGCCACCCCCCATGAACGAATGTTTGTTTTCCCCAGGAAGTCGACTACAGGAACCACGCTACCAACCTGGCTGACCTCTCCGGGGCCCGTCCTGCTGCGAAAGCACGTGAGGGCCCATAAAACGGACTCCCTGGTCGAGAGGGTGAACCTCCTGCACGCCAACCCCCAGTACGCCTATGTGGCATACCCAGACGGGCGGGAGGACACAGTCTCCTTACGAGACCTCGCACCCTCGGGCACTCCTGAGACACCACCGTTACCCCCACCCCCCCAATGCCACCCGAGGTAGACGGCATGCCGGAACCCCACGAGCCTTCGCCGACCACGCAGACACCAGCATTAACACCGGATAATGCAACACCGCCGCTGCGACGATCAGAAAGGCTTACGAGGCCTCCGGACAGACTGACATACCAGAACTGGTAGTACACTTCACCCCGCCGGACTCAAATCTAAACAAGGGGTGAATGTGGTAAACCACTTTTATCGTTCACTATCGTTACACTATAGTTATCACTATTATATCGTTACTCTATGGTTATCACTGTTCACACTGTTGTATCACTATACGAGGTCGCCTCTTGTCACACTGTTATACCTGGGCTGACCACTGCTGACTCCGCCCACGGCTCCACCTACCTGCCCAGGTATCAAGGTGGTCGACTGGCTGGTATTTCCTCCTTGTTGGATCCGATCACCCACGAGGGTGGGCTCTGTTATTTAGCCAATAAAAACCTATAGTTACTTTCTTAACTCGTCGCTTTTCATTGGATAAATTGATAGGTATATCACTACAAAGTTAGTTGATTAAACAAATCAACGGCAACTGAGTCCTTACCATCCCATACAGCAGCTGTGTGAGGTGGCTGGGACAAGAATGAAACCTCAGATCAGTAGTTCTCTGTATTTTTCCCATTTGCCACCTGAGGGGGTCTTACCTTACTGGAGATCCTTGAGGAAGTGATGGGCCTAGTTGCCTGCAGAGATTCAGCAAGGTCTTTGATACATGGCACAGTTAATAATTTAAGGTAGGACGGCATGGCATAGAAGGCCAGCTGCTGAGGTGGATTGAAAATTTACTAAACCGGAGAGAGCAAAGGGTGTTCGTGAAGGGAGCTACACTGACATGGCCAAGGGTCACTGGCGAGTGCTGCAGGGGTCAGCACTGCGACCACTACTGGTTACAGTGTACATAAGTGGTTAAGAGCTGGGGCAGAAACCGAGCTGCCTAAGTTTGCAGATGGCACTAAATGGAAGGGGGAGTCAAACAATAGAGAAGAGGCAAACCAACTACAAAGGGATCTGGATTTTTTAAATTTGAGATGCTACGGTCACATTTATTGCCCATCCCTAATTTCTCCAAGAAGGTGGAGGGGCCAAATCGGAGGGCATTAAGAGTAAACTACATAGGACTGGAGTCTGGGTAGGGGTGATGGGTTCCCTTTCCTGAAGGACATTAGTGATCTAGTTGGGTTTTATGCTGATTCGGAAGTTAATGGGCTGGATTTTCATTGAGGAGTCGGGTTGGAGGCGGGACTACAACTTTCGGGGATGTAGTCCCGCCTCCATCGAGTTCTAGCCAATCCACGCGATTTTAACTTGATTGACCTTGTTGAGCCCGCCCAGTGGGCTCAGCAGGCCAATTAAGGGCCACCCGGCAACAGGTGACGTCACAGACTGAAATTTCATCTGTCAAGAGATTTTGACAGATGAAATATCAGCGTTTCACAGCTGTTTGAAGCTGTCAAACACTGACAGTCTTACTTCTAACATGAGTCCTCCACAGACTCAGTTAGAAATCTCTCCTGCACAGAAAGCTGCAGGCTGTCACTTTTGACAGTTCGCAGCCATTCTGCTTTCTGTGCCAGTGAGATGACGAACTCCCGGGACCTAAAGGAAGGAAGGCTGAAAAGGTAAGAAAAGGTAATTTGCACTTCTTTAATCACTTTAGACACACCAAACACACTTACCTTTGTACTCATGCACACATCACTAACCTGAACACCGACATCTCGACCCCTCCAAGTCCTTCAACCCGACGGCCCGACGACTCTAACTTGGCGTGGTTTGGAGCCGTCGGGAATCCCACACTTCAACCTTCAAAATAGGGATTAGGCTAAAAACTGCCTGTTAACAGGCAGTTAATAAGCAATAATCCCTTCCCGCCTCGGGTAGGCGGGTCCCAGTGCGGGGCGGGTATCCGCCTCCTTTGAAACTAGCATGGAGGCGGGTTGGGGGCGGGATGGTGTCAGGACCCCCGTTTTCGGGATTTTAACTCCCCGCACGCCTCCAATCCCGACTCCACGGCACAATGAAAATCCTGCCCAATGTGTACATTTTTCTGGTGCTAGCCCACAAATTGTCAGATTTATTGAGTCCAGTTTCACAACTTGCCGAAGTGTGAATTGACTCCATGACCTCTGGGTTGCTAGATCAGCCATTCAGCTACAGTAAGTTAGGGGGCAAATGAGGGGCAAATGATATTTAATGTTTATTTTCCAAACACATTGAACATTGTGTGCTCACTAACCTGGAACTTCTTGTTCGCAGCATTTTCCGAGAGTGAAAATGTACATCACCCAATCCCTGGCATCTTTAGCGGGGAAAATATCGAACCACGATGACCACTGTCTCCAGAAATCCCTTGGGATAATCCTGACCTACCTGGAGACAGACAGAGCCATGGAGGGTACCAGCTTCCCTGTGCAGGTAAGGAAACCCCAAACCTTAAAGGGACTTTAGCCCTAATCGCAGGGCAAGTATTGTAATGTGCAAATGATACATTTGTTGGATTTATGCTCTGTTGTGTAGCAGTGTTGTAGGTTGAGAATGTGATGGAGCCAATTTTTCTGGTCCAAGTCCACCCAGGCAATGGACAGGAGCAGTGCGGCCAATGTGCCTGTCCAGACTCAGGAGTGCAGCTAGTTCCTGGCGCAGGCCATTAATATTGCCCTGGAGCATCCCAGGCACATGCCCAGCCTCTGGCTAGGCCTTGGCCTGGAAAGCAGGGCAGGAAAATAGCAGAGCGGTGAGATGCCTACCCATGCACTTCTGGGCGTCTGCCTTGGTGCTTTCTGGCTGCGGCTGGAGACCAGCATCCAGAAGGGACTGAGTTCATCCTGGTCGGGGTGGGGAGGGGGATGACAGGTCAATAAAAACTGACCTTAGCTTCCTCTTTTCTCTTAGAGCTGCCCTATGACTGCTGCAGACCCTCTGGTCCATGAGTGTCCTGGCTCCAACTCCAACACTTAGTTGTATCTGGCGTCCTTCAGATTGGGAGCCCAATGGGCCAAAGTAAAGGATAGTGAGGCAGGAGGCCAGGACTTCCCCCAACCACACCTCCACTCCTCACATACATCTCCATAATGGGCCTTTGCCTACTGCTGGCGCAGCCCAGCTCTGCCCACCCCAGGAATCCTGGGGCAATGTAAAGGGGGAAAAGATGGGAGGAAACAGATCTACCCCACTTTGCGTCTAAGAAATGGGCGTTCCCCTGGGGTAGGGGTTGCCTGGGGGCATAGGCCAGGAAAATCGACTCTGATGGTCTCACAGGATTGGTATTTCTCTCACTCTCTTTGAAGTGTAAGGATCGTCTCTCTCGCTTGGCACTATGCATGTGTTATGATGCAACACGCTGATGCAGTAGACTGATTCAGCATCACATCCCCTACCCTCATCCACCTTTCGAGTGAGACCGAGCGCCGTCTGCCAGATCGAGTAGATGTAACATATTCCAAGGCACAATTCAGCAAAGAGCAGACATGTTCTCCCACTGTCCCGGCCCAACACTTCACCAACACCACTAAAAACAGATTAACTGGTTATTTATCTCATTGCTTGTTTGTGGGACCTTGTTGTGAGAAAATTGGATACCATGTTTGACTCCAAAATAACACTTCAAAATAATGTATTGACTGTAAAGTGCTTTGGGACATCCTGGGGAAGTAAGAGGCGTTAGATAAATACAAGTTCTTTCTTTAAAATCGATGGTTGACATGGCAACAATGGAACAGTGGCAAATATTTCAATGGTTACTATTTTGGGATAATTTGCTGTGCTAAATGTGCTGTATCAGTGCAAGTGCTTGTTATAAAGGTGACGCCTCATCTAATGTGGGCACATGTTTAGGTGCCATAGTGTGCCATGTATTGGCCAGTGCTTCCTAACTGACACAGCCTCAGGCTTGCAGTTATACACTTCAGCTCACACTAGGGTTGCCAACTCCAGTTGGACATAGTCCTGGAGGGTTCATCATATGACCTCTCACCTCCAACCGCCCCGCCCAACCAAACAGCCAATTTCCCCATTTCCAATATTTGTATATAACTAATAACGAAAGTGTAAAGTCTGTGTGTTCTAGTTGTAATTAATAACACACAGACTACAAGATTAAAGTTCAACAGGTCTTTACTGGTTGGAGGTCAGGACTATACTAAATACAATCTTACTACACAGTGCTTATATACCGGTGGTCACCACCAGTATTACGTATACAGCAGCCAGAGAAAGTAGTACATCTCTTAAGGTGGAACAGGCTTAAGTTCTCTTAAGGTGGAACAGGTTACATACACCACAATCCTCCCTTTTTAGCTTAATAGTCATATCCCCATTTAACATAACATCATAACATATATACATATATAACTTCAGGTATAAACAGTTCAAAGGTTCAGTCTCTCAGGAGGCCTTCTGATTCGGTCTGGATAACGCCTTTCAGTGGTCTCTGATTCTTGTTGCTGAGGTGACTCCTCTAGTTGGTTTCCTATGTATTGGACGTCATCATCAGGTACAGTCCCTGCCGAGGTAGATGCTTCAGGTTCATTAACGTCTTCCACAGTTGCCTCTGTCGCAACCATGGGTTCGGCCCTTGCTCTTGATTCTACCAGTTGATCCGCATGACGCCTTATCACATTGTTACCAATATCTACTGTGTACATCAGAGGTCCTTGTCTGGCCCGAATTGTTCCGGACTGCCATTTTTCGTTTCCATAGCCCCTTGCCAACACTGGTTGTCCTACTTCGAAACTTCGAGTGGATTTGTTATTAATATGCCGGAACTGTTTGTTTTCCACTTCCCTCCGCACATTTGGTTTTAACAAGTCCAACCTGGACCGCAACCTCCTGTTATAAAACATCATGGCAGGACTTTGGTTAGTCACTGCATGAGCGGCGTTTCGATACGCCATTAGGAAATTGTCCACCTTGTGCTGTAGCGGAATCTGATCATCGTTCATGGCCTTTATTGCCTTTTTGAATGTTTGGACAAATCTCTCGGCCAACCCGTTTGTCGCCGGATGATATGGGGCAGAGGTATAATGTTTCACCCCATTCTTCTTTAAGAATCTTTGGAATTCTTCCGACACGAACTGTGGTCCGTTGTCCGAACAGATCTGTTCTGGCAATCCGTTCCTTGCGAATATTGTTCTTAACACCGCAATTGTCTTTTCTGAAGTAGTGGTATTCATCTTGATCACTTCTGGCCATTTGGAATGTGCGTCCACCGCAATTAGGAACATGGAGTCCATGAATGGACCAGCAAAGTCAATATGTACGCGTTGCCATGGGGCTGAAGGCCATTCCCATGGGTGTAGTGGTGCGATCGGAGGTGCATTTTGCACTTTTTCGCACCCAGCGCAGCTTTTCATCAACTCCTCTATCTGTTGGTCAATACCCGGCCACCATACATAAGCCCTAGCAAGACTTTTCATCTTAACTCCCCCCAGATGACCTTCATGCAGTTCTTTTAGAACTCTTTCCCTTAACTTGGGAGGAATAATCACTCTTGTCCCGTACATCAAAGTACCATGGCAGATGGACAGCTGGTCTCGCCTTGCCGAGAATGCCGGTAACAGAGGATCACCACGTGTTAGTCATCCTTTCACTGTCACCTCGTAGACTCTGGACAGTGTCGGGTCGTTCCTGGTTTCTCTTTCAATACTTGCATTGGTGACTGGTAAACACTCGATGATGGTCGAATGAAATAACTCAACAGGGTCAACTTTCGTCGTTTCTTCTTCTTCAGGTAGTGGCAGGTGCGACAGCCCATCAGCATTGCCATGCTGCTTCGTACCTTTGAATTCTATTTGATATTGATGTGCCCCTAGGAAAAGGGACCATCTCTGGAGACGCTGTGCTGTCATCACTGAAACACCCTTCTTAGGGTTAAAAATGGATACCAACGGCTGATGGTCTGTCAGAAGTGTGAATTTTTGGCCCTGCAGGTAATGATTAAACTTCTTCACTCCCCATACAAGACTGAGAGCCTCCCTATCGATCTGCGCATAGTTGCGCTCAGCGGAGGTCAATGATCTGGATGCAAACGCGACTGGCCTTTCCGTGCCATTTGGCAACTTGTGTGAGAGTACTGCCCCAATACCATATGGAGAAGCATCACAAGCCAACCGAATAGGCAGTGTCGGGTTGAAGTGAGCCAACACTTCCTCTGAGGTGATCAATTCTTTGCTTTTGCGAAATGCCTTCTTACAGTTTTCGCTCCATTCCCATGGTACCCCCTTCTGTAAAAGAGCGTTTAGTGGGTGCAGTACCGTGGATAGATTTGGTAGAAATTTATGGTAATAGTTAATCAATCCTAGAAACGACCTCAACTGAGAGACATTATCCGGAGCGGGAGCCTTTACAACTGCCTCTATCTTGTCAGGAGACTTATGAAGCCCCTCCCGGTCAATGACATGACCACAGTACGAGATCCGCTTCCGGAAGAACTCACATTTCTGCCGATTAACTCTAAGTCCATACTCTTTCAGTCTGTTGAGCACCAGTTCCAAGTTTGCGAGGTGTTCTTCATCACCATCATCTGTAATCAGAATATCATCCAGGTAACATTGTGTGCCTGGAATTCCCTGTAATACCTGCTCCATGGCCCTCTGCCAAATTGCTGGAGCCGATGCCACTCCAAAAACCAGCCTATTGTACCGGTACAAACCTCGATGCGTGTTGATCGTGAGGTATTGGCGTGACTCTTCTTCAACCTCCATCTGCAAGTACGCCTGCGCCAGGTCTATCTTGGTGAAGTGTTTCCCGCCAGACAACGAAGAAAAAATATCCTCAATCCGCGGAAGCGGATACTGCACCGTGTGAAGCACCGGATTAACGGTGATTTTGAAATCTCCACAGGTGCGAACCTTCCCTGGTTCTCCTGGCTTGTTGCTCGAAGGACGTTTCATAACGGGAACAATGGGCGTAGCCCACTCACTCCAATCTACCTTAGACAGTACACCTGAACGTTCTAGCGCTTCCAGTTCCGCTTCTACAGTAGGTCGTATTGCATAGGGTACCAGTCTGGCTTTAAAAAATTTTGGGTGTGCATGTTCATCAATCTTGATGTTTGCCGTAATTCCTCTCAGTGTTCCCAGTCCCTGCTGGAACACCTCTTTAGCATCATCCAATATTCTGGACAATCGTTTAGGTTTGACATCTGTTTCCCCGGAATCTACCGTTAGTGCCTTCAAGGAGTGCCAGTCCATATTCATTTTCCTAATCCACTCCCGTCCCAGTAGTGGTGGACCTCCTTCAGGTAGCACATATAAGTCCATTACTTGGCTTTCTTCGCCCTTGTGGACCACCTTTACCTCTATCTTTCCGATGGGGTACACTCTTTGCCCCGTGTATGTTTTCAATATAATCTCCGTATCCCGTAGGGGAATATGTTGGAATAACCTTTTGTAATCTTTCTTATTCATGACCGTCAATGCCGATCCAGTGTCCAATTCCATCTTTACTTGGGCTCCTGCTATCTGAAGGGTGACCCAAATTGTCTGGAGATCTGCATCCTTACCAATGTTGTGTACTCTTAAGCTACCCAGTTCATTACTGCTAGCGTCTGAATCTGACTTCTGTTCGGTCGAACTGTTCTTTGTCACCTTGTGTACCTTTATGTATTTTCCTTGCGGTGACTTTTTGTTGCTGGTCTTCTTTCCTGACCGGCATACTTTAGCTACGTGGCCAAGCCTGCCACACGTTCTGCATTCTTGGTTTTTAAACCAACACTGGTTCTGATCGTGCGTTGTCTTTCCGCAACGATAACATTTTACAGTACTCAAACCCAATTTATTTGTACTGAGTTCCGGTGACCGTAGCTGCATTACTGCCGTGCCTCTCGCTGCGGCTTCGTGTGCTGCTGCCATAGTGACCGCTTTCTCAAGTGTCAGCTCATTCTCCTCGAGCAATCGCTTTTGTGTATCTTCTTTTAATAAACCACACACAAATTTATCTTGTAGCGTCTCTGTCAGTCTCGTTCCAAATTGACAGTACTTTGCTAGCTTACGCAATTCCATTAAATATTCAGCATTGCTTTCATCCTTCAGCTGCCTTCTGCTGTAAAATTTAAATCGTTCCGCTAGCATCAACGGCGTGGGGTTTAGGTGATTTTTCAGGACAGTAACAATCTCCTCGAACGTCTTATCCGCTGGTTCATCTGGTGATAAAAGGTGTTTCAATTGCCCGTATGTCTTCGCACCCATTAAGTTTAATAATGTTAGTGCTTTCTCTTCATCTGGGATTTTATTTGCTTTACAATAATTTTGTATGCGTTCTACATACATAGCCCAATCTTCGATGTCGCTATCAAAGGTATTAATGTTCCCATGTTTAGGCATCGTTGCAATTTAATTTATTTTAATTTTTATCCAAGATGGCAGCTTCCGCGCTCTTGTCTTCGTCCTCCGCCTACAAAATGGCGGTTTTCCCGCGCTTGGCGGTCTTCACCCGTCCCCCGATGCTGTCTCTGCTTCACCGCGGCTCTCGCGCCTTCAGTTGCCCCCAGACGCTGCGCCTTTTCAGCCCGAATGCAGCCCGGCCCTTATCTCCGGTCGCGATCGATCTCACCGCCCTTATTCCTCCGCCTTCCCTCCCCGTCTGTACAGCCAATGCGGCCGACTTTCTGGTCGCGTCGCTGCCCGGCTTACCCACTACCGAGGTAGAAAGAAGATAGCTGACAGCCGCTGATGAAGGCTTCGAGTTCAGGATGTCTTCTGCCCTCTGGTTTCTCGATGTCTGCCGCGCGACGTGTCTTCCAGCAGGGTGATGAGGGTGGAAGCCTCTCTTCGACGTCCGTTCTGTGGACGAAGCCGCCGTGGATATAACTGCCGCAGGGTAAGAATCTGACTCGTCGCCACTGTAAAGTCTGTGTGTTCTAGTTGTAATTAATAACACACAGACTACAAGATTAAAGTTCAACAGGTCTTTACTGGTTGGAGGTCAAGACTATACTAAATACAATCTTACTACACAGTGCTTATATACCGGTGGTCACCACCAGTATTACGTATACAGCAGCCAGAGAAAGTAGTACATCTCTTAAGGTGGAACAGGCTCAAGTTCTCTTAAGGTGGAACAGGTTACATACACCACAGAAAGTGTTTTTAAAAAAAAACACACAATTTTCTTTAATGTTCCTGTGATTTTTCTCCCTGGTTGCTTGCAGCAGTGTCCAGGAGATTAATCTTTAATCTCTAGCTCACGAGTGACATGATAACATTTGACTTGGCCTGCCTCCAGTGCGTGGCCTCTGCTGTTAGACTCTCTCTTTGGAGTGTAAGGATCGTCTCTCAGTCCTCTGAAGTTCATGAATTGTCTCTCTTGCTCAGTGTGGCACTATGCATGCAGTGTGTAGTTCTCAGAGATCAGGAGGAAGAGTTATAGACAGTTCAATGATCTTATCTCATTCTCACAGCCGAAGATACTGAAAGGTAAACATCCCATGTCTCCCCCACCCCACCTTATTTATCCTAGAATTCTGTCTTTATTGCCACCTGATAGTAATATTCAGTGTCCGCCTCTCACTAGCTTCCGATCGATTTAAGAGGCCGCGTTTCAGCTTTTTATTTCCAGTGTTTAGAAGCTCAGTTCAGAGTTAATCGGACACATTTTATTTTTCACAAATTAAACCGGTGAAGAGCTCAAATGGTCTGCATACAGTCTGTGTCGCTGGGGCTGCAAAAAGACTGGGACAATATCCTGTAGAACAATCTCAGGAAAGGTGTGTGAATCTGTTTCAACAATCCTTTAAGATGCCTTATGCACCTGTGTTTAAGAATCTAATGGGGTGTCAGTCTCTGGCAGAGGGTTGAGAGCAGCTGTTCCCTGTTCCAAAGGTGTCAGTCATCACTCATTAGTAGCAGTCTCACCTCTGAGCCAGAAGGTCATGGTTTCAAGCACCTCTCCAGAGACTTTAGCTCATAATAAGGTAGGCCAACACTCCAGTGCAGTACTGTCGGGACGAGACATTAAACTAAGGCCTGTCTGGTGGATGTAAAAGATCAGAATGGCATTATTTGAAGAAGAGCAGGGGCGTTCTCCTGGTGTCTGGCCAATATTTATTCCTCAACCAACATCACTAAAAAACAGATTATCTGGTCATTTATTTCATTACTGTTTGTGAGATCTTGCTGTGCACACAATGGCTGCCAAGTTTCCCTACATTATAATAGTGACTACACTTCAAAAGCACTCCAGTGGCTGTAAAACGCTTTGGCCCCATCACGTTCTCAGAGAAACAAGGGATGGGCAATAAATGCCAGTCTTAGCAGCTCAAATAAAAGGCGCTATATAAATACAGGTCCTTTCTTTTTTTCACTGTCATTGCTGCTCCACTTCAAATGAGGGGAACTGCTTTGCCTTCAGTAAAGCTGATAACAGCCACCCCCATTCCCATTCCTGTGTTCCTGGCCTGGCAGATAATTGGGAAATCTCAATCAGCCATTGAGCACAGCTGAGGTCAGTCCTGGAATTTAAACCTAGACTTCCACTAGTGGGAGACCATCAGACGCTGACTCCTCTCCGCTTTGAACACCAAGTCTTTTCTCTTTTTCTTCCAGGACACAGACCCGTCACTCTGTGGGGCACTGACCCGTCACTCTGAGACACTGACCCGTCACTCTGGGGCACTGACCCGTCACTCTGTGGGACACTGACCCGTCACTCTGTGGGACACTGACCCGTCACTCTGTGAGACACTGACCCGTCACTGTGTGGGACAGTGACCCGTCACTCTGTGGGGCACTGACCCCTCACTCTGTGAGACACTGACCCCTCACTCTGTGAGACACTGACCCGTCACTGTGTGGGACACTGACCCGTCACTCTGTGGGACACTGACCCGTCACTCTGTGGGGCACTGACCCGTCGCTCTGTGGGACACTGACTCTTCACTCTGTGGGACACTGACCCGTCACTCTGTGGGACACTGACCTGTCACTCTGTGAGACACTGACCCATCACTCTGTGGGACACTGACCCGTCACTCTGTGGGACACTGACCCGTCACTCTGTGAGACACTGACCCGTCACTCTGTGAGACACTGACCCGTCACTCTGTGGGGCACTGACCCGTCACTCTGTGGGGCACTGACCCGTCACTCTGTGAGACACTGACCCGTCACTCCGTGGGGCACTGACCTGTCACTCTGGGGCACTGGCCCGTCACTCTGTGAGACACTGACCCTTCACTCTGTGGGGCACTGACCCGTCACTCCGTGGGGCACTGACCTGTCACTCTGGGGCACTGGCCCTTCACTCTGTGGGACACTGACCCTTCACTCTGTGGGACACTGACCCTTCACTCTGTGGGGCACTGACCCATCACTCTGTGGGGCACTGACCCATCACTCTGTGGGGCACTGACCCATCACTCCGTGGGGCACTGACTTGTCACTCTGGGGCACTGACCCGTCACTCTGTGGGACACTGACCCGTCACTCTGTGAGACACTGACCCGTCATTGTGTGGGACAGTGACCCGTCACTCTGTGGGGCACTGACCCGTCACTCTGTGGGACACTGACTCTTCACTCTGTGGGACACTGACCCGTCACTCTGTGGGACACTGACCTGTCACTCTGTGAGACACTGACCCATCACTCTGTGGGACACTGACCCGTCACTCTGTGGGACACTGACCCGTCACTCTGTGAGACACTGACCCGTCACTCTGTGAGACACTGACCCGTCACTCTGTGGGGCACTGACCCGTCACTCTGTGGGGCACTGACCCGTCACTCTGTGAGACACTGACCCGTCACTCCGTGGGGCACTGACCTGTCACTCTGGGGCACTGGCCCGTCACTCTGTGAGACACTGACCCTTCACTCTGTGGGGCACTGACCCGTCACTCCGTGGGGCACTGACCTGTCACTCTGGGGCACTGGCCCTTCACTCTGTGGGACACTGACCCTTCACTCTGTGGGACACTGACCCTTCACTCTGTGGGGCACTGACCCATCACTCTGTGGGGCACTGACCCATCACTCCGTGGGGCACTGACCTGTCACTCTGGGGCACTGACCCGTCACTCTGTGAGACACTGACCCGTCACTCTCTGAGACACTGACCCGTCACTCTGTGGGACACTGACCCTTCACTCTGTGGGACACTGACCCTTCACTCTGTGGGGCACTGACCTGTCACTCTGGGGCACTGGCCCTTCACTCTGTGGGGCACTGACCTGTCACTCTGGGGCACTGACCCGTCACTCTGTGGGACACTGACCCTTCACTCTGTGGGACACTGACCCGTCACTCTGTGGGGCACTGACCCGTCACTCTGTGAGACACTGACCCTTCACTCTGTGGGACACTGACCCGTCACTCTGTGAGACACTGACCCGTCACTCTGTGAGACACTGACCCGTCACTCTGTGAGACACTGACCCGTCACTCTGTGGGACACTGACCCTTCACTCTGTGGGGCACTGACCTGTCACTCTGTGGGGCACTGACCCGTCACTCTGTGGGGCACTGACCCGTCACTCTGTGGGACACTGACCCGTCACTCTGTGAGACACTGACCCGTCACTCTGTGGGGCACTGACCCGTCACTGTGGGGCACTGACCTGTCACTCTGTGGGGCACTGACCCTTCTCTCTTTCCCTCCCTCGCACATTATCCTCTCTATCCCACTCTCTTTCCTTCTCCTCCCACCTCACGGATATTCAGCCCTGTCTGCCCTTTCCACTGACACCTCTTGTACTCTTCAAAGTGCTTCACTCCATGTGGTGCTAAGTGATTGGACAGCTGGTCCCTCCATGGACTGATTGTTAACTCAGTAACCAAGTCAGGTAACCAATACTTAACTAGTGCCGATCTTTCAGGTGGAAGAGCTATTACGGAATCTGAATGCAGTATCGTGTGACACAGTGAAGCTGCAAGAGTTCCCGAAAGATGTGGACATGCAAATTGACCTGATGTACAGGTAATTCCCCCCAAGGTCGTCAAACTGCCCCACCACGATATATGGAGGGGGGCGGGGGTGACCTGATGAACAAATACATTCTCTCCGTTAGTAAATGCATATCTTAAAGGCCTAACGGTTAAGAGCTGTTGAGTGAAGCGTCCATGTAATTTGAAACATCGATTTAACTTTGACCCTGAAATGTCTGACTGGGGCTGTGGTGGGGTCAAAGTTCAGCTTTAGTTTGTGTAGAGCAGGGTCTCTGGGTCCTTGAAATGAGAGGTGCGGATCTCTGAAACTGCTGGCGGTAGAGCCGGCAGCACCCGGCACACCCAGTTCTCCCATCTCAGCCGTGCCGCTGCGAGGATATATTGAGTTGGGGGCAAACGCTTCCCGGGACCAAGGGAGCTGTGTGCTTCCCTTTGGTAATGGCAGATTTAGGGAGAAGGTTTCTAGCCCGTCTCTCAAGCAGCACAGGGAGACTTAAAAGGGAAGAAAATAGGCAGCATCGGCATATGGATTGTATCATACTGGAGGTGCTATAAAATACAGGTATTGGTCGCATCTCGTTTCATCTGGCAACCAGCAACATCTGGAAATCTCAGCACTTCATCAGTCATGTTGCAGACACATCCTGATCCCTAGATTCTGACTCATTTTTCTATATGGACGGCATTGTGTTAATTGCTGTTGATAGGAACTTGCAGTTCAGACAGAGTGATGCAAGGAACGGTGCTTTGACTGATGACCTGTTCTGTCCTGTTCAAGTCCTGGCCAAATAGCGAACCTTTTGGAATCAGCCAGATGGACCACAATGGTTTTTTCTGGCCCTGTCTAATGTGAGGGATGATTCCAGTTAGTTCCAGGGTCACAGCAACAACAGGAAAAACCACAGGAAACTTGTCACCATTCAGAGAATCAAGAAACTGTTCAACTAAAACTCCTCTCGACATTTATTGTGAAAGGATGCATTTTATGCCTAATTTCATCCAATTAACAAGACTGGACAATGTTTACAAATGAGCGATATCCACAGTGTGAATGGGTCAGCGACAGATTGCACCAAATTGTAAACAGGGAGCAGGCCACTGCCCTGTTCAATGGCGCGGTTATTTGTCTGCAGTGAGTGCTTTGTGCTTTCCTCTAGAATTGCGAAGGGTTTGCAGAATTACGTGGACCTTCGCCTGATGTGGCTGCAGAACATCGCAATGAAGCACATTGAAGGGGAGCGGTTTGCCGAGGCAGCGCACTGCTTGGTGCACGGCGCCGCCCTGGTGGCGGAATACTTGAACCGCGTCGAAGGATCCGTTCATCTGCCCATGGGCAGCGTGAGTTTCCAGGTCAGATTCTGGCAACAGCAACTTGCATTTATATAACGCCTTTAACTCAGCTCAGCTGTGGCTCAGTTGGTCGCACACTCGCCTCTGAGTCAGAAGGTTGTGGGTTCAAGTCCCACTCCAGGGACTTGAGCACATAAAGCTAGGCTGACACTCCAGTGCAGTACTGAGGGAGTGCTGCACTGTCGGAGGTGCCGTCTTTTGGATGAGACGTTAAACCGAGGCCCCGTCTGCTCTCTCAGGTGGACGTAAAAGATCGCATGGCACTATTTCGAAGAAGAGCATGGGAGTTATCCCCAGTGTCCTGGCCAATAGTTATCCCTCAAACAACATAACAAAAACAGATTATCTGATCATTATCACATTGCTCCACTTCAAAAGTACTTCATTGGCTGTAAAGCGCTTTGGGATGTCCGGTGGACGTGAAAGGCGCTATATAAATGCAAGTCTTTCTTTTTTAATGTAGTAAAACATCCCAAGGTGCTTCACAGGAGCTTTGTCAGACAAAAGTCACATAAGGAAATATTAGGACAGGTGACCAAAAGCTTGGTCAAAGAGGTAGGTTTTAAGTAGCATTGTAAAGGAAGAAAGAGAGAGGCGGAGGGTTTAGGGAGGGAATTCCAAAAGGTCAGAAACAGCCGGGAATGGCACTACTCGGGCCTCAAAAGTGAGCCCAGAGTTTGGCACCCCATATGGTTACCCTTTGGGGTTCACATTCTCAGCCTTGCCATGGATGAGGTACAGAGTATCTGAGGATGAGAGCCCGAGGCTAGGTTGCCTGCCACACACTGGTGTCTGTCGGTCTGGAACCAGGTTCAGTTGGTGAGCTCATTTCACACAGTCCAATCTGGTGTCACATTTTACTTTCATTCGGGCCTCACGAAAAGGGCTGAACTCCTTCCTCATCTCACGACTCGATGAATAAGAGATAAATGGTGGAGAGACTGCACCAATTCCTGTGCCGACTTCTTATTATAAAGAAGTGAGCTGCCCGCCACTGAGATTTGTCAGTAACACCAAACTGTTTGGTAACCTGACTGAATATTCTGAGTTTGATAGGTGCTGCCCTCAGTTTGGCCAACTATGCCTTGATTTGCCTGCCTCGGCCCGGGTTCAGCCAGTGGTGCCCCAGTTTGACTGGCCCTTTCCTACTTCACTTGTCCTAGTGTTCATCCCTTGAGCACCCCGGTTTTATTAATGTTTTTATTAATATGCCATTTAAAAAGAATAATTTGTGAATATTTTTGTATTATTAATTTGTGAATTTATTATTTTTAAATTAATTTGTAAATGTATTAATTTTTTTAATTAATTTGTGAATTATTATATTAAGATGTTGAGACCAGAAACTTCTCCAGCGCCAAAGGACTGGCTGCTTGTTAGACCCTGATTGGCTATTGGCTATTGATGGTTCCTGATTGATTGTTGGCTATTGCTGATCCCTGATTGACTGCTGGCTAGCGGTGGTCCCTGATTGGCTGTTGGCTATTGATGGTCCCTGATTGGCTGCTGGCTATTCATGGTCCCTGATTGCCTGCTGGCTATTCATGGTCCCTGATTGGCTGCTGGCTATTGATGGTCCCTGATTGGCTGCTGGCTATTGATGGTCCCTGATTGGCTGCTGGCTATTGATGGTCCCTGATTGGCTGCTGGCTATTGATGGTCCCTGATTGGCTGCTGGCTATTGATGGTCCCTGATCTTCTATCTTCTATTTTCTTTCTTCACCAGAAAATTTCCATCAATGTCTTGGAGGAATCCTTGGTGTTTGACGAGGTCTTTTCCATGGAGAGGGAGGGCATTTGCACAGGAGACTTCTTCAGTGAAGAGGGCCTCCTGGAGTTACTGGACAATGCGGCCGAGCTCTTCAACAAAGTATGTGTTCAGCCTTTGTCAAACTATGTGACAATGGGGCTGAGGCAGGGATAATCTGACTAGATCAGATTCAAGGTTAAGTTTTGTGATTCTCTGCTCCCACGCAGAGCCTTGCTCGAAATCACAGGATGGAGAATCAGCTCGGAGGCCAGCTCACCTGGTTGACAGCACTCCCGATTTTCCTGGGATTTTTTGCCGGGAATCTCACCTTGCAAAATTTGCCCTTGAATCTCCACCTTATGTTTATGTTCCCTATGGAGTAAGAACAGGGAAATTGGATTAGGGCAGATGGCTCCAATGGTTTGGCCAGCAAGGGCACGGTGAGCCGAATGTGTGACATTTCTAAGACTTGGAGTGTAGCTGGTCTCTGAAAATCCCAGGCGGTAGATCACCATTTGAGGGAGCAGCAGTGTAAGCTTCTCCAATGGAACTGAATTCTGAATCCAGGATTTATCTTCTGAACATGAAATCCTGATCAGTGACTGCAATGATAGAGGCTGGATCAATCCCATCACCGGAATCAGCTCTGAGAGGCTCCGTCCCACCACTTCAGCACCCAGTGGGGGTGAGATTGACATGGGGAAGGGATGCAAAACAGGCGGTATCCCATCACGTGCCACCCGATATTCAGCTCCATTGACTTCAGTATCACTGAATATCGGCTGTGTCATAGAACGGGCGGCAAAAGCGATTCCACCTGTTTATCGTCCCACCCATGCTCAATTTCATCCCCAATTTCACTTGGCATCTAACCTGTACTCTGCCTGACATGGGAGTGCTTGATGGGACAGTGTAGAGGGAGATGAGAGGTAGGTTTTAAGGAGCGTCTTAAAGGAGGAAAGAGCGGCGGGGAGGTTTAGGGAGGGAATTCCAAAGCTTAGGGCCTGGAGCAGCAGCTGAAGGCACGGCCGCCAATGGTGGAGCGATTAAATCGGGGATGCTCTAGAGGCCAGAATTGGAGGAGCGCAGATATCTCGGAGGGTTGTAGGGCTGGAGAAGGTTACAGAGATAAGGAGGGGAAGAGACCATGGAGGGATTTTAAAATCGAGACGTTGCTTAACGGGGAGCCAGTGTAGGTCAGTGAGCACGGGGGTGATGAGTGAACGGGACTTGGTGCGAATTAGGACACGGGCAGCAGCAGAGTTTTGGATGACCTCAAGTTTATGGAGGGTAGAACGTGGGAGGCCGGCCAGGAGTGCAGCTCTTTGTGTGGAGGGACATTTATTCCATATCTGTACGCATTTATTTCATGGTATACCTGACCTGGGATGGTGTCACAAAGTTTGACAAATTTGCTCGAATTCTTTGAGGATGTAACATACAGGGTGGATAAAGGGGAACCAGTGGATGTAGTGTATTTGGACTTCCAAAAGGCATTTGACAAGGTTCCACACAAAAGATTACTGATCAAGATAAGAAATCACGGGATTGGGGGTAATATACTGGCATGGGTGGAAGATTGGCTATCTAACAGAGAACAAAGAGTTGGGATAAATGGTTCATTCTCGGGCTGGCAATCAGTAACTAGTGGTGTTCCGCAGGGGTCAGTGCTGGGACCCCAACTCTTTACAATCTATATTAACGATTTGGAGGAAGGGACCGAGTGCAACATATCCAAGTTTGCCGACGATACAAAGATGGGAGGGAAAGCAGTGAGTGAGGAGGACATAAAAAACCTGCAAAAGGACATAGACAGGCTAAGTGAGTGGGCAGAGATTTGGCAGATGGAATATAATGTTGGAAAGTGTGAGGTTATGCACTTTGGCAGAAAAAATCAAACAGCAAGTTATTATCTAAATGGAGAGAAACTGCAAAGTGCTACAGTACAAAGGGATCTGGGGGTCCTGGTGCATGAAACACAAAAAGTTAGTATGCAGGTGCAGCAGGTGATCAGGAAGGCCAATGGAATCTTGGCTTTTATTGCAAGGGGGATGGAGTATAAAAACAGGGAAGTCTTGCTGCAGTTATACAGGGTATTGGTGAGGCCACACCTGGAATACTGCGTGCAGTTTTGGTTTCCATATTTAAGAAAAGATATACTTGCTCTCGAGGCGGTTCAGAGAAGGTTCACTCGGTTGATTCCGGAGATGAGGGGGTTGACGTATGAGGAAAGGTTGAGTAGAACATAAGAACATAAGATAAGAACATAAGAAATAGGAGCAGGAGTAGGCCAATCGGCCCCTCGAGCCTGCTCCGCCATTCAATAAGATCATGGCTGATCTGATCCTAACCGCCAATCCACTATCACAGAACCATCTCCTGAATCTAACAGAATTAGACACACGAAATAGGAGCAGGATCAGGCTACATGGCCCCTGGGCCCGCTCCGCTACCCACAGGGCCATGACCGATCCGAACCTAGACTCATGTCCAAATTCCTGCCCGTTCCCCATAACCCTTTATTCCCTTTACTTCTAGGAAACTGTCTATTTCTGTTTTAAATTTATGTAATGATGTAGCTTCTACAGCTTTTTGGGGCAGCATATTCCATGGACCTACCACCCTCTGAGTGAAGTAGTTCCTCCTCATCTCAGTTTTGAAAGAGCAGCCCCTTATTCTAAGACTATGCCCCCTAGTTCTAGTTTCACCCATCATCGGGAACATCCTCCCCGCATCCACCCGATCCAACCCCTTCACAATCTTATATGTTTCAATAAGATCGCCTCTCATTCTTCTGAACTCCAATGAGTAGAGTCCCAATCTACTCAACCTCTCCTCATATGTCCATCCCCTCATCCCCGGGATTAACCGAGTGAACCTTCTTTGTACTGACTCGAGAGCAAGTATGTCCTTTCTTAAGTATGGACACCAAAGCTGTATGCAGTATTCCAGGTGCGGTCTCACCAATACCTTGTACAACTGAAGCAATACCTCCCTATTTTTATATTCTATCCCCCTAGCAATGAAAGCCAACATTCCATTGGCCTTCTTAATCACTTGCTGCACCTGCATACTAACCTTTTGAGTTTCGTGCACCAGGACCCCCAGATCCCTTTGTACTTCAGTACTTTCCAGTTTCTTGCCATTAAGATAATAACTTGCTCTACGATTTTTCCTGCCAAAGTGCATAACCTCACACTTTCAAGTATTGTATTCCATCTGCCAAATCTCTGCCCACTTACTTAGCCTGTCTATGTCCCCTTGCAGGTTTTTTATGTCCTCTTCACTCACTACTTTCCCTCCCATCTTAGTATCATCTGCAAACTTTGATATGTTACACTCGGTCCCCTCCTCCAAATCGTTAATATAGATTGTAAAGAGTTGGGGACCCAGCACTGACCCCTGTGGAACACCACTAGTTACTGATTGCCAGTCCGAGAATGAACCATTTATCCCAACTCTCTGCTTTCTGTTAGATAGCCAATCCTCTATCCATGCCAGAATATTACCCCCAATCCCGTGATTTTTTATCTTAAGCAATAATCTTTTGTGTGGCACCTTGTCAAATGCCTTTTGGAAGTCTAAATACACTACGTCCACTGGTTCCCCTTTATCCACCCTATATGTTACTTCCTCAAAGAACTCCAGCAAATTTGTCAAACATGACTTCCCCTTCATAAAACCTTGCTGACTTTGTCCTATTAAATTATGATTATCCAAATGTCCTGTTACTGTCTCCTTAATAATGGACTCTAATATTTTACCTACCACAGATGTTAGGCTAACCGGTCTATAGTTTCCAGCCTTCAGTCTACTGCCCTTTTTAAATAAGGGTGTTACATTAGCAGTTTTCCAGTCTGCCGGGACCTTTGCTGATTCCAGGGAGTTTTGGAAAATTATTACCAATGCATCCACAATCCCTACCGCCACTTCCCTCAAGACCCTAGGATGTAAGCCATCAGGTCCAGGTGATTTATCCGCCTTGAGTCCCATTATTTTACCGAGTACCACTTCCTTAGTGATTTTGATCGTGTTTAGCTCCTCCCCCCTATAGCCCCCTGTTTGTCCAGTGTTGGGATATTCTTAGTGTCTTCTACTGTAAAGACTGATACAAAATATTCATTCAGTGTTTTTGCCATCTCCATATTTCCCACCATTAATTTCCCGGTCTCATCCTCTAAGGGACCAACATTTACTTTAGCCACCCTTTTTCTTTTTATATAACTATAAAAACTCTTACTATCTGTTTTTATATTTTTTGCTAATTTACTTTCATAATCTATCTTCCCTTTCTTAATCAATCTTTTTGTTACTTTTTGCTATCTTTTAAAGTTTTCCCAATCCTCTATCCTCCCACTAGATTTGGCTACCTTATATGCCCTTGTTTTTAGTCGAATACTATCCTTAATTTCTTTACTTAGCCACGGATGGCTGTCTTCTTTTACACCCTTTTCTTCTCAGTGGAATATATTTTTTTGGAAGTTGTAAAATAACTCCTTAAATGTACACCACTGATCATGTATTGTCTTACCCTTTAATCTATTTTCCCAATCGACTCTACTCAATTCCGCTCTCATACCTTCATAGTCTCCTTTATTCAAGCTTAGCACGCTTGTTTGAGATCCAACCTTCTCACCCTCTAATTGAATATGGAATTCAACCATGTTATGGTCACTCATTCCAAGGGGATCCTTTACTAGGACATTTTTAATTAATCCTGTCTCGTTACACAGGACCAGATCTAAGGTTGCTTGCCCCCTGGTCGGTTCAGTTACATACTGCTCAAGAAACCCATCCCTAATACACTCAATGAACTCATCCTCAAGGCAGCCCTGCCCAATTTGATTTGTCCAATTAATATGATAGTTAAAAACCCCCATAATTATAGATGTTCCCTTATTACAAGCCTCAACTATTTCCTGATTGATACTCCATCCAACAGAGTTGCAACTGTTCAGAGGCCTATAGACTACGCCCACTAGTGTTTTTTTCCCCTTATTATTCCTTACCTCCACCCAAACTGTTTCATTATCCTGATCTTTTGACCCAATATCATTTCTCTGTATTACAGTGATTCCTTCCTTTATTAACATTGCCACCCCACCTCCCCTTCCTTCCTGCCTGTCCTTCCTGATCGTTAAATAACCTGGTATGTTTAATTCCCAGGCATTGTCACCCTGCAGCCATGTTTCTGTAATGGCCACAAGATCATACCCATATGTAGTTATTTGTGCCATTAACTCATCTATTTTGTTACGAATGCTACGTGCATTCAGATAGAGAACTTTCAAATATGTTTTGTGACACTTAGTTCCTGCTTTTGCCCTTTTTATTACTTTACCTTTTACTCCATACCTTCTGCCCCTTCCTGACACGCTCTGGTTTTTAATTTCCCCACTGCTACCTAAGTCTATGACCTTCTCTGTTGTCATTTTTATTATTTGCTCTCTAGGAACCTCCCCCCCACTAGTTAGTTTAAAGCCCTCTCTACAGCCCTAGTTATATGAGTAGGTTGGGACTCTACTCATTGGAGTTCAGAAGAATGAGAGGCGATCTTATCGAAACATATAAGATTGTGAGGGGGCTTGATCGGGTGGATGCGGTGAGGATGTTTCCACTGATGGGTGAGACTAGAACTAGGGGGCATAATCTTAGAATAAGGGGCTGCGCTTTCAAAACTGAGATGAGGAGAAACTTCTTCACTCAGAGGGTAATGAATCTATGGAATTTGCTACCCCAGAGAGCTACGGAAGCTGCAACATTAAATAAATTTTAAATGGAGATAGACAGTTTCCTAGCAGATAAGGGAATTAGGGGTTACGGGGAGAGGGCAGGGAAGTGGACGTGAGTCTAGATTTGGATCAGCCATGAGCCTATTGAATGGCGGAGCAGGCCCGAGGGGCCGTATGGCCTACTCCTGCTCCTATTTCTTATGTTATGTTCTTATGAATGTTCCATTTTTCACATTGTGACCTGTGAAACATTATATTCATATTTTCAATGTGCAGTGTGCCCTGATCATGAACTATTGTGCATTAGATTCATATTTTCATTGTGCAGTGTCTATAAAAAAAACTTTCACTTGCTCTTTTTTAAGGCAGAATTTTATGAAGTAGTTTATGAAATTTACAAGGTCATAATTCCAATTGTTGAATTTCATCGGAACATTAAGAAACTATCTGTTATCCACGGAAACCTGAAGGAAACGTTTGATCTGATCCTGAGTAAGGTAAAGGCTCCTCTTCGGCCAATGAGTGAGTAACACTTGTGTTCAATGTGAGAGTTCAGGTCTATGCTGGGTGACCAGAGGCACTGGTGCTATTGTTGTCTGTCAGTCATTCAGTTTGTGAGGCAAGCAAACCTTTCCCTCCCACTAACACTGACTCTGATTGATTGGGTGCTCGCTGACCATTGATTGGCCGCTCTTCTATATAATCTTTGGTGAATAGGTTGCATGATTTGGAAAAATCGGCAAGCTACTTGGTTGGTGTGAGGTGAGGTTCCTTGTAACAAGCACGGCCAATGTACAGTGCTTATCATTGAATGAGTTAGCTGTTCTGGTCGGATCACTCCACTTGGTCTCAGTGCCTGCGGGTGCGAAGGGGCAAATCAGCCAGGCCTTCTGCTTCCGATCACAATTCAGGGAATGCACATGCTTGTATATAGTGTTAGGACAGAATTGTACTCAGCTGTGATGCCTCCCGTGGTTGATTGCCTTGCCAATATTCACTCAGGCATGAACAATGTTTTTTGGCGGAGGTGCTGGAAGATGGTCATTTTTGATTAACAGATTTGCCACTGTGGCCGTACTCAAGCACCATGAGACAAGTGGTTAAAGGAACCCCATAACAGGGCTGCTTCCACTGTTATCTGTACAGGAGCATTGAGCTGTGTGAGGGAGCAGAGCTGGGGTGGGGGGGCAGGGAGAACAGAGCCAGTGAGAGGGCGGGGAGAGCAGAGCCAGTGGTTGTGGGGTGGTGGGGGTGGGGGGAGAGCAGATCTGGGCAGGCAGGGAGAGCAGAGCCAGTGAGGGGGTGGAGGTAATAGCTGGGCAGGTGGGGGGAGTGAAGCTGGACAGCGATTAGAGTGGAACCAGATGTTGGTGGCACTCTCTCTTGATGTAACTGCTGTCAGCTCCATTAAGCTCTCCGTACTGAAACTTGTGGCGGGCAGACCCCTCAATAAACAGCTAATGATGCAACTGCCTTTTGCAATGACAAATTCCAGCATTTCTGTGAAAACGTCCCCTCTTTTTAATCATTTTTTTCAGGATAATAAGAGAATGTTTGGAACATTTTTCCGTGTCGGATTCTATGGGCCGCAGTTCGGAGAGCTGGATGAGCAGGAATATGTGTACAAGGAGCCGAGGATCACTAAACTGGTGGACATCTCCTTCAGATTAGAGGTAATGGATTTTTCAGTTACCGAACGTAATGTGGCATCTTAACAATGTGATAAAAAGCCCTCAAGAAGTGGGGGGCACAGCCGAGCTGACCATAGCTGTTCCTGCTCTCTGGAGTCACACAGTAAGGGGTCGATTTTCCTGGAGCCGTCAGGCGGGGTTTCAGGTGTGTGGGGGGGGAAAATCCCGAATTTGGGGGTCCTGACACCATCCCGCCCAAAACCCCGCTCCACGCAAGTTTCAGAGGCGGCGGGTACCCGCCCCGCACTGGGACCCGCCGACCCCAGGCGGGAAGGGATTAGTGCCAATTAACTGCCTGTTAACAGGTAGTTAACAGGCAGTTTTTAGCCTAATCCCTATTTTGAGGGGTGTCGTGTGGGATTCCCAACGGCTCCAAACCACGCCAGGTTAGAGCAGGCGGGCCGTCGGGTTGAAGGAGTTGGAGGGGTCGCGATGTCGGTGTTCAGGTGAGTGATGGGTGCATGAGTGCAAAGGTAAGTGTGTTTGGTGTGTCTAAAGTGTGTAAAGAACTTTTACTTACCTGTACTTACCTTAACAGCCTTTCTTCCTGTAGCCATCGGGAGCCCATCACTCAGCCGGCACTGAAAGCTGAATGGCTGCGATCTGTGAAAAGTGACAGCCTTCAGCTTTGAGTGCTGCTGAGAGTTCTAACTGAGTCTGTGCAGAAGGACTCATGTTAGAACTCAGACTGTCAGTGTTTGGCAGCTTCAAACAGCTGTGAAACACTGATATTTCATCTGTCAAGACCTCTTGACAGATGAAATTGCAGTCTGTGACGTCACCTGTTGCCGGGTAGCCCTCAATTGGCCTGCTGAGCCCGCTGGGCGGGCTTAACAAGGTCAATCAAGAGAAAATCACGTTGATTGGCCGGACGTCGATGTAGGCGGGTCTAAAACCCGACAGTTGTAGTCCCGCCTTCTTCCCGACAGCTTCGGGAAAATCGACCCCTACAGGGTCTATTTGTAATTTTTAAATAATACAAACTTCTAGCTTCTGTCTGGGCTCAGCGTGTAAACACCCTACCCGGTGTGGTACTGAGTCACACAGCCCAGGGAGATTCCTGGGATCCATCCCGTGTCCGCGCTGAGTTAACGGAGTTCAGCCAGGGCAGGCTGTAGGGATGCTATAATTGGATTGGACGCCCCTGGGACAGGGAAGTCACCCAGGGTCCCTGCTCCTGATCGCTGGCCCTGTGGCCCCTGCTGGAAAGTGTGTGTAGGTGAACATCAGGGGAGGGCATGATCAGGCTTGGCTGTGATGCCTCCATAATCGAATATCCTGCCAATAATGACTATTTGGTCTCACCCCATGAAGAATTGGGTGAGATGCAGGGGGACGCCCGGCACTCGTGGAACCTCTTTCCCAGCATGATTTAGCAGCTTCAGGAGAGGAGAGAAAACACGGGGGAGGAGAGCAGGGCATAGCTGTGAAGCTGAATCCAAAGCACATCTATGGTTTGCCAAAACAGCGGTGATATCAAGGAGCAGTGGGCTGCCAGGACGCTTTCAACTGAGTGCTGGTGGGAACACAGCCACGTATAGTCTGTTTTAACTGTCCCTTGACTTAATGTGGCTGAATAAGCAGCAACCCTGTACAGTTACACAGTGAACAACCTTTGCCATGTGGGATAAACAGGGACTCGATACGGTGAATGGAGAGGAGCCCTTACCCTGCTGAATATGGAGGTGAGATAGTTATTACTGTAATAAATGAGGACTGCGTTCACTGCAGCAGAGAAGGTTAATGAGAGGTCTAACAGGAGTTCAAAATTACATCAGGGTTTGAGAGGGTAAATAGTGAAAGATTATTTCTATGGGTCAGTGATGTGGTAGCACAGGGGGCATTAACTCAGGTTTAGTACTAGAAGCATAAAGAGCTCTTAGAATATGGAATATAATACCAGACATGGCCAATAAAGCCAAATCAGTCATTGTGTTTAAGAGGGACGTGGTTAAACATTTGAAGACAAAGAATATTAAAGGAGATGGGAATAGACCGAGGATATGCGATTACAGCTGCCAATTCTAATGCGGCGTGAGCACCCAGCATGGTTATGATGGGCTGAATGGCCTCCTTTGCAGCTAAAATTTCAATGAATGTGTTTGTTTGTTGTAGGAATTTTACAAAGAGATGTTTGGAAAAGATCAAGTGGAGGTTATCAAAGATTCGTTACCAGTTAAGAAGGGAAGCCTGGATCCCAGCAAGGTGTGTTATCAGCTGCCACTGGTGTCATCGTCATCAAATTCAAACATAATGAGACCAAGAACATTAAAAAAAACAGGAAACGGAGCCGCCAGGTCTGTGTACAGGCCGGGGACAGAGACACTGTACCAGTGTGGGATGGTCTGTGTACAGGCCAGGGACAGAGGCACTGGGCCAGTGTGGGGATGGTCAGTGTACAGGCCGGGGACAGAGACACTGGGCCAGTGTGGGGATGGTCAGTGTACAGGCCGGGGATAGAGACACTGGGCCAGTGTGGGGATGGTCAGTGTACAGGCCGGGGACAGAGACACTGGGCCAGTGTGGGGATGGTCAGTGTACAGGCCGGGGACAGAGACACTGTACCAGTGTGGGGATGGTCTGTGTACAGGCCAGGGACAGAGACACTGGGGCAGTGTGGGATGGCTTGTGTACAGACCGGGGACAGAGACACTGGGCCAGTGTGGGGATGGTCTGTGTACAGACCAGGGACATAGGCACTGGGCCAGTGTGGGGATGGTCAGTGTACAGGCCGGGGACAGAGACACTGGGGCAGTGTGGGGATGGTCAGTGTACAGACTGGGGGGCAGGGGCACTGGGCCAGTGTGGGGATGGTCAGTGTACAGACTGGGGGACAGAGACACTGGGCCAGTGTGGGGATGGTCTGTGTTCAGACTGGGGGGCAGGGGCACTGGGCCAGTGTGGGGATGGTCTGTGTACAGGCCGGGGGCAGGGGCACTGGGCCAGTGTGGGGATGGTCTGTGTACAGGCCGGGGGCGGGGGCAGGGGCACTGGGCCAGTGTGGGGATGGTCTGTGTACAGGCCGGGGGCAAGGGCACTGGGCCAGTGTGGGGAATGGTCTGGAAACAGGCGAGACATGCGCACTGCGCCTGTCTGTGTACAGGCAGAGCAGCAGCTCTAGGAGGTGTGGGGTTCTTAAGAACATAAGAATTAGGAGCAGGAATAGGCCATTCGGCCCCTCGAGCCTGCTCCACCATTCAATAAGATCACAGCTGATCTTCGACCTCCACTCCACTTTCCCACCCGATCCCCATATCCCTTGATTCCCCTAGAGTCCAAGTTGTGTACAGATGACACAAGGGCATTACGATGTGAGGTGCGGTGTGTACAGAGCAGAGGGACTGTGAAGCATCTCAGGATCCAGTGAGAGTCTCGAGTATGGAAAATATTTAACCTCCGTTGCCCTGACTCTAATGGCTCGGGCAATGAGGAGCTGAGCCACACAGTCCAGGAATGTCCCAGGTTCACCCATTCTTGGGCTGCGATGATCTCAGCCAGGGTGGCAATGGGGGGCCACAATTGTCCTCCGTGCCCTTAGGGTAGAAAGGGTTAAAATCAGCCAGGGTTCCGGCTACTGATCACCATCCCATGACTCAGCTGGAAAGTGCAGAATAAAGGGAGTTCTAAGAGAAAATGATTAAACTAATGAAACACTGTTTCCTTTGCAGGCCTACTTACAGATAACTTACGTTGAGCCTTACTTTGAAGACTACGAACTAAAAAACCGAGTCTGCAACTATGAGAGGAATTCTAACTTGCGGCGGTTCATCTACAGCACGCCATTCACACTGAACGGTCGGGCACACGGCGAGCTCAGCCAGCAGTATAAACGTAAAACCATCCTGACCACCTTGCACGCTTTCCCTTACATCAAGACCAGGATCAATATCATAGAGAAGCAGGAGGTGAGGTGATGCAGTCTCTGGGCTTCCCACACAAAAGTGTCAGCTTGGCTCAGTTGTTAGCGCTCTCTGTACTTGAGTCAGAAAGGGTGTGAGTTTGAGCCCTACTCATTGGAGCATAGGAACAGGAGTAGGCCATTCAGCCCCTCGAGCCTGTTCCGCCACTCAATTAAATCATTGCTGATCTGCACCTCGACTCCATTTACCCACCTTTGCTCCATATCCCTTGATACCCTTACCTAGCAAAAATCGATCGATCTCAGACTTGAAAGTTACAATTGGCCCAGCAACCACAGTCTTTTGGGGGAGAGAGTTCCAGATTTTTACTACCCTTTGTGTGAAGAAGTGCTTCCTGATTTCACTCCTGAATGTCCTGGCTCTAATTTTAAGATTGTGCCGCCTTGTATTGGACCCCCCCCCCCACCCCACCCCCCCACCAGAGGAAATAGTTTCTTTCTATCTACCCTATTAACCCCTTTATCATTTTTTAACACCTCAATCAGATCACCCTTCAATCTTCTAAACTCAAGGGAATACAAGCCAAGTTTATGCAACCTGACCTCATAATTTAAACCTTTAAGCCCCGGTATCATTCTGGTGAATCTGCACTATACCCGCTCCAAGGCCAATATATCCTTCCTGAGATGGAGTGCCCAAGATGCAATGCCCAGAATTGAATGCAATCCTCCAGATGGGGTCTGACCAAGGCTCTGTACAACTGATGCATCACTTGCCACCCTTTGTATTCCAGTCCCCTTGAGATAAAGGCCGACATTCCGTTCGAGGGGCTGAATGGCCTACTTGATTGCATTTTGTACCTGTGCACTAGCTTTTAGTGATTTGCGTACAGGAACATCTAAATCTCTTTGCTCCTCCACAGTTCCTAATTTCTCATCATTTAGAAAATACCGATTTGTCTTTATTGGATCTGAAGTGGATTACCATGCACTTCCCCACATTGAACTCCATTTGCCACAGTTTTGCCCACTCACTTAATCTGTCTAATCCCCTTTGTAACTTCCTGCTCCCATCTGCGCTACTTGCTGTACCTCCAACTTAGTGTCATCTGCAAACCTGGAGATACGACTCTCTGTTCCTTCATCCCAGTCATTGGTAAGTATGATGAAAAGCTGAGACCCCAGTACAGATCCCTGGGGAACATCACTTGTCACATCCCGCCAATCAGAGTACGTACCCTTTATCCCTACTCTCTGTCTCCTACTTCCCAACTTATTTCCAACCGCTCTAGGACTTGAGCTTATACAGTAATGAGGCTGACACTCCCGTGCAGTCCTGAGAGAGTGCTACAGTGTCAGCAATGCCTTCTTCTGGATGAGACATTAAAACATCTACCTGTTCTGGTGGTCCAAGTGGACATTAAAGATCCTATGGCACTATTGGAAGAGAGTTGGCTCCTGGCCTACATTCCTCCCTCAAACAAGCCCACCAAATCCCATTGCTATTTGTGGGATGTTACTATGCACGTATTGACTGATGTGTTTGCTACATAACAACAGTCACTACACTTCAGTCTAATTAACTGTACGTGAAGCAACTCCAGATTTGTAAATGTGACACTGCGCGATGTAAATGCAAGTATAATTTATTTAAGTGCTGTTCAGGGGCCATGTGTGTTTGGTGTCAGAAGAAAAATTTAAAATGATGCTTTAAAGAAAGTATTTTCTGTGTTGCTGTAACTGTAAAATACCACACATAGATTCTGAGCTGGCTATTTCACCAAGTAAAACCGCAGGGCAATGACTGAGCAAAATGCAAAGCAATCATTGCAAAAATATCTGGGGTGGGTATAGAGTAATGTTCAGTAATTAACCATGGAAGTGAAACAGAAAGCAAATATTAAGAATTCAGGCATTTGAAATTAGAAAGAAAATATATTGTGCGTTTATATGGGTGTGTGTATTTGTAAGGTTGTATGTTTGTAACGTGGTGTGTGTATTTATTTAAACGTAGTAAAATGTCCCAAGACCCTTCACAGGAGCGTAGTCAGACAAAAACACACTGAGCCAAAGAAGGAGACATTAGGACAGGTGACCAAAAGCTTGGTCAAAGAGGTAGGTTTTAACAAGCTTGTTAAAGGAGGAGAGAGGTGAATCAAACAGAAATATTAAACATTCAGGATAGAAATATGCTACAGCTGCTCAGAATACATCCATCCAGTGTCTCTGCCAGTGCTGGATAAACCTTCCTTTACACCTGGACTACCACGCTTGCTGTCTCAGTTGTACGTCACTGAGCCTCGTGGATCCCATAAAAATGACGACAAAGAAACATTACATTCACAGAATGCTCCTCACAACATAAAACTTTCAATTATTGGAAAACTATAGAACCACAGAACTTTACAGCAGAGAGGGAGGCCATTCAGCCGATTGTGTCTGTGGTGGCTCTTTACCAGAGCAATCCAAAACTAATAGAGCATCTAAGGTGCAAACGCATCTGTCTGGCATGTGTCCATTGACCATCCTCCTTCAGAACCTCCAAGAAGAGGTATGTCCAATAGGGATACCCATAGCTCCTTACAAATCAGCTCACCAGAAAGAAGAAGAAAGAAAGACTTGCATTTATATAGCGCTTTTCACAGCCACTGGACGTCCCAAAGCGCTTTACAGCCAATGAAGTACTTTTTGAAGTGTAGTCCCTGTTGTAAAGTAGGAAACGTGGCAGCCAATTTGCACACAGCAAGCTCCCATAAACAGTAATGTGATAATGACCAGATAAACTGTTTTAGTGACGTTGATTGAGGGATAAATATCAGCCAGGACTCCGGGGAGAACTCCCCTGCTCTTCTTTGAAATAATGCCATGGGATCTTTTACATCCACCTGAGAGAGCAGACGGGGCCTCGGTTTAATGCCTCATCTGAAAGATGGCACCTCCGACAGTGCAGCACTCCCTCAGTACTGCACTGGAGTGTCAGTTTAGCTTTTTATGCTCAAGTCCCTGGAGCGAGACGTGAACCCACAACCTTCTGACTCAGAGGCGAGGGTGCTACCCACTGAGCCACAGCTGACACCAACACCATTTGATGGTCAAACAGGCACAATGATAGATGGAGCACAACTTTAAGAAGCTTCCAGGAAGGCGTCCAGACACTTATCTGCCTTTCACTGCCCAACAACAGCAACAGTGGCTTTCAAACAGATACACCAGAAACAGCAAGAACCCAACTGAAGGGAAGAGGCTTGAAGTGCAGTGTTGCTGTGTATGGGTGCTCGGCCTATGGAGAGTGTTTAGGTACAGGAATTGCATTATTGGAACCTATAGAATCATAGAAAGTTATAGAGAGGAGGAGGCCACAAGACCCCTTGTGCTGGCTCAACACTAGAGTGATCCGAAACAAATCCTGCTGCCCCGTTCTATCCCCATAGCATTTTCCCTTAAAAGATGCAATTATCTCAACCACTCACTGTGACAAAGCACTGTATCTGAGTAAAGAATTTTCTCTTAACCTCTCTCCCCACTCCTATGATTATTTTAAATTGATAACCACTCATCACTGACTCTCCCAACTAGAGGAAATAGTCTTTCCCAATTCACTTCTACCAAAATACTTCAGAATTATATAATCCTCTCTTAAATCTCTTCTTAATCTTCTCTGATCCAGTGGAATAGTCCCAGTATCTCAAGTCTCTCCTCATAACTATAGTTTCCCATCTCTGGCACCATCCTGGTGAATCTATGCTATACCCTCTCTATGGCTTTAATGCCCTTCCTATAATGGGACACCCAAAACTGCACACAGTCTAATACTTTGTACAATTCATCATTAGCTCTTCACTCTTGTACTCTATGCCTCTACTTACAAAACCCAAAATACTGTTGGCCTTTTTTATGGCTTCATCAGCTGCACTTGTACTTTCAGTGAATTATGTATTTCAACCTCTCTGTCTCACTGTTCATTCACACCCTGCGGTGTCTTTCCATTGAGTGTATACTCCCATTTCATATTTTTCCTCCCAGTTATATATTATTTCACATTTACCCCATGTGCCACCTGTGTGCTCATTCTACGAACCTATCTTACATTTTCGTGCAGTCTTTTACAGTCCTCCTCACTAATCATCAACCCTCCTACTTTTGTGTTGTCAGCAAATTTCAATACAGTGCTCCCCCGTGCCCAAGACCAAATCACCTATAAATACCGAGAACCAAAGTGGACCCAGCACAGACCCCCTGGGGGCACTTCGAACCCTTCTCCTATCCAAGCAACACCCATTTACGCTAACTCTCTGTTTCCTGTCATTCTGCCAACTTTCTATCCATGCTGCTACATTTCTTCTGTTACCAATCACCTGAATTTTTATAACAAGTCTCTTCTGAGACACTTTATTGAAAATCCATCTACACGCTGCAGGGTTGATGTTTACTTGCTAAAATTGGTGTTAATGTGGCGGTAACGGCCTTAAAATGGGGTCCGTAGATTTACATCCCCGTTAACGGCAACGAACAGCCCGCTGCCAATTTCAATGGGGCCTTTCACTGGAGGACTGATGCGCCTGCCTGTTACAGGCGGTAGGCCGCTTTTAATATACAAATCAGGATCCTATGCCCTACATAAGGACTCGATTGCCATTTTAGGATAGAACTGGTCAGAATGTGCACTATGCAGTCTCCAACCAGCTTCACCAGCGATCGAGCCCGAGAGGCCCCAGAAAGGTAAGCTTATATTTGTGTGATCGGAATGAGCAAGCATGTGGGAGGGTGCAGGGGAAGGGGGAGGTGGCGAGGAGGGGGCACTCCTTTCAGTGCAGCTGCCTGTTCCCAGAACCACTTTGATTGTATAATCCAGTCCCAACGTTATACAGTTAAAGAGATACTGAAGCGCCCCTGAGGCCAGCTCCAGCTTCTTCCAGACACAACTACAGGCATCTTTCACTCATCATCCAGTTGGTGATGTCTGCTGCCCTGAGCTACACAACCATTCTGGCACACCAGGTAATTAAAGCAAGCATGTTGATCCATGTTAGGGGGGAATTACTGTCACTAAAAGTGGTCGTGTACCCCAAAGTGAGCCGCCAGGGGGAAAGGTTGAGCAGCGCAAAATTTAATTCTTTTTTTCAAGACACAAAGCGGGCGGGGGGAGTATTGAATATGCTTCCGCCCGATTTTGGGCAATAAATCAAAATGAGCCGACGAATTTCAGGTCGCGATCTCCCTTGATAGTTGACGGCTGCCAATGGGAAGCCGGCAACTTCTAGGTGTCCAGGACGCCTGCCTGAAACAGGTGTTAGGACCCCGATTTGCACATGCAAGGCGCCTAACGCCAGTTGTAGGACCCTGATGTAAAATTAGTCATTAAATGGGCGGAGCTTGCATGCGCAAGTTGTTCCAGGATGACAGCAGCCTAACCAGTAGGCCCCAAAAAGGTAAAAAAACTTTTTTATAGTTTAATTTCTGTGGAGCCAGGAGCGTTCCTCGTGGCTCCATAAAAATACTGCGTGTTGCTGCCGGCTCACGATCGAACTCCTGCCCCCCCTGTCGCTTGTTCGCACCCCTCCCCTCGCTGGCCTGCTCGATGTTGAAGCTGGCTGGAATTCCTAAAGCCCTGACCGGCGAGCATCATTGCGACTCCCGATTTGGTGTCCGCTCACTGGTTTGAATTTGGCTGGGAACCTCTCACTGGCGTCCTCGGGCACGTGTTTGGATTGGGTCAAGCATTTTGCGACGTGAAACCAGCGCAAGTTGAACTTCTCCCCCCGGCTTCTTCTGTAATGTGTTCCGAAAGAAAGGAAGTCTTGCATTTCTATAGCGCCTTTCACCACCTCGGAACATCCCGAAGCGTTTTACAGCCAATTATGTGTTTTTGATGTGGAGTCACTTATAATGTAGGAAACGCGGCAGCCAATTTGCGCACAGCAAGCTCCCACAAACAGCAATGTGACGAAGACCAGATAATCTGTTTTAGTGATGTTGGTTGAGGGATAAATGCTGGCCAGGACACCGGGGAGAACTCCCCAGTAGGTCCAGGTGAATCATCGCTGGCAATTACACAGTGTATGGAGAGAACTGAATAGGGAACTGGAGAGGGCGCATCTCGCTAAATAATAAAACGATAAAGGTGAGGAGGTGGCGGCACAAAGAGAATCTGTACAGATGCCACGCATGAAAAGGTAGATTAGTTGCTAATCATCTGACAACAACAGACAAGGAGAAAATGAGACGTCTGATATAATGAATGTGAAATGAGACTCCCTGCTGTACGAGTGCGGTCATGTGCAGCCTTGGGCTGGATAACCTGCCTCTTGGGGGAGGAGTTAAACTTCACGCTCTGTAGCCCAGTGCACATCACGCCTGGCCTGGAAATATAACAAAACATTGAAAACAGCAAGTTCCACTGAATTTGTTAATACTGGTTTAAGTTGATGAACTCATCATTCCTGAACGTAAAGCCCCGTTTAGTGTTCCCATTTCTCGATTCGCACCGTCTGGCCTGGTTTTCTGGGTCATGCGAGACTTCAAATCTAGGATGACACTCCAGCGCAGTACTGAGGGAGTACTGTCGATTTTTCTGTCGTTATTTATAGTTAAATAGCAAAGCTTACAGCAATTTGGGAAACACAGAAGCACAGTTGATTGAGCAAAGGGGCTGACAAGCTGTGAGATGCAAGACTGACGCCAGGGAGGTGTACTTACAGCGTGTCAAGTTTACATAGCTGGTCACCAGTATAAATGTGGACATTGAAATTGATAGTGAAAAGAATTAGCACAAAAACACAGCAACAGGAAGTAAAGCTTTAGACAGGAGATGTGTGCAGGTGTAAGATTTTAATATATTAATAGATGGGACACAAAACAATTCCTTCTGTTAAACTTCAACCCAAAGTCTGCAACAGTGATAATCACTGGGTGAGGGACCCCTAGGTGTGAGCAGGAATCCTGCTGGAGTTCAACTAGCTAAAATTGCGCAGTTTACCACAACTGACGAGCTTCCCTCCACTCACCCAGCCTGTCCGTGAGGACACTGGCTCACGGGGCTTGAGCTCAGCGAGAGGGAACGAGCATTTGCCTCATCAGCTATTGTGTAGCAACAGGGCAGCATTGCCACTGGAGTCACCTGACCTCCCACACAGCAGAGAGGGTGGGGTGGTGGGGGGATTATAAATACAAAAAGAACTGTTTGGGATTTGCTGTCCAGGTGTTGATTTGCTGCAAGTTGCCCAGATCACACACTCTTCCACACTGTTGGATTCCAGCTGATAATCCATATTTTGCAGATTATCCTGAGACCGATTGAAGCTGTGATTGAGGACATGCAGAAGAAGACACACGAGCTGGCACAGGCGACGAGTGAAAACCCACCCAACATGAAGATACTGCAAATGGTGCTGCAGGGCTCTGTGGGCACCACTGTCAATCAGGTCTGTGCATTCATCGATGGGCGGGGGTCATGGGCATAGAGGCAAACCCTTACCATAAATATTTAGCCACATCTCCTGTAATGGTGAGCTTAAGGGAAGTGGGACTGAGGAGGCTGTTGATGTTCTACAAGATGGGATGTGATTTGAGCCCATTGTAGTGCTCTAAACCCCAATCTCTGATGCTGAGTTTGTGATTCTATTTTCTGAAGGTGGTACAGCTCAGCACTTCTCTAACCGAGGGGAATGTTCTATCTTACTTACCACCCGCATACCAAAGGTGCATTAAAGAGCAGGGCCAAGCTATAACACACAGTGTGGTACACAGACAGGGTATAACACAGTGTGGTACGGGGACAGGTTATAACACACACACAGCAGTACAATGGATGGACCAGGGTATAACACACAGAGCAGGTGCCAAATGCCAATGTTTTGTGGGTTTTTGTTGCAGGGTCCCTTAGAGGTAGCTCAAGTATTTTTGTCTGAAATTCCTGACGATCCAAAACTTTTCAGACACCACAACAAACTCCGCATCTGCTTCAAGGACTTTCTGAAACGGTAAGGCGGCCCCTCCAGTCAGCTGACATTTCACGGTTTCAATGTTACACACAGTGTGAGAATGCAGTAACACTTCCTCGTTTATAGAACTGTGCTCAGACACAATTCCCGGAAAAATCAGCTGAAGCACCAGCAGCTTCCTCATGGAGCTTGGGTAACCTTGTTGTTTATTCTGGGAATAATGTATATGTCACCCGTTGGACACCAACCACCCCCCTCTCCCCACCCCCCGCTCTGCAATGAAGGTGAAGTTAATGAAACACATTCGTCTACCAAGCCCTCCCTTTTCATTGGACAACTCCAGCTACCTCCCTATCACCGTGGAGCTGAGGACAGGTCGTTCAGGGTCAAAGTGTGGAACGTCAGAAGGAATGGTGAAAAGGGACCCGCTGTACTAATTCAGATGTAGTCCGTGGTCAGGGACAGGAGGGTGTGACTATGAGTGAGGCAGGTACGGGGAACCAAGAGGTAGTGTTGGAGGAGCCGCAGCCCTTGCTCTTGTCCAACAGGTTCGAGGCTCTTACTCCCTGTGAGGATGGGAACGGGGACTGCAGGGAGGATGAGCAACCTGGCCACAGCACCGTGGAACAGGGGGCCATTCAAGTGGGGGGAGTAAAAAGAAATGTAGTGGTAGGGGATAGTATCATTAGGGGGATAGATAGGGTTCTTTGCAGACGAGAGCGAGAGTCCCGAAGGCTGTGTTGCCTGCCCGGTGCCAGGGCTAAGGACATCTCCTCTGGGCTGGAGAGAAACTTGGAGTGGGAGGGGGAGGATCCAGTTGTCGTGGTCTATGTTGGTACCAACGACATAGATAGGACAAGGAAAGAGGTTTTGCTGAGGGAGTATGAGCAGCTAGGGGCCAAATTAAAAAACAGAACCACTAGGGTAATAATCTCTTACCTGAGCCACGAGCAAATTTGGCTAGGGTAAATAAAATCAGAGAGTTAAATGCGTGGCTCAAAGACTGGTGTGGGAGAAATGGGTTTTGCTTCTTGGGACACTGGCACCAGTACTGGGACAGGAGAGAGCTGTTCCGTTGGGATGGGCTTCACTTGGCCAGTGCTGGGACTAGAATCCTGGCGAATCGAATAACTAGGGCTGTAGAGAGGGCTTTAAACTAATTAGTGGGGGGGGGTTTCAAGAGAGCAAAAAATAAAAATGTCAGCGGAGAAGGCAATAGAGCAAGGTAGCAGTGGGGGAATTAAAAACCAGAGCGTGTCAGGAAGGGACAGAATGTATAAAGATAAAGGTAAAGTAGTAAAGGGGGTAAAAGCAGGAATAAATTGTCACAAAACATATTTAAAAGTTCTTTATCTGAATGCACGCAGCATTCGTAACAAAATAGACGAGTTGACGGTACAAATAACTACACATGGGTATGATCTGGTGGCATTACAGAAACATGGCTGCAAGGTGACCATGACTGGGAACTAAACATCCAGGGGTATTTGATAATTAGGAAGGACAGACAGAAAGGAAAGGGAGGTGGGGTGGCTATGTTAATAAAGGATGGAATCACTGCAATAGTGAGAAATGATATTGGGTCAAAGGATCAGGATAGTGAAATGGTTTGGGTGGAGATAAGGAATAATAAGGGGAAAAAGTCACGAGTGGGCGTAGTCTATGGGCCTCCTAACAGTTGCAACTCTATTGGTCGGAGTATAAATCAGGAAATAGTTGGGGCTTGTAATAAGGGAACAGCTATAATCATGAGGGATTTTAACTTTCATATTGACTGGACAAATCAAATTGGGCAGGGCAGCCTTGAGGAAGAGTTCATAGAGTGCATTAGGGACGGGTTCCTTGAACAGTATGTTACTGAACCAACCAGGGGGCAGGCAATCTTAGATCTGGTCCTGTGTAATGAGACAGGATTAATAAAAAATGCCCTAGTAAAGGATCCCCTTGGAATGAGTGACCATAACGTGGTTGAATTCCAAATTCAGTTGGAGGGTGAGAGAGTTGGATCTCAAACCAGCGTACTAAGCTTAAATAAAGGAGACTATGAAGGTATGAGAGCAGAGTTGACTAAAGTGGACTGGGAAAATAGATTAAAGTGTAAGACGGTACATGAGCAGTGGTGTACATTCAAGGAGATATTTCACAACTTTCAAGAAAAATATATTCCACTGAGGAAAGAGGGGCATAAAAGAAAAGACAGCCATCCGTGGCTAAGTAAAGTAATAAAGGATAGTATCCGACTGAAAACAAGGGCATATAAAGTAGCCAAATCTAGTGGGAGGATAGAAGATTGGGAAGCATTTAAAAGCCAGCAAAGAATAACTAAAAGATTAATTAAGAAAGGGAAGATAGATTATGAAAGCAAACTAGCAAAAAATATAAAAACAGATAGCAAGAGTTTCTACAGTTATATAAAAAGAGAAAGGGTGGCTAAAGTGAATGTTGGTCCCTTAGAGGACGAGACCGGGAAATTAGTGGTGGGGAACATGGAGATGGCAAAAACGCTGAACAAATATTTTGTATCAGTCTTTACAGTAGAGGACATTAAAAATATCCCAACACTGAACAAACAGGGGGCTATAGGGGGGAGGAGCTAAACATGATTAAAATCACTAAGGAGGTGGTACTCGGTAAGATAATGGGACTAAAGGCGGAAAATCCCCTGGACCTGATGACTTACATCCTAGGGTCTTGAGAGAAGTGGCGGTGGGGATTGCGGATGCATTAGTGGTAATTTTCCAGAACTCCCTGGATTCAGGTAAGGTCCCAGCAGATTGGAAAACTGCTAATGTAACGCCCTTATTTAAAAAGGGAAGTAGACAAAAGGCTGGAAACTATAGACCAGTTAGCCTAACATCTGTGGTTGGTAAAATGTTGGAGTCCATTATTAAGGAAGCAGTAACAGGGCATTTGGATAAGCATAATTTAATCGGACAGAGTCAGCATGGTTTTATGAAGGGGAAGTCATGTTTGACAAATTTGCTCGAATTCTTTGAGGACGTAACAAACAGGGTAGATAAAGGGGAACCAGTGGATGTGTATTTGGACTTCCAAAAGGCATTTGACAAGGTGCCACACAAAAGATTACTGCACAAGATAAAAAATCATGGGATTGGGGGTAATATACTGGCATGGGTGGAAGAATGGCTATCTAATAGAAAACAGAGAGTTGGGATAAATGGTTCATTCTCGGGTTGGCAATCTGTGACTAGTGGTGTTCCGCAGGGGTCAGTGCTGGGACCCCAACTCTTTACAATCTATATTAACGATTTGGAGGAAGGGACCGAGTGCAACATATCCAAGTTTGCCGACGATACAAAGATGGAAGGGAAAGCAGTGAGTGAGGAGGACATAAAAAACCTGCAAAAGGACATAGACAGGCTAAGTGAGTGGGCAGAGATTTGGCAGATGCAATATAATGTTGGCAAGTGTGAGGTTATGCACTTTGGCAGAAAAAATCAAAGAGCAAGTTATTATCTAAATGGAGAGAAACTGCAAAGTGCTACAGTACAAAGGGATCTGGGGGTCCTGGTGCATGAAACACAGAAGGTTAGTATGCAGGTGCAGCAGGTGATCAGGAAGGCCAATGGAATCTTGGCTTTTATTGCAAAAGGGATGGAGTATAAAAGCAGGGAAGTCTTGCTTCAGTTATATAGGGTACTGGTGAGGCCACACCTGGAATACTGCGTACAGTTTTGGTTTCCATATTTAAGAAAAGATATACTTGCTCTCGAGGCAGTTCAGAGAAGGTTCACTCGGTTGATTCCGGAGATGAGGGGGTTGACTTATGAGGAAAGGTTGAGTAGGTTGGGCCTCTACTCATTGGAATTCAGAAGAATGAGAGGCGATCTTATCGAAACATGTAAGATTGTGAGAGGACTTGATCGGGTGGATGCGGGGAGGATGTTTCCACTGATGGGTGAGACTAGAACTAGGGGGCACAATCTTAGAATCAAGGGGCTGCCCTTTCAAAACTGAGATGAGGAGAAACTTCTTCACTCAGAGGGTAGTAAATCTATGGAATTTGCTACCTCAGAGAGCTGTGGAAGCTGCGACATTAAATACATTTAAAACGGAGATAGACAGTTTCCTAGCTGATAAGTGAATTAGGGGTTACGGGGAGTGGGCAGGGAAGTGGACGTGAGTCTAGGTTCAGATCAGCCATGATCCTATTGAATGGCGGAGCAGGCCCGAGGGGCCGTATGGCCTACTCCTGCTCCTACTTCTAATGTTCTTATGTTATGTACTTTGCCAGTGTCTTCTGTTTAAATTTCAAATCTGATCCCCAGGTTTTCCATCGCTCCCATTTTACTTAGGCCTCCCACTGCCTCAGCTATTCACATGTCCTTTGTTTCTCTAATGTCTTTCATTGTCAGCCTTGGCTCCTTCGGCAGCGCTCTCACCTCTGAGTCAGAAGGTTGTGGGTTCAAGACCCATTGCGGAGCCTTGACCACATAACCTAGGCTGAGGGAGTGCTGCACTGTTGGAGGTGCCATCTTTCAGATGAGATATTAAATCAACAACAACTTCCATTTATATAGCACCTTTAGGATAGTTAAATGTCTCAAGGCACTTCACAGGAGCATTATCAAACAAAGGTCGACACCGAGCCACATAAGGAGATATTAGGACAGGTGACTAAAAGCTTGGTCAAAGAGGTAGGTTTTAAGGAGCGTATAAAGGAGGAGAGGTAGAGATGCGGAGAGGTTTAGGCAGAGAATTCCAGAGCTCAGTGTTGAATCCGTGATTCTTAAAGTATGATGTTTTCCAATAACTACACGGAGGCTGTAACTTAACAATCAACAGGTGTTTACTGGAGGAGGGTAGTCTAAAGACTGACAGTACAGAGGCATGCTCAAGGCTTATATACAGGTGTGGTCACTGCCGGTACTACAGTATACAGGAGCTGTAAAAGTAGTTCTCTCTTAAAGGTACATACACTACAATTCCTCCCCTTTTAGATTAGCAGTACCCATAATATTCAAATAACAATTAACACTTTAACATGCACATTAAACTGAAATAGTCCATTTATAGATTCAGTCTTTGGGGCGGCTTCCTGATCCTTTCTGGATAGCGCCTTTCCTGAGGTTCTTGTTCTTGGTGCGGAGGCGATTCTGGCCCCCTTTCGTCGGTTAGTTCATCAATTTTCGCTGCTTCTGTTTCTGAGGTAGATGCTACCGGTATGTCGGGTTCATCCCCAGGGACGCGAGAGATGGGGTTGACTCGTTCCTGTGACGCTAAGATCTGGTCGACGTGGCGTCTCACAATGTTCTCCCCGACATCCACTGTGTACATTAATGGCCCCTGACGTGTGCATATCGTTCCGGGTTGCCATTTCTCTGTTCGGTAGTCACGGGCCAAGACTGGTTGTCCTACATTGAAGCTCCTTGTCGGCTTCTCATTGATGTGCTGGAATTGTTTATCCTCAACATTTCTTCGCACATTTGGTCTGAGCAAATCCAGACGAGATCTCATCCGTCGGTTAAAGAACATCATGGCCGGGGTCTGGTTGGTAACTGCATGTGTCGCATTTCCGTAGGCTAACAGGAAATTGTCCACCTTATGCTGTAGTGGAATTTCATCATCGCACATGGCCTTTATCGCCTTTTTAAAGGTTTGTACGAACCTCTCAGCCAATCCATTTGTGGCTGGATGATACGGGGCGGATGTGTAATGCCTTACCCCATTCCTTCTCATAAATTTCCGAAACTCTTCGGACACAAACTGTGGTCCATTATCGGAGCAAACCTGCTCTGGCAAGCCGTTCCTGGCAAATATGGTCCGTAGGACGGCAATCGTTTTCTCTGTAGTGGTTGAGGACATTTTTATCACCTCGGGCCATTTCGAGTGCGCATCCACTGCTATTAAGAACATTGAGTCCATGAATGGACCAGCAAAATCAATATGCACCCGTTGCCATGGAGAGGAGGGCCACTCCCATGGGTGTAGAGGGGCATGTGGTGGTGCATTTTGGACCTTCTGGCATCCTGAGCAGCTCTTGGTTAGGTCCTCGATTTGTTAATCGATCCCCGGCCACCACACATAAGCCCTAGCAAGGCTTTTCATTTTCACCCCTCCCAGATGACCTTCGTGAAGCTCATTGAGCGCTCTCTCCCTTAACTTGGGTGGAATTACCACTTGGGATCCACACATCACTGTCCCCTGGCAGACTGACAGCTGTTCTCTTCTGGATGAGAATGCTGGCAACAGTGAGTCGCCATGTGTTGGCCATCCCCTCACCGTCAAATCATATACCCGAGACAGTGTCGGATCATTGCGGGTCTCCTTCTCTATATCCGCGTTAGTTCCTGGCAATCGTTCAATTATTGACGAATAAAATATCTCGATAGGGTCCACTGCTGGTGCTTCCTCCACAGTAGGCAGTGGCAGGCGTGATAGCCCATCAGCGTTTCCATGCTGTTTCGTGCCTTTATATTCTATTTCATATTGGTTCGCCCCTAGAAAAAGAGACCATCTTTGTAACCGTTGTGCAGTCATCACCGGAACGCCCTTCTTTGGATTAAAGATGGAGACAAGTGGTTGGTGGTCAGTCAGCAAGGTGAACTTCTGCCCATGCAGATAGTGGTTGAATTTTTTTACTCCCCATACTAGGTTGAGGGCCTCCCTGTCGATCTGGGCGTAGTTGCGCTCGGCTGAGGTTAGTGACCGAGACGCAAAGGCTACTGGCCTCTCCAACCCGTCTGGGAATTTGTGCGAAAGCACCACTCCAATACCATAGGGTGATGCATCACATGCCAACCGAATTGGTAGTGCTGGGTTGAAATGGGCCAACACCTCTTTTGATGTGATCAATTCTTTGCACTTCTGGAAAGCTCGTTTACATTCGTCATTCCACTTCCATGGTACCCCCGTTTGCAGTAGGGCGTTCAGTGGGTGTAATACTGTAGACAAATTTGGTAAGAACTTATTGTAGTAGTTCACCAGCCCGAGGCACGACCTCAGTTGTGACACATTTTCCAGTGCTGGAGCCTTGACTACTGCCTCAATCTTTTCAGGGGACTTATGTAACCCTTCTTCATCAATAACGTGGCCACAATACGAGATCTGCTTCTGGAAAAACTCGCACTTGTGGCGATTAGCTCGTAGCCCATATTCCTTTAATCTAGTGAGCACCTTCTCCAGGTTGGCGAGGTGATCACTGTCATTTTCGCCCGTGACCAGGATGTCGTCCAAATAACACTGGGTCCCTGGAATCCCTTGCAGGACTTGATCCATCGCCCTTTGCCAAATAGCCGGAGCCGATGCTACCCCGAACACCAGCCGGTTGTTTTGGTAGAGACCTTTGTGAGTGTTGATCATGAGGTATTGTTTCGAGGCTTCTTCTACCTCCATTTGCAAGTATGCCTGGGCCAGATCAATTTTGGTGAAGCGTTTACCTCCAGATAGCGAGGCGAAAATATCCTCAATCCGTGGAAGCGGATATTGTACCGTGTGAAGGACTGGGTTCACTGTCACCTTAAAGTCCCCACAGATGCGGACCTTCTTTGGTTCCCCAGGCGTATTACTCAACAACCTCTTCATTACAGGAACGATGGGTGTAGCCCACTCGCTCCAGTCTACTTTGGACAGTACTCCTGAACGTTCCAACCCTTCCAGCTCTGCTTCGATGGCTGGTCGGATCGCATAAGGCACCGGTCTGGCCTTAAAAAAACTTTGGACTTGCATTTTCCTCTATTTTAATCGTTGCTGTTATGCCTTTTAGTGTTCCGAGTCCCTCCTGGAACACTTCTTGTGCGTCAGTTAGCATTTTTGACAGTCGTCCAGGTGTGACGTCGTCATCCTTTTTGGCCTCAACCTTCAGTACCTGTATGGAATGCCAATCTAATTGTATCTTCCGGATCCATTCACGTCCTAGTAGTGGTGGTCCTCCATCTGGCAATACATATAGGTCAATTTTAGGTATTTCCTGGCCTTTGTATATCACTTTCACCCTTATTTTTCCTTTGGGGTAGACTTTTTGCCCCGTGTACGTCTTCAAGACAATCTCTGTAGCTTTCAAGGGTATATGTGAAAATAGCCGCTTGTAGTCCCTTTGGTTTATGACTGTTAGGGCTGATCCTGCGTCCAATTCCATTTTCACTTGGACTCCGTCTATCTTGAGTGTGACCCAGATAGTCTGGTGATCCTCCATTTTGATTACCTTATGTAGTTTCAGACTACCCAGCTCCTTGCTTCCAGAGTCTGTATCACTTTTCTGTTCGTCTGAACTACTGTCCATCACCTTATGTACCTTTTTGTACTTCTCCTGTGGAGATTTCTTGCTGCTGGTTTTCTTCCCTGACCTGCAGACTCTTGCTATGTGTCCTACTTTTCCACACTGTCTGCACAATTGGTCCGTGAACCAACAATCCTTCTGGTCGTGTGTTGTTCTGCCGCAGCGATAACACTTCCCTGCTCTATATGACATTTCATTGGTGCCATATTCTTGCGGTCTCCGTTGTATCTCTGCAGCGCCCTGTGCGGCTGCTTCGTGTGATACTGCCATGCTGAAAGCCTTGTCCAGCTTAAGATCCTTTTCTGATAGAAGCCGTTTCTGGGTTCCTTCAGTTTGAAGCCCACACACAAACTTGTCCCTTAACGTATCTGCTAGTCCCACTCCAAACTGGCAGTGTTTCGATAGCTTGCGCAGTTCCGTTAAGCACACAGCATTACTTTCGTCTCCATGCTGGTTTCTTTTGTGGAACTTAAATCTTTCTGCTATCAGCAGCGGTGTGGGGTTTAAGTGGTCCTGTAGGATTTCCACTATGTTTTCGAAATTCTTATCCACTGGCTTCTCTGGGGTTATTAGGTTTCGCAGTAAGCCATAAGTTAATGCTCCTGTGGAATTTAACAAAACCAGTGCTTTCTTAGCATCTGGCACTTCATTCGCCCTGCAGCACACCTCAATGCGTTCCACATATGTCGCCCAATCTTCGACTTCATTGTCGAACGCAGTGATACTGCCACTCTTCGGCATCCCTGGTTGTGGTTTGAGTGTCTAAAATGGCATCTCCCGCGCTCTCCCTTCTTCTCCGCTGGCACAAAATGGCGTCTCCCGCGCTTTCCTTTCTTCCCGCGCTCGCCCTTCTTCTCCGCTGCAGCTTCTAAAATGGCATCTCCCGCGCTCTCCCTTCTTCTCCGCAGCTCAGTGGCGTCTCCCGCGCTCTCCCTTCTTCTCCCCGCGGACGCGGTTCAGCCCTTGAGCCCTGGCTGTGCTCTGCGCGTTCTCCTGTGCGCCTTTCCCATTGCCGTCGCTCGGTCCTGAACCCGGCTGCTGCTTTACCCTCTCTCTGTTTGTTTTTCCTCGACGCCGCTCGGTTTTCAACCCCTGTCCGCGCCCTGTGCGCTTCACCCTCTTACCCCGTCGACGCTGCTCGGCTTTTTCTATGCCGTCGGTCGGCTCCAGCCGCCGCTGTCCGGGAAGGGTCTGCTCTGTACTTGTTGCCAGTCTGTTGCTGGATCGTCGTGGCTGGGGAACCAAGCCCGGCTCTCAACAGCCTCCCCTGCGATGTTCACTCTCTGCCGGATGACTGGGCGGTTGCTCGTGGTTGACGCCCGTGCTTCTGGCCTCGACTTTCTTCCACCGCCCTCCCGGAGCGAATCCTTGAAGGGAAATGCAGAGTTGCAGGCAGATTCGAATCGACCTCGTCACCACTGTTGAATCCGTGATTCTTAAAGTATGATGTTTTCCAATAACTACACGGAGGCTGTAACTTAACAATCAACAGGTGTTTACTGGAGGAGGGTAGTCTAAAGACTGACAGTACAGAGGCATGCTCAAGGCTTATATACAGGTGTGGTCACTGCCGGTACTACAGTATACAGGAGCTGTAAAAGTAGTTCTCTCTTAAAGGTACACTAGGCAGCTGAAGGCACGGCCGTCAATGGTGGAGTGATGAAAATCAGGGATGCGCAAGAGGCCAGAATTGGAGGAGTGCAGAGATCTCAGCGGGTTGCAGCTCTGGAGGAGGTTACAGGGCTGGGAAGGGCGAGGCAATGGGGAGATTTGAAAACAAAGATGAGAATTTTAAAACCAAGGCACCATCTGCCCACTCAGGCAGTGAGTATCTGCAGACTATTCAACCATGGGGGAAGATCAGTGGGGCCCAGCCTCTCCTCATTGTGTGGCTTTCCAGTAAAAAAAACACTGGCAAACGATCGGGAATGGGATCCCCGGCTGATTTCCCTCTCCCTAACCCCGTGGTACAGAGGCCAATTTCAGCCCCTGTTGATGCCCTGACTGAGATCAAACAACCCAGCACAGACTGGGAATTGCATTGAGGACTTTCCTGCTCTGTACGGTCCAGTACCACACCACACAGCACCTTTACTCACTGAGCCTTTAGGATGCTCCATCTCTCTTTTGTTAATCTGTAAGCAATGGGAAAATCCCACAGCAAGATAAGACCGATCTCCATTTTGCGCCGTTTACACAGGTTTTAAACAACGGGCCAGAATTTGCTGTCAAACTAACGGTGAGGCTAATGGCACTCGCCGGTATTTGTGGGTAACTGGTACAGCAACTTTGCATGCGTGAAAACCCGGAACTTGCGATCTGTCAAGGTTCGCCCTGACAGATCATACAAACTGACCCAAAAATCATTTCGCTGGTGCAGAGTTGGGCTATTTGCCCAGCAGCTGCCCACGAAACCCTTACGCCGGGTAAAAGCAAATGTAGAGCCTGCTTTCACCAGTGTAAGGGTTAAAATAAATGTTAAATTAAAAATGTTAAAATAAAAAATCATCCACAAACACTTAAAATTGGTTTATGTAAACTTTGGCCCGGATTAAAATGTTTAAAATTAATTTTCAGAATATTAAATTTTTATTGAAAATGCTTCATTCAAGGGACTTTTCATTAAATTTGAAAATGGAAACATTTATTTTTATTCCACTTGTGTAAATTATTTAATTATTTGGGGATTCCCCATATGCTAATGGGGATTCCGTTCGTAATTTTTAAAGGAAGAGGAATTCTCCTTTATGAGCTGGCCCACGTGATCCCAGGGATGCTTCCGAACCACCTGGGATCCGTGGGCCTTTACGCAGGCCCAGGACCCGAAGTCTCCGAAGCCCGGGAGCCAGCAGGTTGGTTAGGACTTTATTTTTGGGTCGGAGGCATACTCCGGAGGTACTCCTCCGACCACATGTAGAAACATAGAATTATAGGAGCGGGAATAGGCCATTCGGCCCTTCGAGCCTGCTCCGCCATTCAATATGATCATGACTGAGCCTCTATCTCAATACCATATTCCCGCTCTCTCCCCATACCCCTTGATGCCTTTTGTGTCTAGAAATCTATCTATCTCCTTAAATATATTCAGTGACTTGGCCGCCACAGCCTTCTGTGGTAGAGAATTCCACAGGTTCACCACCCTCTGGGTGAAGAAATCTCTCCTCATCTCAGTCCTAAATGTCTTACCCCATATCCTGAGACTGTGACCCCTTGTTCTAGACCCCCCCAGCCAGGGGAAACATCCTCCCTGCATCCAGTCTGTCTAGCCCTGTCAGAATTTTATACGTTTCAATGAGATCCCCTCTCATTCATCCAAACTCTAGAAGATCTCTATTCCGGTCCGTAGTCTGTAAGTAACCTATATTGTAGTTACTGTGTTCCCCTCCTGTCTATTACAGATGTGAAGATGCCTTGAAGAAAAACAAAAGCCTGATCGCGTCTGAGCAGCTGGAGTATCAGCGTGAACTCGAGCGGAACTATGAAGCTCTCGAGCGCAACCTGCAACCGTTCATTAACCGCAGGATCCCACACCTTTATGTCACAACTCGCTTGTAGTCACCTCGGATGGTGTGAAATATACTGTGCAAAACGTGCCAAGGACCCTGTAGCTGAAGGGAGTAACACTCCTGTTACAACAATATTACTACCTGTTTACAGTTAAGATGTGAATAGTTATCTAATGTAAGAATAGGAAATGTATTTATATGACTGGAATGTGACTTTAGTCAATAATCACTTCACAGCACTCACTCGCTGTACCTCGACATTACATTTTGTTAAAATATCTGGAAGGATTTACATTTTGCTTTCTGATGTTCTTCACTATCTTCGCCTCTCCCTGAGCAACGTACTCATTTTCTCAACTCGCTTACACTTCTATAACAACAAGTCACATTTACATAAAACCCTTTAACATAAGACAATTGCCCCAAGACATTTCACAGATGTTAAGTCTGTGTGTTCTAGTTATTGTTAATAAGAATCACTGCACACAGACCACAAGAGTAAATTCAACAGGTCTTTACTAGTCAGAGGTCAGGCTGAACTGCCCAATAAATCATTACACAGCACTTATATACCGGTGTGGTCACCACCGGTATTACAGTATACAGCAGCCAAGATAAAGTAGTGCATCTCTTAAAATAGTTCTCTTAAAGGTGGAACGGTTACATACACCACAATCCTCCCTTTTTAGCTTAACAGTATATATTCCCCATTAAACATAACATAATAACATATATACACAACTTCATGTAAAAACAGTTCACAGATTCAGTCTCTGAGGAGGCCTCCTGATCCGAGACGGATAACGCCTTTCAGGGGTCTCTGGTTCTTGTTGCTGGGGTGACTCATCTAGTTGATCCCCTATGGATAGGACATCATCATCAGGTATATTCACTTCTGAGGTAGATGCTTCAGGTTCACTAACTTCCTCCACGGTTGTCTCTGTCGTAACCATGGGCTCGACCCTTGTTCTCGATCCCACCAGTTGGTCAGCATGACGTCGCATTACATTTTCACCAACATCTACCGTGTACATCAGGGGTCCTTGTCTGGCCCGAATTGTTCCAGATTGCCATTTCTCGTTTTTATAGTCCCTGGCTAACACCGGTTGTCCTATTTCAAAACTCCGAGTGGGCTTGTTATTGATATGCTGGAACTATTTGTTTTCGACTTCCCTCCGCACATTTGGTTTTAACAAGTCCAACCTGGACCGCAACCTCCTGTTATAGAACATCATGGCAGGACTTTGGTTTGTTGTTGCATGGGTGGCGTTTCGATATGCCAGTAGGAAATTGTCCACCTTGTGTTGCAGTGGAATCTGATCTTCGCTCATGGCCTTTATTGCCTTTTTGAACGTCTGTACAAACCTCTCGGCCAGCCCATTCGTAGCTGGATGATATGGGGCAGAGGTATAATGTTTCACCCCATTCTTCTTCAGGAATTTCTGGAATTCCTCTGACACGAACTGTGGTCCGTTGTCTGAACATATTTGCTCTGGCAATCCATTTCTTGCAAATATCGTTCTTAGCACCGCGATCGTCTTCTCCGAGGTAGTGGTAGTCATTTTAATCACTTCTGGCCATTTAGAATGTGCGTCCACCGTAATTAAAAACATGGAGTCCATGAATGGACCAGCAAAGTCAATATGTACACGTTGCCATGGGGTTGAAGGCCATTCCCATGGATGCAGCGGTGCAATTGGAGGTGCATTTTGGACTTTTTGGCACCCTGAGCAGCTTTTCGTCAGATCCTCTATTTGTTGGTCGATACCCGGCCACCACACATAAGCCCTAGCAAGGCTTTTCATCTTGACTCCCCCCAGATGACCTTCATGTAGTTCTTTTAGAACTCTCTCTCTTAACTTAGGAGGGATAATCACCCTTGTTCCATACATCAATGTTCCCTGACAGATGGACAGCTGTTCTCGTCTTGCTGAGAATGCCGGTAACAGTGGATCACCATGGGCTGGCCATCCCTTTACTGTCAATTCATAGACCCGGGACAGTGTCGGGTCATTCCTAGTCTCCCTTTCAATATTTGCATTGGTGACAGGTAAACATTCGATGATGGTCGAGTGAAATAACTCCACCGGGTCAACCGTCGGTGCCTCCTCCTCAGTAGGTAGTGGCAGGCGCGACAGCCCATCAGCATTACCATGCTGCTTTGTACCTTTGAATTCTATCTGATATTGATGTGCCTCTAGGAAAAGGGACCATCTCTGGAGCCTCTGTGCTGTCATCACCGAAACACCCTTCTTAGGGTTAAAAATGGATACCAACGGCTGGTGGTCTGTCAGCAGTGTAAACTTCTGGCCCTGCAGGTAATGATTAAACTTCTTTACTCCCCACACAAGGCTGAGAGCCTCCCTATCTATCTGAGCATAGTTGCGCTCAGCGGAGGTCAATGATCTGGATGCAAATGCGACTGGCCTTTCCAAGCCATTTGGCAACTTGTGTGAGAGTACTGCTCCAATACCATAAGGAGAAGCATCACAAGCTAAACGAATAGGTAGCGTTGGGTTGAAGCGAGCCAACACTTCCTCTGAGGTGATCAATGCCTTGCTTTTGCGAAAGGCCTTCTTACAGTCCTCGCTCCACTTCCATGGTACTTCTTTCTGCAAAAGAGCGTTCAGCGGGTGCAGCACCGTGGATAGATTTGGCAGAAACTTATGGTAATAGTTAATCAACCCTAGGAACGACCTCAACTGGGATACATTTTCCGGAGCGGGAGCCTTCACAACAGCTTCGATCTTGTCAGGTGACTTGTGCAGCCCCTCCTGGTCAATGACATGACCACAGTACGAGATCCGTTTCTGAAAGAACTTCTGGCGATTAACTCGAAGTCCATATTCCTTCAATCTGGTGAGCACCAGTTTCAAATTTGCAAGGTGTTCCTCATCGTCATCTCCTGTAATCAGGATATCGTCCAAGTAACATTGAGTGCTTGGAATTCCCTGTAATACCTGCTCCATGGCCCTCTGCCAAATTGCTGGAGCCAAAGCCACTCCAAAAACCAGTCTATTATATCGATACAAGCCTCTGTGCGTGTTGATTGTGAGATACTGGCGCGACTCTGCCTCAACTTCCATCTGTAAGTACGCTTGCGCCAGGTCTATCTTGGTGAAGTGTTTCCCGCCAGACAATGAAGCAAAGATATCCTCAATCCGCGGAAGCGGATATTGCACCGTGTGAAGCACCGGATTAACCGTGATCTTGAAGTCTCCACAGATGCGGACCTTCCCCGGTTCCCCTGGCTTGTTACTCGATGAACGCTTCATGACGGGAACAATGGGTGTGGCCCACTCACTCCAGTCCACCTTAGACAGTACTCCTGGACGTTCTAGCCCTTCCAGCTCAGCTTCCACAGCAGGTCGTATCGCATAAGGTACCGGTCTGGCTTTGAAAAATTTTGGGTTTGCATGTTCTGCAATCTTGATTTTTGCCGTAATTCCTCTGTGTTCCCAGTCCCTGTTGGAACACCTCTTTAACCTCATCCAATATTCTGGACAATCGTTCAGGTTTGACATCTTTTTTTCCGGAATCTACCGTTATTGCTTTTAGGGAGTGCCAGTCCATATTTATTTTCCTGATCCACTCCCGTCCCAGAAGTGGTGGACCTCCCTCAGGTAGTACATATAAGTCCATTCCTTGGTGTTCTTTGCCCTTGTGTACCACCTTGACTTTTATCTTTCCGATGGGGTATACTCTTTGCCCCGTGTATGTCTGCAATACTATCTCCGTATCCCATAGGGGAATATGTGTGAATAACCTTTTGTAATCTTGCTTATTCATGACCGTCAACGCTGATCCGGTGTCCAATTCCATCTTCACTTGGACTCCTGCTATCTGAAGTGTGACCCAGATAGTTTGTAGGTCAGCTTCCTTACTCACATTGTGAATTCTCAGACTACCCAGTTCCTTGCTGTTGGAGTCTGAATCCGAATTCTGTTCATCCGAACTCTTCTCAGCCACCTTATGTACCTTTCTGCACTTTTCCTGCAGTGACTTTTTGTTGCTGGTCTTCTTTCCTGACCGGCATACTTTAGCTATGTGACCAAGCTTGCCACATTTTCTACATTCCTGATTTTTAAACCAGCATTGGTTCTGATCGTGTGTTGTCTTTCCACAACGATAACATTTCGCTGTACCCAAAGCCATTTGATCTACGCTGAGTACCGCTGCCTTCAGCTGCATTTCCGCAGTGCCTCTCGCTGCGGCTTCGTGCGATGCTGCAATAGTGACAGCCTTATCAAGTGTAAGATCATTCTCTTCAAGCAGCCGCTTTTGTGTTCCTTCTTTTGACAATCCACACACGAATTTGTCTCTCAGTGCCTCTGTCAGTCTTTCCCCAAACTGACAGTATTTCGCTAGCTTACGCAGTTCAATTAAATACTCCGCGTTGCTTTCCTCTTTCAGTTGCGTTCTCGCATAAAATTTAAATCGTTCCGCTAACATCAGCGGTGTGGGGTTCAAATGATTTCTCAGGACAGCAACAATATTAGTGAAAGCCTGATCCGCCGGTTTAGCTGGTGATAGAAGATGCTTCAATAGCCCGTATGTCTTCGCACCCATTGAATTTAGTAAGGTTAGTGCTTTATCTTCATCTGATATTTTATTTGCCTTACAATAAATCTCTATGCGTTCTACATACGTGGCCCAATCTTCAACATCGGGATCGAAATCGTTGATGTTACCACGTTTAGGCATCCTCGCAGTCTTCTTGAGAAACAAAAAGACATTTTTTTTTTTCAAAATGGCGGTTTCCCGCGCTTGTCTTCTTCCCCCGCCTATGAAAATGGCGGCTTCCCGCGTTTGCCTTTCTCCCCCGCTGGCTGTAATGGCGATTGGTGTATTGCTGCGTTCGCCCTCCCCAGCGGTTCTCAAATCGTGCCTCCCAGCCCCTCTTGCAGTCCGGTCATTTCCCCCCCGGCTGCGGCTGAGTTCTCCGCGTTTAAAATTTTTTTTTTATCCCGCGCCTCGCGGCCTCGGTAGCTGCCCGGCCTTTTTCCCCGGTCGCGGTTGAGCTCTCTCTCGACGCTGTTGCGTCTCCCAGCCCGCTTGCAGCCCGGTCTTTTACACCGGCTGCATTTGCATTCACCGCGGCTCCCGTGCCTTACGCTGCCCCAGTCTCAGCGCCTCTGGCCCCGACTTCTGTCCGGCTCTTTTCCCCGGCCGTGGTCGAGTTCTCCGCCCTTATATCCTCCGTTTTTCCCTCCCCTACTTCACAGCCAACGTGGCCGACTTGCTGCTCGTCGCTGATCGGCTTACCCACCACCGTGATAGAAGGGATGATCACTGCCTGTTGCTGATGGAAGGCTTCATGTCAGAATTCTTCCTTGCTCTTCAGACCCGAGTCTTTTCTCAGCAGGATGATGAGGGCGGATGCCTCTTCTCGACGCCCATTAAACTGCCTTGGATATATCTCTGCCGCAGGGTAAGATCGTCATCGTCGCCACTGTTAAGTCTGTGTGTTCTAGTTATTGTTAATAAGAATCACTGCACACAGACCACAAGAGTAAATTCAACAGGTCTTTACTAGTCGGAGGTCAGGCTGAACTGCCCAATAAATCATTACACAGCACTTATATACCGGTGTGGTCACCACCGGTATTACAGTGTACAGCAGCCAAGATAAAGTAGTGCATCTCTTAAAATAGTTCTCTTAAAGGTGGAACGGTTACATACACCACAACAGAGACAGGTGTAAAATTGACACTGTGCCTAAAAAGGGGAGTTTAGGAGCTTGGTGTCGGAGCTGGGTCTCGCTGAGATTTTGAAAGGAAGAGGGAAGAGAAGCAGGGGGGTTTAGCAAGGGAACTCTACAAGATAGGACACAGCTGGCTGAAGGCGCAAATCCTTTTCAACAACACAAGAACAGTAATGGACAGAGACAGAATTTGACTTTCCACTGAGAAATATAAATAATAGACCATTTATAATTCAAGCACAAACAAAAGCTACAACCAGCGTGGTATCAGTACAGAAATGGCGCCCTGGTCTCTCTCTCTCTCTTGCCCACACACACACAAAAAACACTCAGTATAAATTTCCCCTGAATAATACTGCCAAAATTTGCGCTCTACCTTTTTAAATAATTTAAAAAAAATAACTGGGCAGGAGGCTGAAGAGAAACATTTCAGCAATTGGCTGACTCAAAGTGACTGCTGCCTCCTGGGAAAATCTGCATGCTGCACATGTTCAGATTGCAAGATCTGCCTTCAGCTGTAAGAGTCACAGCTGTAAAGTCTGTGTGTTCTAGTTGTAATTAATAACACACGGGCTACAAGCTTAAAGTTCAACAGGTCTTTACTGGTTGGAGGTCAGGACGATCTGCAATACATCTTACTACACAGTGCTTATATACCGGTGGTCACCACCGGTATTACGTATACAGCAGCCAGAGAAAGTAGTACATCTCTTAAGGTGGAACAGGCTTAAGTTCTCTTAAGGTGGAACAGGTTACATACACCACAATCCTCCCTTTTTAGCTTAATAGTCATATCCCCATTTAACATAACATATATACATATATAACTTCAGGTATAAACAGTTCAAAGGTTCAGTCTCTCAGGAGGCCTTCTGATTCGGTCTGGATACGCCTTTCAGTGGTCTCTGATTCTTGTTGCTGAGGTGACTCTGCTTGTTGGTTCCCTATGTATTGGACGTCATCATCAGGTACAGTCCCTGCCGAGGTAGATGCTTCAGGTTCATTAACGTCTTCCACAGTTGTCTCTGTCGCAACCATGGGTTCGACTCTTGCTCTTGATTCTACCAATTGATCCACATGACGCCTTATCACATTGTTACCAATATCTACTGTGTACATCAGAGGTCCTTGTCTGGCCCGAATTGTTCCGGGCTGCCATTTTTCATTTCCATAGCCCCTTGCCAGCACTGGTTGTCCTACTTCGAAACTTCGCGTGGACTTGTTATTAATATGCCGGAACTGTTTGTTTTCCACTTCCCTCCGCACATTTGGTTTTAACAAGTCCAACCTGGACCGCAACCTCCTGTTATAAAACATCATGGCAGGACTTTGGTTAGTCACTGCATAAGCGGCGTTTCGATATGCCATTAGGAAATTGTCCACCTTGTGCTGTAGCGGAATCTGATCATCGTTCATGGCCTTTATTGCCTTTTTGAATGTTTGGACAAATCTCTCGGCCAACCCGTTTGTCGCCGGGTGATATGGGACAGAGCTATAATGTTTCACCCCATTCTTCTTTAAGAATTTTTGGAATTCTTCCGACATGAACTGTGGTCCGTTGTCCGAACAGATCTGTTCTGGCAATCCGTTCCTTGCGAATATTGTTCTTAACACCGCAATTGTCTTTTCTGAAGTAGTGGTATTCATCTTGATCACTTCTGGCCATTTGGAATGTGCGTCCACCACAATTAGGAACATGGAGTCCATGAATGGACCAGCAAAGTCAATATGTACGCATTGCCATGGGGCTGAAGGCCATTCCCATGGGTGTAGTGGTGCGATCGGAGGTGCATTTTGCACTTTTTGGCACCCAGCGCAGCTTTTCATCAACTCCTCTATCTGTTGGTCAATACCCGGCCACCATACATAAGCCCTAGCAAGACTTTTCATCTTAACTCCCCCCAGATGACCTTCATGCAGTTCTTTTAGAACTCTTTCCCTTAACTTGGGAGGAATAATCACTCTTGTCCCGTACATCAAAGTACCATGGCAGACGGACAGCTGGTCTCGCCTTGCCGAGAATGTCGGTAACAGAGGATCACCACGTGTTGGCCATCCTTTCACTGTCACCTCGTAGACTCTGGACAGTGTCGGGTCGTTCCTGGTTACCCTTTCAATACTTGCATTGGTGACTGGTAAACACTCGATGATGGTCGAATGAAATAACTCAACAGGGTCAACTTTCGTCGTTTCTTCTTCTTCAGGTAGTGGCAGGCGCGACAGCCCATCAGCATTGCCATGCTGCTTCGTACCTTTGAATTCTATTTGATATTGATGTGCCCCTAGGAAAAGGGACCATCTCTGGAGACGCTGTGCTGTCATCACTGAAACACCCTTCTTAGGGTTAAAAATGGATACCAACGGCTGATGGTCTGTCAGAAGTGTGAATTTTTGGCCCTGCAGGTAATGATTAAACTTCTTCACTCCCCATACAAGGCTGAGAGCCTCCCTATCGATCTGTGCATAGTTGCGCTCAGCGGAGGTCAATGATCTGGATGCAAACGCGACTGGCCTTTCCGTGCCATTTGGCAACTTGTGTGAGAGTACTGCCCCAATACCATATGGAGAAGCATCACAAGCCAACCGAATAGGCAGTGTCGGGTTGAAGTGAGCCAACACTTCCTCTGAGGTGATCAATTCTTTGCTTTTGCGAAATGCCTTCTTACAGTTTTTGCTCCATTCCCATGGTACCCCCTTCTGTAAAAGAGCGTTTAGCGGGTGCAGTACCGTGGATAGATTTGGTAGAAATTTATGGTAATAGTTAATCAATCCTAGAAACGACCTCAATTGAGAGACATTATCCGGAGCGGGAGCCTTTACAACTGCCTCTATCTTGTCGGGAGACTTATGAAGCCCCTCCCGGTCAATGACATGACCACAGTACGAGATCCGCTTCTGGAAGAACTCGCATTTCTGCCGATTAACTCTAAGTCCATACTCTTTCAGTCTGTTGAGCACCAGTTCCAAGTTTGCGAGGTGTTCTTCATCACCATCACCTGTAATCAGAATATCGTCCAGGTAACATTGTGTGCCTGGAATTCCCTGTAATACCTGCTCCATGGCCCTCTGCCAAATTGCTGGAGCCGGTGCCACTCCAAAAATCAGTCTATTGTACCGGTACAAACCTCGATGCGTGTTGATCGTGAGGTATTGGCGTGACTCTTCTTCAACCTCCATCTGCAAGTACGCCTGCGCCAGGTCTATCTTGGTGAAGTGTTTCCCTCCAGACAACGAAGCAAAAATATCCTCAATCCGCGGAAGCAGATACTGCACCGTGTGAAGCACCGGATTAACGGTGATTTTGAAATCTCCACAGATGCGAACCTTCCCTGGTTCTCCTGGCTTGTTGCTTGAAGGACGTTTCATAACGGGAACAATGGGCGTAGCCCACTCACTCCAACCTACCTTAGACAGTACACCTGAATGTTCTAGCGCTTCCAGTTCCGCTTCTACAGTAGGTCGTATTGCATAGGGTACCGGTCTGGCTTTAAAAAATTTTGGTTGTGCATGTTCATCAATCTTGATGTTTGCCGTAATTCCTCTAAGTGTTCCCAGTCCCTGCTGGAACACCTCTTTAGCATCATCCAATATTCTGGACAATCGTTTAGGTTTGACATCTGTTTCCCCGGAATCTACCGTTAGTGCCTTCAAGGAGTGCCAGTCCATATTCATTTTCCTAATCCGCTCCCGTCCCAGTAGTGGTGGACCTCCTTCAGGTAGCACATATAAGTCCATTACTTGGCTTTCTTCACCCTTGTGGACCACTTTTACCTCTATCTTTCCGACGGGGTACACTCTTTGCCCCGTGTAGGTTTTCAATATAATCTCCGTATCCCGTAGGGGAATATGTTGGAATAACCTTTTGTAATCTTTCTTATTCATGACCGTCAATGCTGATCCAGTGTCCAATTCCATCTTTACTTGAACTCCTGCTATCTGAAGGGTGACCCAAATTGTCTGGAGATCTGCATCCTTACCAACGTTGTGTACTCTTAAGCTACCCAGTTCATTACTGCTAGCGTCTGAATCTGACTTCTGTTCGGTCGAACTGTTCTTTGTCACCTTGTGTACCTTTATGTATTTTCCTTGCGGTGACTTTTTGTTGCTGGTCTTCTTTCCTGACCGGCATACTTTAGCTATGTGGCCAAGCCTGCCACACGTTCTGCATTCTTGGTTTTTAAACCAACACTGGTTCTGATCATGCGTTGTCTTTCCGCAACGATATCATTTTACAGTACTCAAACCCAATTTATTTGTACTGAGTTCCGGTGACCGTAGCTGCATTACTGCCGTGCCTCTCGCTGCGGCTTCGTGTGCTGCTGCCATAGTGACCGCTTTCTCAAGCGTCAGCTCATTCTCCTCGAGCAATCGCTTTTGTGTATCTTCTTTTAATAAACCACACACAAATTTATCTCGTAGCGCCTCTGTCAATCTCGTTCCGAATTGACAGTACTTTGCTAGCTTACGCAATTCCATTAAATATTCAGCATTGCTTTCATCCTTCAGCTGCCTTCTGCTGTAAAATTTAAATCGTTCCGCTAGCATCAGCGGCGTGGGGTTTAGGTGATTTTTCAGGACAGTAACAATCTCCTCGAACGTCTTATCCGCCGGTTCATCTGGTGATACAAGGTGTTTCAATTGCCCGTATGTCTTCGCACCCATTAAGTTTAATAATGTTAGTGCTTTCTCTGCATCTGGGATTTTATTTGCTTTACAATAATTTTGTATGCGTTCTACATACATAGCCCAATCTTCGATGTCGCTATCAAAGGTATTAATGTTCCCATGTTTAGGCATCGTTGCAATTTAATTTATTTTTATTTTTATCCAAGATGGCGGCTTCCGCGCTCTTTTCTTCGTCCTCCGTCTACAAAATGGCGGTTTTCCCGCGCTTGGCGGTCTTCACCCTTCCCCCGACGCTGTCTCCGCTTCACCGCGGCTCTCGCGCCTTCAGTTGCCCCCAGACGCTGGGCCTTTTTAGCCCGAATGCGGCCCGGCCCTTATCACCAGCCGCGATCGATGTCCCCACGCTGCGCCTTTTGGCCCGAATGCGGCCCGGCCCTTATCTCCGGTCGCGATCGATCTCACCACCCTTATTCCTCCGTCTTCCCTCCCCGTCTGTACAGCCAACGTGGCCGATTCTCTGGTCGCGTCACTGCCCGGCTTACCCACTACCGAGGTAGAAAGAAGATAGCTGACAGCCGCTGATGGAGGCTTCGAGTTCAGGGTGTCTTCTGCACTCTGGTTTCTCGATGTCTGCCACGCGACGTGTCTTCCAGCAAGGTGATGAGGGTGGAAACCTCTCTTCGACGTCCGTTCAGTGGACGAAGCCGCCGTGGATATAACTGCCGCAGGGTAAGAATCTGACTCGTCGCCACTGTAAAGTCTGTGTGTTCTAGTTGTAATTAATAACACACAGGCTACAAGCTTAAAGTTCAACAGGTCTTTACTGGTTGGAGGTCAGGACGATCTGCAATACATCTTACTACACAGTGCTTGTATACCGGTGGTCACCACCGGTATTACGTATACAGCAGCCAGAGAAAGTAGTACATCTCTTAAGGTGGAACAGGTTACATACACCACAACAGCTCAGGGCAAAAAGTTCTAGTTGAAGCCGTTCTGAGAGGCTGAAGCCTTCAAACCAAACCTATTCTAAGCAGCGGTTCACTCCTTCGCTCTGCCTCTTTCAGCTCTGTAGAAACTGCCTTTACTTACTGGTAGCCTGTTGCATTAACCTGTCCAGCTACCGAATGGACCTATTTGTCCTTTACAAACTGTCTCAGCACAAACATGCACTGACCATGCAGTAAGCTCATTACATAACTGCATAAGAGATGCACTGTGCGTCGATAATGGAAGCATTTGTGTTCTAGGAAGTATTAACTGACATTAACTGGTCCAGGAAACTGTGGACCCGATTTTAACTCCAGGTGGGTTGCCCGCTCAGGCCCGAGTTAAAATTACAGTCGGATCTCAATGAGGTCATTGGGCTGCACCGTGCATATGTAAAGAAGGACCCTGTTGGCTCCGGGCGCATGTCCGTGCTGCCTGCTCAGGAGGGCAGGTTAAAATTGTAGATGTTGCGATCATGGCGGCTTTCAGACAGGTACGAGCCAGGGCGATTTTAACTGCCCGCTCGCCAGGTAGCTTCTGAGCGAGTTGGATTAAAATCACCCCTTGTGTGTTTGCTCTGCACCCTACAGGGCCTGCTTGGTGTAACAGCCTAACCTCCAGTGCCTCCCTTTAGGCTGTTTAAACATCACTCGGGTTAATTAATACACGCTGGCAGATCTGATAGATTATGAACTTATCACGAGACAAGAGAATATTAATATACGCAGTTGGCTATTGTGATAACTCAGGGAGAGTACAGCTTAATTATCAGCGTTCTCTACAACATTCCATCACAACGTATTGGGCCAGAATTTGCCTGCCAGGAGTTAGACTAGCCCCTGCACCTTCCAGCTCAAAACAGTTTTGCCCACAAAGTTGCTGGAAGTGCGAGCTGATAACGGCGCAGCGAGGGAAACAGGGCATCTGGGACCTGAGTGAATAGGGCAACCAACAGGGTGTCTCCTTAACCAATGAGATTGAAGGATTGGGAAATACACAGCAGAAACACTGAGAAGGCGGGTGAATTAGAACAGGTGAATTCAATGCCAAATCAGGTACAGAAAGAGAAATAAAGAGGGAAAGAGACAGGAAAAGTAAGACAAAAAATATTTAAATTTTAAACCTGACATTTTTAAAAACTCCTCAAAAAATTCAAAACCTGAAGGAATGAGACTCCACACTTGTAACAATTCATTTTCAGTGCCAGAGTGGTTGATTGGCAGTCATTGGCTCTTATCACGTCGTTAACAGGGTACTTACACTTGAAATGACAAGACTTAACTTTCTATGGCCAAGTTAATGGGCAAATACAGCAAGTTTCTAAAAGAAACTGGGGAGGCTAAGGGCGAAATACCATTTCCGCAAAGCTTATAGTGAGCAGCACAACTCAAAACAGCAACTTTTGGATAAATAATGGCGAGCGCCATTAGCCTCAGCTGGTTTGACAGCAAATTCTGGCCTGTTGTTTAAAACCTGTGCAAACGGCGCAAAATGGTGATCGGTCTTATCTTGCTGTGGGATGATTTTCCCACTGCTTACAAACAACAAAATAGAGATGGAGCATCCTAAAGGCTCAGTGAGTAAAGGAGCTGTGTGGTACTGGACTGTACAGAGCAGGAAAGTCCTTAATGTAATTCCCAGTCTGTGCTAGGCTGTTTGATCTCAGCCGGGGCAGCAAGAATGGGGCTGAAATTGGCCTCTGTACCACGCGGTTAGGGAGAGGGAAATCACCTGGGGATCCCATTCCCGATCGTTATCCAGTGTTTTTTGCTGGAAAGCGACACAATGAGGAGAGGCTGGGCCCCACTGATCTTCCCCCATGGCTGAATAGTCTGCAGATCCTCACTGCCTACGCTCGCACATAAAGAATGGCCACTCAGCAAGCTTCCAACTGCACTTGGCAACTGGAAAACTGTACCTCAGAGAGAGTGAGAGCCCCGGGAAACTACGCCAGAGAGAGAAAGCCCCGGGGAACTGCACCCCAGAGAGAGAGAGAGAGCCCTGGGGAACTGTACCCCAGAGAGAGAGAGAGAGAGCCCCGGGGAACTGTACCCCAGAGAGAGAGAGAGAGCCCCGGGGAACTGTACCCCAGAGAGAGCCCCGGGGAACTGTACCCCAGAGAGAGAGAGAGAGCCCCGGGGAACTGTACCCCAGAGAGAGAGAGAGCCCCGGGGAACTGTACCCCAGAGAGAGAGAGCGAGCCCCGGGGAACTGTACCCCAGAAAGAGAGAGAGAGCCCCGGGGAACTGTATCCCAGAGAGAGAGAGAGCCCTGGGGAACTGTACCCCAGAGAGAGAGAGAGAGAGCCCCGGGGAACTGTACCCCAGAGAGAGAGAGAGCCCCGGGGAACTGTACCCCAGAGAGAGAGAGAGAGCGCCCCGGAGAACTGTACCCAAGAGAGAGAGAGAGCCCGGGGGAACTGTACCCCAGAGAGACAGAGCGCCCCGGGGAACTGTACCCCAGAGAGAGAGAGAGAGCCCCGGGGAACTGTACCCCAGAGAGAGAGAGAGCGAGCCCTGGGGAACTGTACCCGAGAGAGAGAGAGAGCGAGCCCCGGGAAACTGTACCCCAGAGAGAGAGAGAGCGCCCTGTGGAACTGTACCCCAGAGAGAGAGAGAGAGAGCCCCGGGGAACTGTACCCCAGAGAGAGAGAAAGAGCCCCGGGGAACTGCACCCTAGAGAGAGAGAGAGAGAGCGCCCCGGGGAACTGTACCCCAGAGAGAGAGAGAGAGCCCCGGGGAACTGTACCCCAGAGAGAGAGAGCCCCGTGGAACTGTACCCCAGAGAGAGAGAGAGCCCCGGGGAACTGTACCCCAGAGAGAGAGAGAGACCCGGGGAACTGTACCCCAGAGAGAGAGAGAGAGCCCCGGGGAACTGTACCCCAGAGAGAGAGAGAGCCCTGGGGAACTGTACCCCAGAGAGAGAGAGAGCCCTGGGGAACTGTACCCCAGAGAGAGAGAGAGACCCGGGGAACTGTACCCCAGAGAGAGAGAGCCCTCGGGAACTGTACCCCAGAGAGAGAGAGCCCCGGGGAACTGTACCCCAGAGAGAGAGAGAGAGAGCCGGGGAACTGTACCCCAGAGAGAGAGAGAGAGCCCCGGGGAACTGTACCCCAGAGAGAGAGAGAGAGAGCCCCGGGGAACTGTACCCCAGAGAGAGAGAGAGCCCTGGGGAACTGTACCCCAGAGAGAGAGAGAGAGCCCTGGGGAACTGTACCCCAGAGAGAGAGAGAGCCCCGGGGAACTGTACCCCAGAGAGAGAGAGAGCCCCGGGGAACTGTACCTCAGAGAGAGAGAGAGAGAGAGCCCCGGGGAACTGTACCCCAGAGAGAGAGAGAGAGCCAGGGAAACTCCAACCCAGAGAGAGAGAGCCCCGTGGAACTGTACCCCAGAGAGAGAGAGCGAGAGCCCCGGAGAACTGTACCCCAGAGAGAGAGAGAGAGAGCCCCAGGGAACTGTACCCCAGAGAGAGAGAGTGAGCCCTGGGGAACTGTACCCCAGAGAGAGAGAGTGAGCCCCGGGGAACTGTACCCCAGAGAGAGAGAGCCCCGTGGAACTGTACCCCAGAGAGAGAGAGAGCCCCGGGGAACTGTACCCCAGAGAGAGAGAGAGAGAGAGAGAGAGCCCCGGGGAACTGTACCCCAGAGAGAGAGAGCGCCCCAGGGAACTGTACCCCAGAGAGAGAGAGAGCCCCGGGGAACTGTACCCCAGAGAGAGCGAGAGAGCCCTGAGGAACTGTACCCCAGAGAGAGAGAGAGAGCCCTGGGGAACAGTACCCCAGAGAGAGAGAGAGCCCCGGGGAACTGTACCCCAGAGAGAGAGAGAGCACCCCAGGGAACTGTACCCTAGAGAGAGAGAGCGCCCCGGGGAACTGTACCCCAGAGAGAGAGAGAGCCCCGGGGAACTGTACCCCAGAGAGAGAGAGAGAGCCCCGGGGAACTGTACCCCAGAGAGAGAGAGAGAGACCCGGGGAACTGTACCCCAGAGAGAGAGAGAGAGCCCTGGGGAACTGTACCCCAGAGAGAGAGAGAGCCCCGGGGAACTGTACCCCAGAGAGAGAGAGAGAGCCCGGGAAACTCTACCCCAGAGAGAGGGAGCCCCGTGGAACTGTACCCCAGAGAGAGAGAGAGAGAGCCCCGGAGAACTGTACCCCAGAGAGAGAGAGAGAGAGCCCCGGGGAACTGTACCCCAGAGAGAGAGAGTGAGCCCTGGGGAACTGTACCCCAGAGAGAGAGAGTGAGCCCCGGGGAACTGTACCCCAGAGAGAGAGAGCCCCGTGGAACTGTACCCCAGAGAGAGAGAGAGCCCCGGGGAACTGTACCCCAGAGAGAGAGAGAGAGAGAGAGAGAGCCCCGGGGAACTGTACCCCAGAGAGAGAGAGCGCCCCAGGGAACTGTACCCCAGAGAGAGAGAGAGCCCCGGGGAACTGTACCCCAGAGAGAGCGAGAGAGCCCTGAGGAACTGTACCCCAGAGAGAGAGAGAGAGAGCCCTGGGGAACTGTACCCCAGAGAGAGAGAGAGCCCCGGGGAACTGTACCCCAGAGAGAGAGAGAGCACCCCAGGGAACTGTACCCTAGAGAGAGAGAGCGCCCCGGGGAACTGTACCCCAGAGAGAGAGAGAGAGCCCCGGGGAACTGTACCCCAGAGAGAGAGAGAGAGCCCCGGGGAACTGTACCCCAGAGAGAGAGAGACCCGGGGAACTGTACCCCAGAGAGAGAGAGAGAGAGCCCTGGGGAACTGTACCCCAGAGAGAGAGAGAGAGCCCCGGGGAACTGTACCCCAGAGAGAGAGAGCCCCGTGGAACTGTACCCCAGAGAGAGAGAGAGCCCCGGGGAACTGTACCCCAGAGAGAGAGAGAGAGAGAGCCCCGGGGAACTGTACCCCAGAGAGAGAGAGAGCCCCGGGGAACTGTACCCCAGAGAGAGAGAAAGAGAGCGCCCCGGGGAACTGTACCCCAGAGAGAGAGAGAGAGAGAGAGCCCCGGGGAACTGTACCCCAGAGAGAGAGAGCGCCCTGGGGAACTGTACCCCAGAGAGAGAGAGAGAGAGAGCCCTGGGGAACTGTACCCCAGAGAGAGAGCAAGAGAGAGCGCCCCGGGGAACTGTACCCCAGAGAGAGTGAGAGAGAGAGAGAACCCCGGGGAACTGTACCCCAGAGAGAGAGAGTGAGCCCTGGGGAACTGTACCCCAGAGAGAGAGAGTGAGCCCCGGGGAACTGTACCCCAGAGAGAGAGAGCCCCGTGGAACTGTACCCCAGAGAGAGAGAGAGCCCCGGAGAACTGTACCCCAGAGAGAGAGAGAGAGAGAGCCCCGGGGAACTGTACCCCAGAGAGAGAGAGTGAGCCCTGGGGAACTGTACCCCAGAGAGAGAGAGTGAGCCCCGGGGAACTTTACCCCAGAGAGAGAGAGCCCCGTGGAACTGTACCCCAGAGAGAGAGAGAGCCCCGGGGAACTGTACCCCAGAGAGAGAGAGAGAGAGAGCCCCGGGGAACTGTACCCCAGAGAGAGAGAGAGCCCCGGGGAACTGTACCCCAGAGAGAGAGAGAGAGCCCTGGGAACTGTACCCCAGAGAGAGAGAGAGAGCCCTGGGGAACTGTACCCCAGAGAGAGAGAGAGAGCCCCAGGGAACTGTAACCCAGAGAGAGAGAGCGAGAGCCCCGGGGAACTGTACCCCAGAGAGAGAGAGAGCGCCCCGGGGAACTGTACCCCAGAGAGAGAGAGAGAGCCCCGGGGAACTGTATCCCAGAGAGAGAGAGAGAGCGCCCCGGGGAACTGTACCCCAGAGAGAGAGAGAGAGAGCCCCGGGGAACTGTACCCCAGAGAGAGAGAGCGCCCTGGGGAACTGTACCCCAGAGAGAGAGAGAGAGAGAGCCCTGGGGAACTGTACCCCAGAGAGAGAGAGAGAGAGAGCGCCCCGGGGAACTGTACCCCGGAGAGAGTGAGAGAGAGAGAGAACCCCGGGGAACTGTACCCCAGAGAGAGAGAGAGAGAGCCCCGGGGAACTGTACCCCAGAGAGAGAGAGAGAGCCCCGGGGAACTGTACCCCAGAGAGAGAGAGTGAGCCCTGGGGAACTGTACCCCAGAGAGAGAGAGAGAAAGAGCCCTGGGGAACTGTACCCCAGAGAGAGAGAGAGAGGGAGCGCCCCGGGGAACTGTACCCCAGAGAGAGAGAGAGAGAGAGAAAGCGCCCCGGGGAACTGTACCCCAGAGAGAGAGAGAGCCCCGGGGAACTGTACCCCAGAGAGAGAGAGCGCCCTGGGGAACTGTACCCCAGAGAGAGAGAGAGAGAGAGCGCCCCAGGGAACTGTACCCCAGAGAGAGTGAGAGAGAGAGAGAGCCCCGGGGAACTGTACCCCAGAGAGAGAGAGCCCCGGGGATCTGTACCCCAGAGAGAGAGAGAGACCCGGGGAACTGTACCCCAGAGAGAGAGAGAGAGAGCCCCGGGGAACTGTACCCCAGAGAGAGAGAGAGAGCCCCGGGGAACTGTACCCCAGAGAGAGAGAGAGCCCCGGGGAACTGTACCCCAGAGAGAGAGAGCCCCGGGGAACTGTACCCCAGAGAGAGAGAGAGACCCGGGGAACTGTACCCCAGAGAGAGAGAGAGAGCCCCGGGGAACTGTACCCCAGAGAGAGAGAGAGAGCCCCCGGGGAACTGTACCCCAGAGAGAGTGAGAGAGAGAGCCCCGGGGAACTGTACCCCAGAGAGAGAGAGAGAGAGCGCCCCAGGGAATTGTACCCCAGAGAGAGTGAGAGAGAGAGAGAGCCCCGGGGAACTGTACCCCAGAGAGAGAGAGAGAGAGCCCTGGGGAACTGTACCCCAGAGAGAGAGAGAGAGAGAGAGAGAGCCCCTGGGAACTGTACCCCAGAGAGAGTGAGAGAGAGAGAGAGCCCCGGGGAACTGTACCCCAGAGAGAGTGAGAGAGAGAGAGAGCCCCGGGGAACTGTACCCCAGAGAGAGTGAGAGAGAGAGAGAGCCCCGGGGAACTGTACCCCAGAGAGAGAGAGAGAGAGAGAGAGCCGTGGGGAACTTTACCCCAGAGAGAGTGAGAGAGAGAGAGCGCCCCGGGGAACTGTACCCCAGAGAGAGAGCGAGAGCGCCCCGGGGAACTGTACCCCAGAGAGAGTCAGCACCTTCGGGAGAGGGGAGGGAGACAGAAGAATGTCCCAAACTCGTGTTGAAGTCTCATCAGAATTCCAATCTCTGCAGCAGCTCAGCTTTACACAATACATGACAAATAGCAGCAAAGCTCCGGATAACTGCAACACCCAGAGCCTGTCGAGCCTCTGACCTTGAACTCCGGGCCTTCCCAATTCCCCACTTACTGCCATATTTTGTTTAATCTGAAAGTTCTGACTCGTTGGTTTCTACATGTTAAAAACTGACACTCCGCCTGCCATAACACAGCGTGGTCTGTGATGTCGATAACTGTCCTGGCTGTGTATCAGCTTCCAAATCATACCTGTAAATGTTAGATCATTCTTATTTATATGTCTATAGTTTAACAATTGGAAATATGCGCTTATTAGTAATAAATATTATTACCTCGTCCATATGAATCAAGTCTGCATTTTTAAATCAGTGATGTAATAATAAGTCTTGTATGGAGCCCATCCAGGCTGCAGGACATCCCATAGTCTGACTGGGCTGACTCAGTGTAATTGTGCCCCCTTGTGGAGAAAATGATTATTATCAGATATGGGCAATCCTACCAAAGGGGATGCTCGGATCGGAACCGCACAGAGCACAATTATTGTCATTTGCTGTCGAAATACCCAGGTTCCGTTTATTGAAACAATCCGGTCTCTTCGAGGTGAATCTTCACACCTTTCCATTTAGAAAGACATGGATTAATCAAGAATAGTCAGCACGGATTTGTTAAGGGAAGGTCGTGTCTGACAAACTTGATTGAGTTTTTTGAGGAGGTAACAAGGAGGGTAGATGAGGGTAGTGCATTTGATGTAGTTTATATGGACTTTAGCAAGGCTTTTGATAAGGTTCCACATGGCAGACTGGTCACGAAGTTAAAAGCCCATGGGATCCAGGGCAAAGTGTCAAATTGGATTCAAAACTGGCTCGGAGCCAGGAAGCAGCGGGTAATGGTTGATGGGTGTTTTTGTGACTGGAAGGCTGTTTCCAGTGGGGTTCTGCAGGGCTCAGTACTAGGTCCCTTGCTTTTTGTGGTACAGATCAATGATCTAGACTTGAATATAGGGGGTATGATTTAGAAGTTTGCAGATGATACTAAAATTGGCTGTGTGGTTGATACTGAAGAAGGAAGCTGTAGACTGCAGGAAGATATCAATAAATTGGTCAGGTGGGCAGAACAGTGGCAAATGGAATTCAATCTGGAGAAGTGTGAGGTAATGCATTTGGGGAGGGCTAACAAGGAAAGGGAATACACATTAAATGGTAGGACATTGAGTAGTGTAGAGGAACAAAGGGACCTTGGAGTGCATGTCCACAGATCCCTGAAGGTAGCAGGCCAGGTAGATAAGGTGGTTAAGAAGGCATACGGAATGCTTGCCTTTATTAGCCGTGGCATAGAATACAAGAGCGGGGGGGGTTATGCTTCAACTGTATAAAACACTAGTTAGGCCTCAGCTAGAGTACTGCGTGCAGTTCTGGTCACCATGTTACAGGAAAGATGTGATTGTACCAGAGAGGGTACAGAGGAGATTTACAAGGATGTTGCCGGGAGTAAAGAATTTTAGCTATGAGGAAAGACTGGATAGGCTGGGTCTGTTTTCCTGGGCTAAGGGGAGACCTTATTGAGGTGAATAAAATTAAGAGGGGCATAGATAAAGTGGATAGAAAGGACCTATTTCCCTTAGCAGAGGGGTCAAAAACCAGGGGGCACAGATTTAAAGTAATTGGTGGAAGGTTTAGAGGGGATTTGAGGGGAAATTTCTTCACCCAGAGGGTTGTGGGGCTCTGGAACTCACTGCCTGAAAGGGTGGTAGAGGCAGGAACCTTAACCACATTTAAAAAGTACTTGGATGTGCACTTGGGATGCTCTAACCTGCAGGGCTATGGACCAAGAGCTGGGAAGTGGGGTTAAGCTGGATAGCTCTTTGTTGGCCCGCACGGACATGATGGGCCGAAATGGCCTCCTTCCTTGCTGTAACTTTCTATGATTCTATGATTTCCCTGTGCCTGGAATGCACCACCTGATAGGGAGGTGCAAGCAGATTCAATAATAACTTTCAAAAGGGATTTGGATAAATACTTGAAAGGGAAAATAAAATTGCAGGGCTATGGGGAAAGAGCAGGGGTGTTGGGACTAATTGGATAGCTCTTTCAAAGAACTGGCACAGACGCAATGGATCAAATGGGCTTCTTCTGTGCTGTATGATTCTATTTGAAGATTGAGATTGAAACATGAGCAAAAATGAAATGGGGGAAAAGCAGAATTTTATATAAATTAGATTCTGCATAAACATTTTACAGAAATCAGAATTGCACATAGGCAGATTGTCATTCTAGTCTTGCCCATCAGTGCCACTTCCACCCACACAAAGCCAGCAGAGAGAACAGTGAGAGCGTCTGTGCCTCGATGTCTTCGATGCTATTTCATGATCGACCAGCAGGAGGCGAAGCCGAGCAGGGGTAGCTTTCTGTGGGATTAAATCTTGTGCCCAGATCCTCCGTTCTCTTCAGATTTTTAAACAATAGATCGAATCCTACTTTGCCGGGTTGTGGCTGACTGCAGCTGGCAGGGCGATTTTACTATCAACTTTGAGACTTTGACGTTGTAACTGACTAAAAACAGGGTTGAGGTGCTCAACATTTTGAACCCTGTCTCCTTTGTAATTGTGAATACGAATGAGGGATCCCTTTTAGGTGCTGCAGTTATCAACTGATCACTGCCCTGCCCGCTGCAAACGTACAATTTCAATTGTGTCTTGAGCAGCAAGTCCCAGCAGGTTAGCTTGGGATTTGGTTCCCATCTGACTCCCATTTCCTGTGAGAATTTGTAATAACCAAGAGATTTGAAATTTGGCCGCTTATGGGGAAATGCCAGGATGGGAGCGCTCCGCAGCACTGGTATGTCTGGCTGGGTAATATCTAGCCTTGTCAAGTTAGCAGTAAGATTAATTGCATTAAGTCACACAAAGGTCAGGGGAGGGAAATTCAGCAGGTATTGAAGAAAGTGAGAGGGAGGGACTGTCTTTAACAATAATTGCCCATTTTCCATGTTCCCAAGCAACAACAACATATTGCAATTATATAGCGCCTTTAACATAGTAAAACATCCCAAGACACTTCACAGGAGCGTTATCAAACTAAATTTGACACCGAACCACAGAAGGAGATATTAGAACAGATGACTAAAAGCTTGGTCAAAGAGGTAGGTTTTAAGGAGCGTCTTAAAGGAGGAGAGAGAGGCGGAGAGGTTTAGGGAAGGTGTTCCAGAGCTTAGGGCCCAGGCAGCTGAAGGCAATGATGGAGTGATAACAATCGGGGATGTGTAAAAGGCCAGAATTGGAGGAGCGCAGAGATGTCAGAGGGCTGTGGGGCTTCAGGAGGTTCCAGAGATGTAAATTGGTGGATTGGCGAAGCAGGGATAAAGCTCACCCAATTGCAGCCAATGAACGGAATTGACAGGCAATACCCAGGCTCCGTGGCCCGAGATCAAAGGTTAAAGGTCGCCTAGCCACAACTTCTCGATGCACCTCCTCTTCTCTCTTACTCCGACTCATTCAAGGCAAACTGTGATAATAGAAAGATTCCATGTTAATGCCTGTCCATTGGTGATCATAAATCCAACCCATTGCCATGACCTGTGCAGCCTTGGAACAGACAAGGGAATGCCCTTAAAGAGGAAGGTTTTACTGGCAGTGTCCCTGTGTACAAATCAAACTATTCAGGAACAGTGATCTAATGAGAATGGAAAATGCTGAAAACACTCAACAGGTCAGGGAGCATCTACAGAGAGAGGAACAGAGTGAACGGTTCAGGTCGATGACTTTTCATCAGTTCCACTGAGTGTTTCCAGCATTTTCTGTTTTTATTTCAGATAAAAATAATAATAACTCTATTATCTCCAGCATCTGAAGTATTTTGCTTTTGATCTAATGGGAATGGTGTAAGTCATGAGCGAGTCACCCTTGCAATCTATAACGTTACCCCAGGTACAGACTGGATTACAGCTTCAATCATTCCCTGCTATCGATGGGCAATCCACAATCCACAAGGACATTTTTATTATTAAGAAAACCCAGGTGAAGGGCCAAAATTTAGGAGAAAAGATGAGGTAAGCCCAAAGGTCATGATTAGATAACAGCAAGCTTGGGTTTTTAAAGCCCAGTTTTAAAAGTCATTACTGCAGGTTCGGTAGAAATGAGTTGAAAAAGGGTCACGTCCGGTATGTGTAATTGAGGGGTAACCAGAGGCTCTGGTGTGACAGATTTAAACAGCCCGTGGGACTGAGCACATCCACGTGGGTACCCAGGGGGAGGGGACTCTGGAGCCAAGGCCGCTGGAGCGATCCTCGTGTCACAGGGCTGTGCCTCAGTGAGGCTGGCACTGCTCCGGATTTCACTCACAGCACTGAAACTCCCGGGTGTTTAACATTACACCTGGGAGGTAGAATGCTGGGGAGTCCTCCACCACCGGTCCCTATTCTGAAACATCACTTTAAGTCCAAGCAGCCAACATCCTTCACTTGTTTCTGTAGTTATTCAGTTAAAGAGCTGGTAAGTGATGCGCTCGTTTGCTCATCACTGGGTACAGATCAGTGACAAAAGCACTCGGGGAACTAACTGCAAGGAGTGACAAGGAGGAATGCACGGAATTCCAGGAATGATGGGGCATCAATCAGGCCGGTGCTGTCATTGGACTACTGACATCCGAAAGACTTCTATCCCAGTCATACTTAATCTGGACGGTCTGCACACGCGGAGTGGCTGCTTTGCCTGGCGTCACCCCATATACTCCAGACTAAAAACAGCCCAGGATTGAGTCCCAGTGTGCGCTGAGTTAGCCAATCTCAATCTGGACCGCAGTATGGGTCCCACAACAGGCCTTAGTGCCTCTGGCTCGTGAGAGGAGAAATCAACCAGGGCTCCTGCTCCTATTCATTATCCAGTGACCTTTGTGTGGATGTTGGCTGCAGGGTCGGGCTTGGCTCTGATGTGTACCCCGTGTACTTGAAGAACACAAATAATTAGGTGTATAGGGGCCGAAAATCAGCAGGTCCTGATCATGGCAGCCAAGCAGAAGTTGCACCTGCGATTTGTGGGGTCAGTGGGAGATCACCTCATTTGTGTTGGAGTAACTGGCAGCTGCATCACTCCAGGCATATCGTGGGCACCCACCTGCCCCTTGCTGCTGGACACTTCAATGCCTGCTCATCAAAAGGGGGCTGTCCAGCACCGCCCCCACCCCACCCGATACTCCACTCTGTGTAAGGGGCCAATACTGAAGCTTTCTCAAAACAAATTGGCCACCTCCAGAGGTTCAGGTGCTTCCCTGGCCTGGTCATTCCCAGTCGGGCCTACTTGGTTCCTCCTAGAGACCAGCACTACACCCGAGTGTAATGCGGTATAATGCATTTTAACCTCGTACGGGCGACAGGTTTTGCCAAGAGCAATATAAGGGCAGGATAAGCAAGTGTGGGTGCGTCCAAAGGAGCAGGATGGGGTAGTGCAGGATCGAGGGTGGGATAGGGGCAGAGGAGAGGATTATGGGTGGGATAGGGGCAGAGGAGGATTATGGGTGGGATAGGGGCAGAGGAGGATTATGGGTGGGATAGGGGCAGAGGAGGATTATGGGCGGGATGGGGTATTAGTGGGTTACAGGGTTTGATGGGTCAGGGAACGATGATAGATGGACTTTTGAGGTTTGCTTTTCTGCAGATGAAAATTCATTAAAACATCATTCAGATTGATCACTAACTCCTCCAATCAGGAGGCACGGTAGTAGACGACACAACATGATTTAACTTTAAAACACAAATGTTTAGTCTCCAGAAAAATAAAGAATAAAAGACTGGAAATGCTGTAAATACACAGTTGGTCAGACCACATTGGTAAAAAGAGAGGACGGGCCATGTGACCTGCTGTGTGTCTCCAGCATTTCCTGGTTTTGGTCTCCAGGTTAAGGGTGTCAAGGCAACAAATAGCAGATGATGGTGAAATGGCTGTGAGTTGGTAGCCTGCATCCCCAGCACATGGGAGTATGCGAGAGGGTGAGGAAACAAATAGCGGCTGATGAATATATGGCTGTGGGTTAGCAGGCTGTAATGTAATGGAGCGTTTGATGGCACAAACTGTCAGAGCAAAGGAAAATAGCAGAAAATAGTGTCAAATAATGAGGCGATTCGGACTGGCAGTTAATCTAGCTCAGCAGAAATGTCCATTGTGCCAATGATATTCCCATAGAGTTAAACATCTTGAGTATTGTGTGCAGTTTTGGTCGCCTTATCTGAGGAAGGATGTTCTTGCCATGGAAGGAGTTCAGAGAACATTCACCAGGCTGATACCTGGAATGGCAGGAATGACGTATGAGGAGAGATTGGGTCGATTGGGCTTGTGCTCGCTGGAGTTTAGAAGAATGAGAGGGGATCTCATTGAAACTTATAAAATTCTGGCAGGACTGGACAGACTAGATGCAGGGAGGATGTTCCCGATGGTCAGGGAGTCCAGAACCAGGGGTCACAGCCTAAGGATAAGGGGTAAGCCTTTTAGGACAGAAATGAGGAGGAATTTCTTCACCCAGAGAGTGGTGAACCTGTGGGATTCTCTATCACAGAAGGCAGTAGAGGCCAATTCATTAAATATATTCACGAAGGAGTTGGATATATTTCTTAAGGCTAAAGGGATCAAGGGGTATGGGGAGAAAGCAGGGACCGGGTACTGAACTTGGATGATCAGCCATGATCGCATTGAATGGCGGAGCAGGCTCGAGGGGCCGAATGGCCTACTCCTGCTCCTATCTTCTATCTATGTTTCTATGTTTCTAAACCAAAGAATATCTTGCCACAGCCGTATTGCCACCTTCAACCGTACCTGCGGCGATGCAAAAGACTTACCCTGCAGATGAAGATTTGAAGTTTTTGAACTGCTGTATAGTGCTGAGACCAACTCGGCTCAGAGCCAACCTACAGCCACCATCGGCCTAAGGCATGCAATGCCAACATCACATATTCTCTCTGCTGGCAAATGTGGCCATCCCTCAAAGGACCAATGTCCACCCATTAAGACTGGCCAACCCATGGTTAACCAGCTCTCCCTCAACCCCTGATGACCAAGTCGGGAGCCTCTGCAAAGGTGGTGCGTGCTCAGGGGTTGACCAATAGCTCGAGATTGTCAGATACATCAACCCATTCTGCCAAGTGTCTGATCAACATCTCGCAAGGTTAACCGGGGCCATCGTGTCTCCCAATCTGTCAGCTGCAATGGGCTGAATAAACTAAGATTCCTTAAAGCGTGAGGGAGATTTGAAATAGTAATTCATAATAATGATGAGTTAAGTCAGAACCCGACTGAAGTGCAATAAAATATCAGCCACACGTTGCAGGCAACAACAAACAGGCGCATCTGGGCGTTTCTTGTAGTGCTCCTTGAGTCAGGAAAGAACTCCTCCCTCCCTGGGACATCTGAAGCTAGGACTTCTCCGTCAGTCACACCCGCAGCTGCTGAAAGTTTGAGAACTTTGACACAAAGTGCGCGGATTAAGGTAAGCTGAATACTGACGATTCTCTCAATAGAAGGAGCCGGTTCGGGACTTGGAGCTGCCTGATTTCTGTAAATATTTCCAACCCTGGGGAATGAGTGAGAGAGATTCCCATCTGCGCTGCGCATCTGTGGGGCTGTCGCTGCCTCATTGGGACCTGGGCACACAGACACCAATATATTAAAAAAATCAAAGCCCAATGATCAGCAGGGGGGAAAAGGAACTGGAAAACTGTCTGAAAGCCAGAGCAGGAGGTGTCCGGGACTGAAACCTGCAGATGTTTCACAGCCTCAGAGAGGGAGACCAGAGTGAAACGGTCGATGCTGAAACAGCGCACGGACTTTCATTTACTGTAATGAGTAAAGTTCCCGTTTAAACCGGTGCAATCGCTAGATATGCAAAATCCCAGAAATATTAATAAGCAAAACCCAGAGATATAAGTATAAGCTCCTGGCGTGTGCCTGGGAGAGGAATTGTACACTGCTACCCTGATGTGTGTGTGGGGTGAAGGTATTGTACACTGCAGTCTCGGTGTGTGTGTGGTGAAGGTATTGCACACTGGAGTCTCGGTGTGTGGTGAAGGTATATTGTACACTGCAGTCTCGATGTGTGTGTGGTGAAGGTATTGTACACTGCAGTCTCGGTGTGTGTGTGGTGAAGGTATTGTACACTGCAGTCTCGGTGTGTGGTGAAGGTATTGTACACTGCAGTCTCGATGTGTGTGTGGTGAAGGTATTGTACACTGCAGTCTCGGTGTGTGTGTGGTGAAGGTATTGTACACTGCAGTCTCGGTGTGTGGTGAAGGTATTGTACACTGGAGTCTCGGTGTGTGGGTGGTGAAGGTATTGTACACTGCAGTCTCGGTGTGTGGTGAAGGTATTGTACACTGCAGTCTCGGTGTGTGGTGAAGGTATTGTACACTGCAGTCTCGGTGTGTGTGTGGTGAAGGTATTGTACACTGCAGGCTCGGTGTGTGGTGAAGGTATTGTACACTGCAGTCTCGGTGTGTGTGGTGAAGGTATTGTACACTGCAGTCTCGGTGTGTGGTGAAGGTATTGTACACTGCAGTCTCGGTGTGTGTGGTGAAGGTATTGTACACTGCAGTCTCGGTGTGTGTGGTGAAGGTATTGTACACTGCAGTCTCGGTGTGTGGTGAAGGTATTGTACACTGCAGTCTCGGTGTGTGTGTGGTGAAGGTATTGTACACTGCAGTCTCGGTGTGTGGTGAAGGTATTGTACACTGGAGTCTCGGTGTGTGGTGAAGGTATTGTACACTGCAGTCTCGGTGTGTGGTGAAGGTATTGTACACTGCAGTCTCGGTGTGTGTGTGGTGAAGGTATTGTACACTGCAGTCCTGGTGTGTGGTGAAGGTATTGTACACTGCAGTCCTGGTGTGTGGTGAAGGTATTGTACACTGCAGTCTCGGTGTGTGTGGTGAAGGTATTGCACACTGCAGTCTCGGTGTGTGTGTGGTGAGGGTATTGTAGACTGCAGTCCTGGTGTGTGGTGAAGGTATTGTATACTGGAGTCTCGGTGTGTGTGGTGAAGGTATTGTACACTGCAGTCTCGGTGTGTGTGGTGAAGGTATTGCACACTGCAGTCTCGGTGTGTGTGTGGTGAGGGTATTGTAGACTGCAGTCCTGGTGTGTGGTGAAGGTATTGTACACTGCAGTCTCGGTGTGTGTGGTGAAGGTATTGTACACTGCAGTCTCGGTGTGTGTGTGGTGAAGGTATTGTACACTGCAGGCTCGGTGTGTGTGGTGAAGGTATTGTACACTGCAGTCTCGGTGTGTGTGGCGAAGGTATTGTACACTGGAGTCCCGGTGTGTGGTGGAGGTATTGTACACTGCAGCCTCGGTCCTGGTGTGTGCCCACCTGGGAATACTTTGGGGACACTCTATGTTGCACACTGCAGTACAATGACCGATTGCTGTTCTCCGTATTATTGCTGAATAAGCTTCCATTGTCACATTTACACTGGCTTCACTTTGCTTCATGAACAATGTGAAGGCATGAGCGTTTACAATTCCACTTGACATAACCACGCTCTGCACACTCCCCTTTCATGATTCCTCGCTGTTTTGAAATCAAGATCCGTCGCACCGTCTCCTACAAGAACATTCCTTCCCTAGACCACAGGATTGTGGAGCTGCTCCGACAACCACCGGCTTGGACAACTCGCACGAGCCACTCAGTCACTACCTCACGATTACGTCATCTTGTGTTCCTGGTCTTTCCAGCCGAGGTGAGAGGCCGAGTCCATTGCCACAGACGTTGAATCTGGTGGGACAAGAGGGCAAGGTGGAGCAAGAAGCAGCCGTTAGCGCACGGTGGGCTCGGGTCCTTCACTGAGGTTGGTGAATTCAAAAAAACAATAGTGAGTTTGGGGAGGAGGAGAGCAAAATTATACATTCAGATTAGAGGGTGACCCTTGGGCCTGATGCACAATGCAACAGCACAGAACAGAACAGGCGTCTGTAGAATGAATAGAGCAATTTATTAAATTCGAACAGAAAACAGTAGGAGCCAATGTGCAGGGGGAGCCAATCACGGGGGGAGCGAATTCGTCCTGTTCTGAAGCCGGAGCTTGTTGAGTGAAATTCCAAGTGATGGGTTTTTGTTCCTCCGCCGGGCACCCTCGGCCTTTTATTGCACGTAGAGGATGAGAAGCAGCTTCTGGGCTCTGCATCTGTTTCACATAAAAGGAAGTGGAGTTGAAGTCAAAGACTTACCTTACGATCACCTTATGATCCCAACAAAGTGACTGGGTTGGGTCCGCACTCTGGGACAAAACGGTGTTTGGGAGCAAACGTTCTGGTTGAAAAACTTATGAGGATTTGTTTCAATGGTTTTAGTTTCCAGTTTTTAAGGTTTGACCTCGGTGTCCTGTTCAACCCAGTGATCAGCTTCATAGTATCATAGAATAATACAGAAGGAGGCCCATCGCGCCTGGTAGAGCTAGAGCTCTCCGATTTGTCCCACTCCCCTGCTCTTTCCCCATAGCCCAGCAATTTTCACCCTTTCAAGTATTTATCCAACTCCCTTTTGAAAGTTACTATTGAATCTGCTTCCATCGCCCATTCAAGCAGCGCATTCCAGATCACAACAACTCACTGCGTAAAAACAATTCTCCTAATTCTCCTCTCTGGTTCTTTTGCCAATTATCTTAAATCTATGTCCTCTGGATACCGACCCTCCTGTCAGTGGAAACAGTTTCTCCTTATTTACTCTAAACACCTCATAATTTTGAACACCTCTTATAAATCTCCCCTTAACCTTTTCTGCTCTAAGGAGAATAATCTCAGCTTCTCTAGTCTCTCCACATAAGTGAAGTCGCACATCCCTGGTACCATTCTAGTAAATCTAGCTTCTCTAAGACTGCTTACCTCCATCACGCCAGTATTACCCGCAGTCCCACCATCGTGCCCCCTCCCCCTGCTGAAACCATTATCGACCTTTAGACTTGATTTCTACAATGTCTTCCTTGCCAGGCTCCTCCATCTTAGTCAGGACTCCGTTGCCCAAGTCCCACTATTCCCTCAGTGCTGTCCTCATTGACCTACATTGGATCCCCATCATCCTTGGCTCCAAACCCTTCCTGGCCTTGCCCACCCTATCTCTGTGAATGCCTCCAACCTTATGACCCACCAGCCCTCTGACTCTGGCCTTTTGTGCATCTCCCCACCTCCCTTCACCCCACCAATGGTGGCAGAGCCTTCAGCTGCTGTCTGGAATGCTCTCCCTAAACCCCTCCACCTCTTCACTTCCCTCACCATCTTTAAAACTCAGCTTTTTCACCAAGCTTTCAGTCATCTCCTCTAACTCTCCCACCACGTCTGCTTATTTAGGCCTTTTATCTATTTTTCTCTCCCCACTGTGTAAAGCATCTTAGGGGTGTTTTCTATGTTAAAGGCGCTATATAAATGTAAGTAATTGTTTCATCGAGAATATTCTGAGTTTTCTTGTGAAACTGGTTGGGTGTAGCTTAGTCTTCAGCTGGAACGAAGTTGGTCATTGTTTGGTTTGCGAAATACATTTCCATATGGACAGTACAGTGCCCCTTTAAGAGAGCACAATGTCCCTATAAGAGAGCGCAGTGCCACTTTAAGAATTACAAGAAGTAACATTGTCTCCTGTGGGCTGGAAGAAGTGAAGAAGTGTTAGTGCAAATGTCAGTAGAAAGATAGGGGGCTTCTTGCCTGAGGGCATACAGGAGTGGCCAATATCACAGCAATGCAGGTCCACCTACAGAAATATTACTTTGACAGTTTCCAGTTACAGAGGGATGCAAGATTCAATATCGGGTGAATTGCTGAGAGAGTCTGCTTTATTTACACGTGTTTCTGTCTACTTTACATAGCCCTCCCAGGCCACACTTGCTGGACTTTGACTGGGGTGGAGGTGAGTGAAGGCAGGTGTGCCCGGCCTGTGCCCGTGTTCAGAAACAGGTCTGCAGGCGGATGGAGATACTGGCAGTCTCCGTGCCAACAGCTGCCCCTTCTGCTTCACTCAATGCTGCGGTCAGTTCCCCGACTGAGATCGGTAATGCCGCACCCGAGGGGAAGCTGGGGTCGTCCGTAGCTGTGACTGAGATCCAGGTCTCTGAGTTGTTGCACGGCGCACTGACACAAGGCACTAGTGGGACGCACACAAGCCTCCCATTAAATCAATGTACGGGAGAAAAAGTGGCTCTTTTGGCTCCCAGTTGCAGACGTGCACAACAACATGGCAGCATTAATGTACATGTTAGAAGGAACTTACTCTCCTTCCTGCTTCCATCAGGGGAGAGACTGCCGGACACCGCACCCTTTGGCTGCAGACTTTTGGCAGGACAATGTGTTCATAACAACTGAGACTCTGCCAGTATTTTACTGTATTAGGTTTTCTTGGATTTTTGAGTGAAAAATAGTGACTTGCACAACAGGGAGTCTGGGCAAGGCTGCTGATTTTAATAAATCATGGCAAGTAAAATTTTATCCACAGCTCGACTCTGCCCCTCTGTTCCTGGCTCAGCCCTGTCCCCCAGTCCCTGGCTGGACCCTGTCCCTCAGTCCCTGGCTCGGCCCTGTCCCTCAGTCCCTGGCTCGGCCCTGTCCCTCAGTCCCTGGCTCGGCCCTGTCCCTCAGTCCCTGGCTCGGCCCTGTCCCCCAGTCCCTGGCTGGACCCTGTCCCTCAGTCCCTGGCTCGGCTCTGTCCCTCAGTCCCTGGCTCGGCCCTGTCTCTCAGTCCCTGGATCGGCCCTGTCCCTCAGTCCCTGGCTCGGCCCTGTCCCTCAGTCCCTACGTCGGCCCTGTCCCTCAGTCCCTGGCTCGGCCCCGTCCCTCAGTCCCTGGCTCAGCTCTGTCCCTCAGTCCCTGGCTCGGCCCTGTCCCTCAGTCCCTCAGTCCCTGGCTCAGCCCTGTCCCTCAGTCCCTGGCTCGGCCCTGTCCCTCAGTCCCTGGCTCGGCTCTGTCCCTCAGTCCCTGGCTCGGCCCTGTCCCTCAGTCCCTGGCTCGGCCCTGTCCCTCAGTCCCTGGCTCGGCCCTGTCCCTCAGTCCCTCTGTCCCTGGTTCGGCCCTGTCCCTCAGTCCCTGGCTCGGCCCTGTCCCTCAGTCCCTGGCTCGGCCTTGTCCCTCAGTCCCTGGTTCGGCCCTGTCCCTCAGTCCCTGGCTCGGCCCCGTCCCTCAGTCCCTGGCTCAGCTCTGTCCCTCAGTCCCTGGCTCAGCCCTGTCCCTCAGTCCCTCAGTCCCTGGTTCGGCCCTGTCCCTCAGTCCCTGGCTCGGCCCTGTCCCTCAGTCCCTGGCTCGGCCCTGTCCCTCAGTCCCTCAGTCCCTGGCTCGGCCCTGTCCCTCAGTCCCTGGCTCGGCCCTGTCCCTCAGTCCCTGGCTCGGCTCTGTCCCTCAGTCCCTGGCTCGGCCCTGTCCCTCAGTCCCTGGCTCGGCCCTGTCCCTCAGTCCCTGGCTCGGCCCTGTCCCTCAGTCCCTCTGTCCCTGGTTCGGCCCTGTCCCTCAGTCCCTGGCTCGGCCCTGTCCCTCAGTCCCTGGCTCGGCCTTGTCCCTCAGTCCCTGGCTCGGCCCTGTCCCTCAGTCCCTCAGTCCCTGGCTCGGCCCTGTCCCTCAGTCCCTGGCTCGGCCCTGTCCCTCAGTCCCTGGCTCGGCTCTGTCCCTCAGTCCCTGGCTCGGCTCTGTCCCTCAGTCCCTGGCTCGGCCCTGTCCCTCAGTCCCTGGCTCGGCCCTGTCCCTCAGTCCCTGGCTCGGCCCTGTCCCTCAGTCCCTCTGTCCCTGGTTCGGCCCAGTCCCTCAGTCCCTGGCTCGGCCCTGTCCCTCAGTCCCTGGCTCGGCCTTGTCCCTCAGTCCCTGGTTCGGCCCTGTCCCTCAGTCCCTGGCTCAGCCCTGTCCCTCAGTCCCTGGCTCAGCCCTGTCCCTCAGTCCCTGGCTCAGCCCTGTCCCTCAGTCCCTGTCTCGGCTCTGTCCCCCAGTCCCTGCCTCGGCCCTGTCCCTCATTCCCTGGCTCCGCCTTGTCCCTCAGTCCCTGGCTCAGCCCTGTCCCTCAGTCCCTGGCTCGGCTCTGTCCCTCAGTCCCTGGCTGAACCCTGTCCCTCAGTCCCTGGCTCGGCTCTGTCCCTCAGTCCCTGGCCTGGCCCTGTTGCTCCATCTCTGGCTCCGCCCTGTCCCTGTGGACCTTTCTCTCAAGTCCATTGCTGCAGTAGAATACAAAACTTTATTGTGGTTGCTGCCGCAAAAGTCAGGAAGAAAAAGGATCCCCTTGGAATGAGTGACCATAACATGGTTGAATTCCATATTCAATTAGAGGGTGAGAAGGTTGGATCTCAAACAAGCTTGCTAAGCTTGAATAAAGGAGACTATGAAGGTATGAGAGCGGAATTGAGTAGAGTGGATTGGGAAAATAGATTAAAGTGTAAGACGATACATGATCAGTGGTGTACATTTAAGGAGTTATTTTACAACTTCCAAAAAAAATATATTCCACTGAGAAGAAAAGGGTGTAAAAGAAAAGACAGCCATCCGTGGCTAAGTAAAGAAATTAAGGATAGTATTCGACTAAAAACAAGGGCATATAAGGTAGCCAAATCTAGTGGGAGGATAGAGGATTGGGAAAACTTTAAAAGACAGCAAAAAATAACAAAAAGATTGATTAAGAAAGGAAAGATAGATTATGAAAGTAAATTAGCAAAAAATATAAAAACAGATAGTAAGAGTTTTTATAGTTATATAAAAAGAAAAAGGGTGGCTAAAGTAAATGTTGGTCCCTTAGAGGATGAGACCGGGAAATTAATGGTGGGAAATATGAAGATGGCAAAAACACTGAATGAATATTTTATAACAGTCTTTACAGTAGAAGACACTAAGAATATCCCAACACTGGACAAACAGGGGGCTAAAGGGGGGGAGGAGCTAAACACGATCAAAATCACGAAGGAAGTGGTACTCGGTAAAATAATGGGACTCAAGGCAGATAAATCACCTGGACCTGATGGCTTACATCCTAGGGTCTTGAGGGAAGTGGCGGTAGGGATTGTGGATGCATTGGTAATAATTTTCCAAAATTCCCTGGACTCGGCAAAGGTCCCGGCAGACTGGAAAACTGCTAATGTAACACCCTTATTTAAAAAGGGCAGTAGACAGAAGGCTGGAAACTATAGACCGGTTAGCCTAACATCTGTGGTAGGTAAAATTTTGGAGTCCATTATTAAGGAGACAGTAACAGGACATTTGGATAATCATAATTTAATAGGACAAAGTCAGCATGGTTTTATGAAGGGGAAGTCACGTTTGACAAATTTGCTGGAGTTCTTTGAGGAAGTAACATATAGGGTGGATAAAGGGGAACCAGTGGATGTAGTGTATTTAGACTTCCAAAAGGCATTTGACAAGGTGCCACACAAAAGATTATTGCTTAAGATAAAAAATCATGGGATTGGGGGTAATATTCTGGCATGGATAGAGGATTGGCTATCTAACAGAAGGCAGAGAGTTGGGATAAATGGTTCATTCTCAGACTGGCAATCAGTAACTAGTGGTGTTCCGCAGGGGTCAGTGCTGGGTCCCCAACTCTTTACAATCTATATTAACGATTTGGAAGAGGGGACCGAGTGTAACATATCAAAGTTTGCAGATGATACTAAGATGGGAGGGAAAGTAGTGAGTGAGGAGGACATAAAAAACCTGCAAGGGGACATAGACAGGCTAAGTAAGTGGGCAGAGATTTGGCAGATGGAATACAATACTGGAAAGTGTGAGATTATGCACTTTGGCAGGAAAAATCGTAAAGCAAGTTATTATCTTAATGGCAAGAAACTGGAAAGTACTGAAGTACAAAGGGATCTGGGGGTCCTGGTGCACGAAACTCAAAAGGTTAGTATGCAGGTGCAGCAAGTGATTAAGAAGGCCAATGGAATGTTGGCTTTCATTGCTAGGGGGATAGAATATATAAATAGGGAGGTATTGCTTCAGTTGTACAAGGTATTGGTGAGACCGCACCTGGAATACTGCCTACAGTTTTGGTGTCCATACTTAAGAAAGGACATACTTGCTCTCGAGTCAGTACAAAGAAGGTTCACTCGGTTAATCCCGGGGATGAGGGGATGGACATATGAGGAGAGGTTGAGTAGATTGGGACTCTACTCATTGGAGTTCAGAAGAATGAGAGGTGATCTTATTGAAACATAAGATTGTGAAGGGGTTGGATCGGGTGGATGCGGTGAGGATGTTCCCGATGATGGGTGAAACTAGAACTAGGGGGCATAGTCTTAGAATAAGGGGCTGCTCTTTCAAAACTGAGATGAGGAGGAACTACTTCACTCAGAGGGTGGTAGGTCCATGGAATATGCTGCCCCAAAAAGCTGTTGAAGCTACATCATTACATAAATTTAAAACAGAAATAGACAGTTTCCTAGAAGTAAAGGGAATTAAGGGTTACGGGGAGCGGGCAGGAATTTGGACATGAGTCTAGGTTCGGATCGGTCATGGCCCTGTGGGTAGCGGAGCGAGCCCAGGGGCCGTGTAGCCTGATCCTGCTCCTATTTCGTGTGTCTAATTCTGTTAGATTCAGGAGATGGTTCTGTGATAGTGGATTGGCGGTTAGGATCAGATCAGCCATGATCTTATTGAATGGCGGAGCAGGCTTGAGGGGCCGATTGGCCTACTCCTGCTCCTATTTCTTATGTTCTTATGTAAAATACTACACCCCTCCAAGCAAGTTTTACACTAACCCAGAGAGTGTCAGGGGCCTCCTGGCACTTTGAGTTTTAACGGGGTGCTGATTTTATTTGATTGATGGGAGAAGAGATGCTCGTCATTTTCATCCTGCTGTTGTCACACACACACACACAGGTGACTGAATGTACTATATGCCAGTGCTTCGTGTCTTCATCGAAGCAAAGAAGAAATGTTGCCAGGCATGTTTCCCGAGGCCCGTGCTTCTTTAATGGCTGAGTCCCGCGGCAGTGCCTTGTGCCTTGTACCGTGTTCATGTCTTGCTTTTACCGGGGATGCCCTGAGCTGGTGGCGAGTCTGGTGCAAGCAACATTGGACAAAGCACAAGACTGGCGCGTCACCTGTTCGAATCAGCTGAGACCTGCCGCTGAGTCTCTCAAACAAAGGCAAATGCTGGGAACGCACAGCAGGCCAGTGGGAAAAAGAGGCGTTAAAGTGTTTTGACACCCACAAGCCCTGTTCTTGTTGCCCAGTTAAAACATTCCTTATGCATGATGGATGCTATGGTGATTGGCCTCACCCTGTGTTTGACTCCTTTCCTGAGAAATTCGTCCCTGATGTGGTTTTCTGCTGTTTTTTTGTTGTTGGGAATGTTGTGGGCGACGCGCTGCAGCTGTTACAAGATGTAACATTTGGGAATGTGAACTTTAATCAGAGGCCAGCGAGACAGCAACAATGGGACAATGAAAGAATGCCAGATTTTTAATAGTGAAAGTTCCCGAAGTGGCAGAGAATCAATAGTCGCCTTCATCCAGGCCACAGTGGCGACTTGTCAGAGAGGCGCAAATGGAGAGCTCTGTGTAGACGGCCAGGCCGGCCGGAGACAGCAACATACCGGAGAATGCAGGCGGCCCAGTGAATGGAGCGGTTGTAAAGTATAATGAGCTGACTGCTGTATTGACTGTTGGATTAAATAGCTATCAGTCTGTGGGATCTCGAGTTGGCGCACAATTCTACTTACTTTCCTGCTGTTGTAGTTAGGTGGTGTCTGGCCACGATACTGATTCAAAACTTCTGATCGGGATCCAGCTATGTACTGGAAATAGAAAAAATCCCCTCTTTTAAAAGCTGTTATAGTTCAGTTGCCAAAGGGCAGCAATTACTTCAGAACAGGAAAGACCCAGGTGCAATCGCTGATCTGTGTAAGCCAGAGACTGTGTGTGTGTATTTAAAAGTCTTGTGTATATTTGCATATATTTGGTAAAGATTCTGTGGCAGGATCTATTAGTGGAATATTTCTTAATTCACTGGGAAAAGAGAACCACCTCTGAAAGAAGGGATGGCAGTTGCTGGAACTGGAGGTGGGGTGGCTGTGGGCAATCCTTGTGAAACTTGTCTAGGATGACCAGAGTGACAGAGTAAGGGGAGAAGGGCACAGGAAAGATGTGATTGCACTAGAGCGGGTGCAGAGGAGATTTACAAGGATGTTGCCTGGGCTGGAGAATTTTAACTATGAGGAAAGATTGGATAGGCTGGAGTTGTTTTCTTTGGAACAGAGGAGGCTGAGGGGGACCTAATTGAGGTGTATAAAATTATGAGGGGCCTAGATAGAGTGGATAGGAAGGACCTAATTTCCCTTAGCAGAAGGGTCAATAGCCAGGGGGCATAAATGTAAAGTAATTAGTCGGAGGTTTAGAGGGGAGTTGAGGAGAATTTTTTCACCCAGAGGTGATGGGGGTCTGGTATTCACTGCCTGAAAGGGTGGTAGAGGCAGAAACCCTCATCACATTTAAAAAGTACTTGGATATGCACTTGAAGTGCCGTAACCTACAAGGCTACGGACCAAGTGCTGGAAAGTGGGATTAGGGTGGGTAGCTCTTTGTTGGCCGGCGCGGACAAGATGGGCTGAATGACCTCCTTATGTGCCGTAAATTTCTATGATTCTAGGACCTTGTAGGGCAACTGTTCATGAAGGTCTCCCTACCAGAGCAATGAGGGATTGATGGTGGGAGCTGGCTCTCTCAAGCCCAGCAGTGACTGTGACTCAAAACTATGAGATCACCAGAGGTGCTGCTAAAACATCGCAAGGAATAGGGAGGTTTCTTTTCAGAGTTCCTTCTCCCACAAAGGGAATCGATCACGTTGTTTACCCTGAATGTGAGAGAGTCCTTCACTGCTCTGGAAACATAACTGATAGGACATCCGATCAGATCTTGGCTCTTCCCCTAAAACATTGGCCTCTTGTCTGACAGGAAGGAGAACCTTGAATATTAAGAAGTTACAATTGGTCAAAATGAAACTGAGCAATCGAATCCTGATTACAAAAATAGCCTCCAGAACTATCCTTGGAGGTATCTTCAACATTTTCCTTGCAGAATATCGCAGTCTTTGGAACATCCTCGTGATTTGGTCGCTTGATCCTGGTCTGTGTGATTTAGATCATGGGATTTCCATTCAGAATTCATTGATTCTGTCTACTCGTCTGCTGACCGTGTGCTGCACATATAAATACTGTGGCTACAAGAGCAGGCCAGAGGCTGGGAATTCTGCAGCGAGTGTCTCACCTCCTGACTCCCCAAAGCCTTTCCACCATCTACAAGGCACAAGTCAGGAGTGTGATGGAATACTCTCCACTTGCTTGGATGAGTGCAGCTCCAACAACACTCAAGAAGCTCGACACCATTCAGGATAAAGCAGCCCGCTTGATTGGCACTCCATCCACCACCTTCAACATTCACTCCCTCCACCACTGGCGCACTGTGGCTGCAGTGTGTACCATCTACAAGATGCACTGCAGCAACTCGCCAAAGCTCCTTCAACAGCACCTTCCAAACCCACGACCTCTACCACTTAGAAGGACAAGGGCAGCAGACGCATGGGAACATCACCGCCTACAAGTTCCCCTCCAAGCCACACACCATCCTGACTTGGACCTGTATCGCCGTTCCTTCACTGTCGCTGGGCCAAAATCCTGAAACTCCCTAACAGCATTGTGGGTGTACCTACACCATATGGACTGCAGCAGTTCAAGAAGGCGGCTCACCACCATCTTCTCAAGGGCAATTAGGGATGGGCACTAAATGCAGGCCTAGCCAGCGACGCCCACATCCCATCAATGAATAAAAAAAAAACACTCAGTATTGCAAACCTTGCTACTCGCAATCTGAGATATTGCACTTAGTTGGGGAGCTTCTGATGGTCAGATCAGTCTGGACAATGTACTGGCAAATGGTGGCATGAAGGCAGTGTGTGGTTTATTTATCATCAACCTGCTATTAATACTTGCTCCCACTGGATGAGATTCTGTAATTCTACTCTTGCTGCCTTCTATATCCTTGACGATAATGCTCCCCCCACAGTGTATATACCCTTTGACCTTTTTTTGGTTGATGGTCTATCTATAACTTTTCGGCACTGAGGGAGTGATGTCAATGGAATCACTAAAGGCCTGGAAGAGCTATTTGTTCGAAGTAGTCTGATGGTGCAGATTTAACGCAAGGCATCACATGGCGTATAATCTTTTCTTAGGCAGTCCCTCGGAACCGAGGATGACTTGCTTCCACACTAAAAATGAGTTCTCAGGTGACTGATGAGTCCAATGCAGGACCTACAGTCTCTGTCACAGGTGGGGCAGACGGTGGTTGAAGGGGCGGGTGGGTGGGGTGCTTGGGTTGACGTGCGCTCCTTCCGCTGTTTGCGCTTGGCTTCCGTTTGCTCCTGGCGAAGAGACTCGAGGTGTTCGGCGCCTTCCCGGATGCTTCTCCTCCACTTTGTGCGGTCTTGGGCCAGGGATTCCCAGGTGTCGGTGGGGATGTTGCACTTTTTCAAGGAGGCTTTGAGGGTATCCTTGAAGCGTTTCCTCTGCCCACCTGGGGCTCTCTTGCCGCGTTGGAGCTCCGAGTACCAGGCATGCGGACGATGTGGCCCGTCCATGCTGATCGAGCATGGTCAGAGCTTCGATGCTGGGGATGTTGACCTTAGTGAGAACACTGACATTGGAGTGCCATAAACCTGCAGGTGTGCCAGCATGTTTTTGATTCTCACTGAACCACTTATTGGCTAGAACAGTGGATGTAAAACTAGTACACCAATGTTACTACAATCAAACAAGAGTCGTTGGTGCATTCTGGAAAAGGTGTGTCACACATAGGAATTAAAATGGGCAGCATACATATCCCATTAGTGGTGTTAAACTAGATGGTTAAGTTGAAAGAGATCTAGGGATATTAATAGACTTCCTACTTCAAATGACTGATACCCCTAGATCTCGTTCAACTTAACTGTCATCTATTTTAACATCACTAATGGGGTAGGTATACTGAGCAAAGCAAATAGAATGCTGAATTAATTATATGGTCAAAACAATGGAGTACAAGTTGGAGGAAGTGGTGCTCAAACTGAATCGTTCTCTGGTCAGACCATACCTTGAGTACTGTTCTAATCACAGAGGTACAGAGGAGACATTTGTGCCTGGAGGCAGTGCAGAAAAGAGTCATGAGACTGATCCATATGAGTTATGAGGAAAGACGTGAGAAAAACAGACACTCCATCTTTGAAAGGAGGTGGCAGAGAAGGACCGTGTTGGAGGTATAGAAGCTAATGACCAGTATAGAAAAGGTAAATCTGGAACACTACTTAAATTAAACCTTGAACAATACGACAAGGGGGCACAAACTAGTGAAAGTCAAATTTAGGACTGATATCATGAAGTTCTTCACACACAAATTGATTGGCACATAGAATGGACTCGGGTAGAGTACTGGAGGCAGAAACCGTGGTCTGATTTAAGACTCGGTTGGATGGTATTTTGGGGCCTGTAGGATGTTTCTTTGGATGAGCGAAGCTGGGCTGAATGGTCTTCCTCGGCTGTATTTTCCTTGTGATTCTGGAGGAGTCTGCAATCCAGCTGATTCTTTTCTGCCAGTAACCGATGAATGGGGCAGACACAGTGACTTCATGTGTGAGCGAGAGAGAGAGAGAACAAAGAAATTCTCGATTTTAAATAAAATCCATTTGACATTGGAAATCTTTGTCTTTCAAAAAGCAACTGGAAAAATTGAAGGTTAGTTTTGAGTATCATTTCCACCCTTTCGTCCGTGGGAACTTTGCACAGTGACTGACAGAAGGATGTTGTGTGAGCTGCTGCATTGTTTTAATCCCAGATGTTTCCTTTCGAGGGTGAAACTCCAAACAATTGGAATCCGTGACCCTGTGATTGGGAAAAGCTGCAGCTCATTAACAAGGGCAATTGTCTGTGGCCGAGACTGTGGTTTCATTATGCGGAGGGTGAAGAATGATACTTTCCCCCCCTTGTTGTGGACAGTTCTGTCCGGTTACCAAAATGTGCACAGAAGTGTTTTAGCTGGAGCTTTTAAATCATTACTTCAGCCAGTGGAACAACTGGGCAGGAAGTTCCGTAAAGGCAGCTTGCTGTTAAACTGATTTCAGTGACATAGGTTATCAAATGCATTGGACACTCGAGCTGCAGGAAGTGGTGAGATGTAATTTAGGTATTGTGAGACAGCGTGCAGGATGTTACTGCTCTGGTTTCTAAGCCATGTTTCCAATATGCACAGATGTTATGTGGCTGTGAATTGTAGGCCAGATTTCTTTCCTTCAGATTCTCTTTTCCTTCTCCTCTTCTGGAGACGATGCTGGTGCTGGGCTCTCACTGCTGCCTTGCCCAAGTGTGAGCCTAGACAGTTTCATTACAGAAGGCCAATGGCATATTCCAACTATGCAGGCCATGACAGGCAAGAATGATCTTGATCTCACCCAATGTCCACACATGCATACTTTCCAGCAGGAGTCAATGGATGGTGATCAGAAGCAGGAACCTTGGCTGTTTGTTTCCCCTCCCCTTCTTAACCCAAGGGGCATTGAGGCCAATTCCAGAATCCTGCTGCCAGCCCAGCAGACTTTGGATGGAGCCTGGGATCTTCCTGGACAGTATGGCACAGTTTCCCAATGTTTAGCTTGAGGACAGCTTGACATTGTATGACTCTTTCATTCTGCAGCTCACTTCAATCCGGTATGATGCACACTCCAATAACTGACAACAGACCCTCCACCCCTACCAACATGCCTGTTGCTGTTGTGATTGCCTAACTGAGATTGTGCGGAATTTGTGAATCTCTACAGTTCGCACAGCTTGAACTATAGAATATTCTTTTACGGTTCATATGGATGAGATTTCTATCTAGTGAGCGGACTTGTCAGTCTCCCACTTGGATCTGGTTCATGTGCATCTCTGCAACTCCTGACAGAGAGGCCGGACAGTCCTGGTACTAAAAGTCAAATCATAACACCAGCACACTGTTTTAAATAGAAGCGGCACTATGTTTATTGAAGACCAGTCTACAGAGGAAATTAGTGACCTGCTTCAGAGAGCTCTTTTCTGATGCTGGCACAGCTCAATGTACTTTCCATAATTATTACAACACAATAGACCCTGCAGGATGCGAACACCTTGATCTGAACTCCCTCAGGAAGTGAAGGAGTTCATTCTGAGAGAAATGCAACTTACAGCAGTAATCCTTACCCCAATGTGTAGTAGTAACCCTTACCCCAATGTGTAGTAAGCTCACTGTATTATTGAATCAATACAATTTGAGAGCAAACAGAGCTGGAGTTTATTTGCTTCATTCTGGCTATTAAGCATTTGCCCTCGTTATTAATGTTATGTTTGTTTGACCCATAGACAGAAGTACCACTGGTGTTACTGGGAAAATGCTATTTGGATTTCTGGTGGAGAGAGAGGGATGGAGGAGGAAAAAGCACAGTTCTAACCCGCACAAGCTCCTTTAGCAGTTTCTGCTGGGACTGCAATCCTCTCCATAATGAGTACCTTTGGAACTGGCTTCAGGTGCCAATAATAGGCAGCTGTTCTAAAGCTGGCTCATCACCAAGTCATTGATATATTGTTGGACAGGGGGCTACTGCATATAGGTGGTCTACTCTGTACCGTTGGTGGCTCCACACAGGTGATCTCTCCACACAGGTGGTCTCTCTACACAGGTGGTCTCTCCACGCAGATGATCTCTCTCTCCACACAGGTGGTCTCTCTCTCCACACAGGTGGTCTCTCTCTCCACACAGGTGGTCTCTCTCTCCACACAGGTGATCTCCCCATTTAGATCTTCTAAAGCAAGTTTCACCTTTTGTCGAAGCTCACCCCCTGAAACCTATTCCAAAGGTGCTGGTTATGTGTGGGACTCCAGGTCTAGTCCTGGCAGCGCTCTGATGATTTTAGCTGCTGGCTGCAGTGGGGTCTAGGTTCTGATGCAGGATCTGCAGGTTCTCAAGGTGAAAATGGTAATAAAAAAGGGGGAACCATGAAAACTCAGTTGAAATACCATACCCCAGCGAGGTCCCCCAGGACCATATCCCAGCGAGGTCCCCTGGGACCATACCCCAGCGAGGTCCCCTGGGACCATACCCCACGAGGTCCCCTGGGACCATACCCCAGCAAGGTCCCCCGGGACCATGCCCCAGCGAGGTCCCCCGGGACCATGCCCCAACGAGGTCCCCCGGGACCATGCCCCAGCGAGGTCCCCTGGAAACATACCCCAGCAAGGTCCCCCGGGACCATACCCCAGCGAGGTCCCCTGGGACCATACCCCAGCGAGGTCCCCTGGGACCATGCCCCAGCGAGGTCCCCTGGGACCATGCCCCAGCGAGGTCCCCTGGAAACATACCCCAGCGAGGTCCCCCGGGACCATACCCCAGCGAGGTCCCCCGGGACCATACCCCAGCGATGTCCCCCGGGACCATACCCCAGCGGGGTCCCCTGGGACCATACCCCAGCGAGGTCCCCTGAGATCATACCCCAGCGAGGTCCGCTGGGAACATACCCCAGCGAGGTCCCCTGGGACCATACCCCAGCGAGGTCCCCTGGGACCATACCCCAGCGAGGTCCCCTGGGACCATACACCAGCGAGGTCCCCTGGGACCATACACCAGCGAGGTCCCCCTGGGACCATACCCCAGCGAGGTCGCCTGGGACCATACCCCAGCGAGGTCGCCTGGGACCATACCCCAGCGAGGTCCTTTGGGGCCATACCCCAGCGAGGTTCCTGGGAGCATACCCCAGCAAGGTCCCCGGCACTATACTCCAGCACGAATCAGTACCGGAGATGAGAAGAGTGGAGAAAATTGGTGGAAAAATAAGGAAAAGCCCAGCTGTCAGATTGCCAGCAACCTCAGCCCTTAATTCTTACTGCTCGTACTGGTTAATCAAAGGGGACTTAACTCTGGGTTTAACTCAAACCACAAAACAGTGAGATCAACAAAACAACACAAAGAGAGCTGGAAACTTTCACAGTCCAGTTGCTGAGCTGGTAATAGGAGCAGAAATACTCAGCTGGGATTCAGTCAGTTTTCTGTGTTCGAGCTGGTTCTCATTCTGGCCAAATAACATTCACAGGCCCACATCTGTGGGAGGGAGCAGTGAGTTAAGCAGATGCTACAGAGTCTGACTGGGCCTCCTTGGATGTTCTTGTTTGTGAAGTTAGCCAAGGGATGAGTAGAACTAGACTGCCACAGGGTTCCCAGACAATCCATTCCATTCAGCAGTTTTACATTAAGGAATTATTTTTTAACATTGTCTGGTAACCCTGTGGCAGTCTTGTTTCACTCACCCTTTGGCTAACTACATGAACAAGAACATACAAGGAGGCCCAGTCAGCCCCTGTAGCATCTGCTTATCTCACTCATCCCTCCCACAGACATGGACCCATTAATGTTATAAGGACGTCAGGAGAGAACAGGATCAGACTGTGCGATGATGGCCCGCAGTTCAATAGCCAGCCTGCACTCAATGTTTCGGCTCACTCTTGGAAAGGTGGCTCAGGTACAGTACCCCAGCAAGCAGGCAATGCATTTCAGGAGAGGAGGAGAGCAAACGAGGCTATATGCTTCTTCAAATGAACCTAATTCGGTGCTGTGCTCTTAGTGACACGTTGTCACTTGCTCAAATAGCAGCAGTGCTGAGATTGGAATTTCTGATTGTGTCAGTTACATGTCAGTAGTCACCAGCCCACTGAAGCTGCATTCCAGGGAGTGGGCCTGCTGCTGTGTATCATTTCCAATCGCACTTTACTGTCGAGTGAGAGCTTAGCCCGGTTAAACCGCACCTGCCTGTGCAAGTCGCCTGGTCCTGGCTTACTGCACAATTCGCAGGGCTGACCTGGATTCATTCGGCAAGAGTTTATTTGATTGCCTGTCAGTTTGTACGTTTTGCTCACGTGGCATTTTCTAGGAGCTTGGAACTGCTACAGGAGTCTGTAGCCCGAGTTGGGTTTCACTACAATTGCATTACATGTTTCAGGAGCAGGGGGTTTTGTTGCCAGCGGGTATGGGGAGGATGGGGTGGCATCTAAGGTGGGTTCACAGGGGTACGCCTACCCACAAACGTGTATACCATCTATGGTACACGGATCAAGGGCTGCAACCCTACACACCCACTATGGAACAGCCAGAACTAGTGGTGTTCAACCTCTGCTTACAACTGGAATTGTATAACATGGGTTAAATGCAGAGTACAGCTCCCTCTTTACACCCCTATGTTTATGATCCAGCTCAGTCTATGTTTACTGGATGTGGCTCACTTACTCAGTCTGAACTAGCTGTTACATTGGATTTGATCTGAATTGAAAGGCTGCGGTTTGACTGGTGCTAGAATCCAATGTTTTCATCCTCTGGTATGGAAGCACAGTGTGTTAGGAATAAAATGAGAAGCTCGTCCACCTTTAGAATGCAGGGAGATCAACCTCAAAGACCCGTCGGTCTCTCATGCTTATAATGCCACCTGGTACCCGTCTCTGCGTAAGGCTACCGGATGCAATTCATAGGCAGGTCTGGGAACATTGCATCATGATGCAATTGCAGGGAAGGAAAAGAAAGAAGTGACAATTATATATCATGTCCTCAAGACATCCTAAAGTGCTTTACAGCCAATTAATTACTTTTGAAGTGCAGTCACTGCTTTGTGGTAAACATAAGAACATAAGAAATAGGAGCAGGAGTAGACCATTTGGCCCCTCGAGCCTGCTCCGCCATTCAGTAAGATCATGGCTGATTTTCTATATCAACTCCACCTTCCTGCACTATCCCCATATCCCTTAATTCCCCAAAATTTATCGACCTCTATCTTGAATATACTCAATGACTGAGCATCCACAGTTCTCTGGGGTAGAGAATTCCAAAGATTCACAACCCTTTGAGCAAACATGGCAGCCAATTTGAGCACAGCAAGGTCCCACAAACAATAATGAGATAAACGATCAGTTAATCTGTTTTGGTCGAGGGATCAATGTTGGCCAGGACACTGGGAGAACTCTTCTTCACTTTGAATCGTCCCACAGGATCGTCTATGTCCACCTGAGCAGGCAGGTGGGGCCTCCATTTAACACCTCATGCGAAAGATTGATGACGTTAAGGGATTTGATACTGATCTATTCTCCCTATGCCTCTGTACCCCATCATGACACGAATACAGTGACATACTGAATGGGGCAGCATGTTTAACAGGTCAACAACAGGTCACATGAGCCAAGAGAAGGAAAGTCTCCCTCTAATTCTCATGGGCTTGTTTACATTCGCCCATCCACCAGCATTTAATACTCCAATAATGTAGGAGCCCCTTTAAAGAGAAGGTGATGCTGTAAACGTGTTCTGACAGTGTGACATCTTACCAGTGAAACTTGATCATCTCAGGGCTGCCAAACAGTTTTTCATGATGGCACAGCCCCTTTAAAGTGTGGCATTGGCACAAGGAGGAAGTGGAGCAAAGCTGCCTGAACACAATGGGTTCCCCGAGACTGGGGTTATCCTGGAGCTTTGGCGTCAGGAAATTTTCTTTGGAGCTGGCTTGGTGTTTACTTGCAGTAATTCATGCCTGCAGAATCAGTCAATACTTCTGTTGGCGAGGTTAAAGGAAGCACCTCCCTGATCTGTATCTGATCATACAGCTAGTGTTAGTTAAGATTCAGCTTGCTTTTAACTGTTTGATAGATTGGTAGCAAATTCTGGACACAAAGGGAGGGGCAGGGAAAGTTCCTGCAATTTCTGGAAAATCAATTGAAAGAAAAAGGCCCACTGAGAAAGACTTGCATTTATATAGCACCTTTCATGACCACCAGACATCCCAAAGCGCTTTACAGCCAATGAAGTACTTTTAGAGTGTAGGAAACGCGGCAGCCAATGTGCACCCAGCAAGCTCCCACAAACAGCAATGTGATAAAGACCATATAATCTGTTTTAGATGTTGATTGAGGGATAAATATTGGCCAGGGCATGAGGTATAACTCCCCTGCTCTTCTTTGAAATAGTGCCATAGGATCTTTTACATCCACCCGAGAGAGCAGACGGGACCTCGGTTTAACATCTCATCCGAAAGACGGCACCTCCGACAGTGCAGCACTCCCTCAGCACTGCACTGGAGTGTCAGCCTAGATTTTTGTGCTCAAGCCTCCGGAGTGGGAATCCACAACCTTCTGACTCAGAGGCGAGAGTACTACCCACTGAGCCACAGCTGAGAGGCGGAAAAGTGAAAATTGACCTTCCTGCCCTGTGTCGCCACAGCTCCCTGGCCTTTATCTATCTCTTTGCAACTCACTCCCGTCTCTCTCTTAAGAAATGACATATGAGAAAGAAAATTACCACTTAACATTCAGTAAAAATAGCCAGACCTTAATGTGACTTTGACATTACCTTTCAAAAGATTTGATTGTTGCAATGGAAATTTGGATATCCCTCACCACCCTGCAACTGAGAGCCAGACCCAAACATCCCATAACTGTGAGTGGGACTCCCCTCACACACCCGGTCCCCTGCGATACCCACTGTGTTTAGACATTTTACTTCATGCAGTGTCGTTTGTAGTAAACTGACTAGCTTTGGACATTGTCCAAACAGGCAGCAGAATGAAGTGGAGGTCTTAGAATTTATTTTGAGTGGGGATAGATTTTTGTGCTCATTAGGGTGAAGGCTACCTGCTTCCCTGATGCCTTGTGAATAGCTGATGCATTACATTACATAGGATTGCATACGGCACAGAAACTGGCCATTCGGCCCAACCAGTCCATACCGTCGTTTATGCTCCACTCGAGCCTCCTCCGGTCTTTCCTCACCTAAATCTATCAGCATAACCCTCTATTCCCTTCTCCCTGATGCATCTATACTATCTGCTTCAACCACTCCCTGTGGTATCTTCAGGGAGTTGAGTGGGAGCCGGGTGCAGAGTTTTGCCAGATGATTTTCCACTCCATGAGGAACTGGGACCCCTCGGCTCCAGCTTTCGAGGGTGGGCTGTAGAGACCCTTGTTGTGCAGCTCCATGGCACAGTTGCAGTGTCAAGGCTGCACCTTAAACCTTGTGCTGTTGAGTTCAGCCGTACAACTCACAGCTGGTTCTGTTCATTGTCTGCGCGGCGAATAATGTGGAATGCCTTTATCCAGCTGTGGGGATTGATTCGCTGCGCTCTGTGGGCGAGGGATGGTGTTTCCATCAAGAAATATACACAGGAGAATTACACACATTCCGTGAAACTATGTGGGCTGGTGAACCATGTCCTCCCAGCGCTAGCAGATGCCGTCAAGACAGTTTACTGGTCACGGTAGCATAGTGGTTATGTTACTGGACTAGTAATCCAGAAGCCAGGGCTAATAATCCATGAGTTCAAATCCCAGCATAGCCGTTTGTAAAATTGAATTCAGTTAATTAAATAAATCTGGAATAAAAAGCTAGTATCAGTGATGGTGACCATGAAACTACCGGATTGGCGTAAAAACCCATCTGGTTCACTGATGTCCTTTAGGGAAGGAAACTTGCCGTCCTGGGAATGAAACCTACCCAGTCTGGCCTACATGTGACTCCAGACCCACAGCAATGTGATTGACTCTTAACTGCCCTCTGAAATGGCCGAGCAAACCACTCAGTTGTATCAAAAAGGTATAGTAAGAATAAAACCGGACGGACCACCCGGCATCGACCTAGGCATCAGCTTTGGACACCCAGCCCAGTCGACATTGCAAAGTCCTCCTCACTAACATCTGGGGACTTGTGCCAAAATTGGGAGAGCTCACAGAATCAGACCTTTCAGCCAATGTCCCAGACTCCTATGTCATACACCGGCAGGTCTGTAGGTGGTTTGCCTTGGTGGTTCGAATCACCTCTCCTACTTAGTTCTAGACGACAGGAATTACGGTGAACAGGATTGGAACACAGACAAGCTTTTCGGACTCAACCGTACGGTGTTTAATAAGGTTAACACACACACCCGCCTCCAGTACATAAAATGCCTGGTGGCGTAAAACAAATAGTACAACAATACAGAAAATGCTGGAGATACTCAGCAGGTCAGGCAGCATCTGTGAAGACAGAAACAGAGTTATCGTTTCAGGTCGATGACCTTTCGTCAGTACAGCAATACAACTTGGCCTGTCGAACAGGCCCCTGTCTCGTATTAAGACGCCTAAAATCACACTGTGTTGCTATACAGAGTATAACATGGACTTGTCTCACAAACCCCGGAACATACACTATATAATACACACTAGAACCTCCCCACTAAGCCCCTCTGGATTGCTTAGGACACACAACACCCCCTCACACAGTACCGGTGGTCTTAAGGATGAGTGAGCTTGGACAATGCTCACCCTGATTGTCCATTTCTTGCTCGCTGCTTCCCTGTGTAGAACGTGTCTCCTGGTTCCGTATCGCCGATGCAGTATCCAAGTCCCAGTTTTGAGGTTCGTTCCTACAATCAAAGAGCAAGGCAAGGCTCTTGTTGCTCGTGGTGGTTTCTTCTCTCCGTCTCGGACGGAGTGCTCGGTTCTTGGTTCAGAGATGAGGGCACACGAAGGCGAGAGCAAGCGAGAGAGCGAGAATGGCCAAAGCTGCCTTCTCTTATACCCTAAAAGTTCATTAAGGTCTGTGTATTGCAGTGATGTCTTTTTAATCACCCTTCTTTGTCTGGTTTCCCGCCTTTTGGGGCTATCCCATCTAGGTGCGAGTGTTAATGGCAGATGATGGGCCGCACTTCTCACCCGATCCTGGGTTAAGTGGTTTCCCATTAATTTATTTATACTGGCCCTCCATCTTCTGCCCGTCACCGTATGAGTCACCTACCAGGGCCCATTGTTTCCCAGAGAACTCTTGTTGTGTCCGTGTGTTAATAGAGACACTGAAGACAGGAGTTGGTTTCACAGGTGTTTACTGAACAAAGTCTGGAGGGGAACTAACTGATACAACAGTTAGTTGTATATAAGCCTGATACAGACTTATATAGCCCGAGTGGCCATTACCGGCATTACAGTACACAGGGGGCTCTTAAAGGCACATACACCACAATTCCTCCCCTTTTAGCCAACCAGTACATAATATTTTAAGTAATCATTAATTACATGTTACAAGAAAAATAATCTACACATTGCTGCAGTTAATTAATTATAAGTCAGTCTCTCTGGAGGCTTCCTGACTCGGTCCGGATAACGCCTCGGTGGTGTAGTAGTTTCTGGTGGTGTAGTAGGTTCTTTTGGCAAAGCTGATTCGGCTTGAATGCCAGCGTCGGGTTCATCGGGTTCCAGTATCACCGGATCGGAGGTAGATATGGGTATCTCTACTTCATCATTAGGCGTATAGAGTTGTGGTGTAGGTTGTCCCTTTTCGGATGACTCTATGATTTGGTCAGCATGGCGCCTTATTATGTTTTCTCCGATGTCCACGGTATACATCAGTGGTCCTAGTCGTGTGCAGATAGTTCCAGGCTGCCATTTCTCGGTACGGTAGTCCCGGGCCAAAACTTGTTGACCTATCTGGAAGGTTCTAGTTGGCCTTTCATTCATGCCTTGAAATTGCCGGTTCTCCACGTCCCTTCTGATGTTTGGCTTGATCAAATCCAGCCGGCATCTTAGGCTTCTATTGAAGAACATCATGGCAGGAGTTTGGTTTGTAACCATATGTGTTGCATTCCTGTATGCAAACAAGAAGTTATCCACCTTGTGCTGAAGTTTTATGTCTTCATTACCCATGGCCTTTATGGCCTTCTTGAAGGTCTGGACAAACCTTTCAGCCAATCCATTGGTGGCGGGATGGTATGGGGTGGACGTGTAGTGCTTAACCCCATTGTTTTTTAAGAACTTCCTGAATTCTTCGGACACAAATTGCGGTCCATTATCAGAACAGATCTGTTCAGGCAGCCCATTCCTGGCAAATATGGTCCTTAATACTGTGATGTTTTTTTCCGTGGTGGTGGAGGACATCTTTATTACCTCCGGCCACTTGGAGTGTGCATCAACCACGATTAAGAACATTGAGTCCATAAATGGACCAGCAAAGTCGATGTGTACCCTTTGCCAGGGAGATGAGGGCCACTCCCATGGATGTAGAGGGGCTTGTGGTGGAGTGTTTTGGACCTTCTGGCATCCTAGGCAGCTCTTGGTCATTTCTTCTATGTCTCCATCGATACCTGGCCACCATACAAACGCCCTGGCTAGGTTCTTCATTTTCACTCCACCCAGATGCCCCTCATGAAGCTCCTTTAGAACTTTATCCTGGAGTTTGGGTGGAATCACCACTCTGGATCCACACATCAAGGTTCCTCAGCATACTGACAGCTGTTCTCTTCTTTGCGAGAATGCTGGCAACAGTGGTTCGCCATGTGCTGGCCATCCCTTCACTGTTAAATCGTAGACTCGTGAGAGAGTCGGGTCATTTCTAGTTTCCCTTTCAATGGCAGAATTTGTTACTGGTAGACATTCGACTATGGTAGAGTGGAAAATCTCCACTAGGTCTACGGTAGGTGCTTCTTCTACTGTTGGCAACGGTAGGCGCGATAACCCGTCAGCATTCCCATGCTGTTTTGATCCTTTGTATTCTATGTTATATTGGTGTGCCCCTAGAAAAAGGGACCACCTCTGTAGCCTTTGCGCTGTTATAATGGGAACACCCTTTTTAGGGTTGAATATGGAGATGAGGGGTTGATGGTCAGTCAACAAGGTAAATTTTTGTCCGTGTAGGTAATGGTTGAATTTCTTCACTCCCCATACCAGGCTGAGTGCTTCCTTGTCGATTTGGGCATAGTTACGCTCAGCTGAGTTCAATGAGCGTGACGCAAAAGCTATCGGCCGTTCCGAGCCATCAGGGAATTTATGCGATAATACTGCTCCTACGCCGTAAGGGGATGCATCGCACGTCAGTCTGATTGGCAGTGATGGGTTGTAATGAGCCAAAACTTCTTTGGACGTGATTAAGTCTTTGCATTTATGGAAGGCACGTTTACAGTCTTCGCTCCATTTCCAAATTACTCCTGTTTGTAGCAGTTCATTAAGAGGGTGCAGAAGAGTTGATAAGTTCGGTAAAAATTTATGATAGTAATTTATTAATCCCAGGAACGACCTTAATTGTGAAACATTTTCAGGTGCTGGGGCTTTTATGACCGCTTCAATTTTTTCAGGTGACTTATGCAACCCTTCCTTATTAATTATGTGGCCACAATATGATATTTGACTCTGGAAAAATTCGCACTTGGGGCGATTTGCTCGTAGGCCCCGTTCTCTCAGCCTAGTGAGCACCTGCTCCAAATTGGCAAGGTGCTCGTTGTCGTTTTCTCCTGTTACAAGGATGTCGTCTAGGTAGCATTGAGTCCCCGGAATCCCTTGGAGGACTTGCTCCATAGCTCTTTGCCAGATAGCTGGAGCGGATGCTACTCCGAAAACCAGTCGATTGTACTGGTACAGACCTTTGTGTGTATTTATCGTGAGATACTTTTTAGAGGCCTCTTCAACCTCCATCTGTAGATATGCCTGTGCCAAGTCAATTTTGGTGAAACATTTCCCTCCGGATAGTGAGGCGAAAATATCTTCTATCCTCGGAAGAGGATACTGTACCGTGTGAAGGACCGGGTTTACAGTCACCTTGAAGTCTCCACAGATGCGAATTTTTCTCTGTTCTTCAGATTTATCATTATTCAATGCTTTCTTCATGACTGGGACGATGGGTGTTGCCCACTCGCTCCAATCTATTTTGGATAGTACGCCTGCCTTTTCCAAATTCTCCAGCTCTGCCTCGACTGCTGGACGAATTGCGTATGGCACCGGTCTTGCCTTAAAAAACTTGGGAATTGCTGCATCTTCCACTTTTATTGAGGCGGTGATGCCTTTCAAGGTTCCTAGTTTCTCTTGAAACACTTCGTTGGCGTTGGCCAAGATGTCTTTTAATCGTTCAGGTATGACGTCATCATCGTTTTTTTCCTTACTGGTCACCGTCAGTGCCTGAATGGAGTGCCAGTCTAAACGTATTTTCCTGATCCATTCACGTCCCAACAGCGGTGGACCACCATCTTGTAGAACGTATAAATACAACTTTTGTATTTCCTTGCCGTTGTATACAACAGGCACCCTTATTTTTCCTTTGGGGTATACTTTCTGCCCCGTATATGTTTTCAAGATAATGGATGTGTCTTTTAAAGGTATATGCGGAAATAGCCGTTCGTAATCCCGTCGATTTATGACAGTCAGAGCTGATCCTGTATCTAGCTCCATTTTAACTGGGGACCCTGCTATCGTGAGGGTAACCCAAATGGTCTGGTAATCTTCTTTGGCAATTACATTATGTAATTTGAGACAGCTTAGTCTCTTGTTTTCGGAGCCGTTATCGCTCTTCTGGTCTTCGGAGCTACTGTCCGTCATCATTTGTACCTTTCTGTACTTTTCTTTATTGATTTTTTTTTTCCTCTCCGTGGATTTTTTTTGTCCAGATCGGCATACCCGTGCAATGTGTCCAATCTTTCCGCATTGCCTACATGCTTTGTCCTTGAACCAGCAGTCCCTCTGGTCATGGGTGGATCAGCCGCAGCGATAACATCTCTCGAAACCCTGTGTCATTTCATGGGTGCCGAAGTCCTGTGTCTTTTGTTGTATCTCTGCAGCTCCTCTCGCGGCTGCTTCGTATGATACAGCCATACTGAAAGCCTTGTCCAGTGTTAAATCTTTTTCAGAAAGCAGCCTTTTCTGTGTTCCTTCACTTAGGAGACCGCAGACGAATTTGTCTCGAAGATAATCTGCTAGTCCTGCCCCGAATTGGCAGTGCTTTGATAGCTTTCTTAATTCGGTGAGGTAATCAGCGTTACTTTCATTCTTGTGTTGAGTTCTCTTGAAGAATTTGAATCGTTCCGCTATCAGCAGCAGTGTTGGGTTTAAGTGCTCCTGTAGGGTATCAACAATTTCTTTAAAATTCTTGTCCTTTGGTTTGGCTGGAGTGATTAAGTTTCGTAACAGCCCGTATGTCTTTGCGCCCATTAGATTTAGAAGTACTGACGCTTTTTTTTCATTTTCTATTCCATTTGCGGTGCAATATACCTCTACTCTTTCCACATATGTGGTCCAATCCTCTATCTCGTTATCAAAAGCATCAATATTGCCAGACTTAGGCATCCTAGAAAAAAAATGGTGCTTCCCGCGCTTTTCTTTCTTTTCTGCAGAAAAGATATGGCGCTTCCCGTGCTTCCCCGCCACTGCTGCCGATGACAACGCTGTTTCCCGCGGGTTTCCGTTCTTTTTATTTATTTATTTACAGTTGGAGACTCGTTCCCGCCGGACTCTCTCTCTAGGGCTGAACGCCGACCTGCTCGCAGCGCCGGCCGTCTCTCGAGTGCTCCCTCCCCGTCTGTTACTGCTTGCCTCCGCCTTCGCTGCTTGGCCTAGCTGCAGAGCCAGCCGCTGGAGCCCCAGCCCAACGCCCAGGAAGGATTATTGCAGTACCTGCCACCAGCTTGGCTAGCTGGTGAAACCACAGCTTTTTCTTTTTCTTGATTTTCTTCAACTTTGGACGCCAGAGGAATCGATGTCCTTGAGGTGCTGCCGAATTGCAGGTAAGTCCGTTTCCAATTCGTCGCCACTGTTGTGTCCGTGTGTTAATAGAGACACTGAAGACAGGAGTTGGTTTCACAGGTGTTTACTGAACAAAGTCTGGAGGGGAACTAACTGATACAACACAATATACAGGCTTATATAGCCCAAGTGGCCATTACCGGCATTACAGTACACAGGGGGCTCTTAAAGGCACATACACTACAACTCTGTCTGCTCAGACATTCTCCCGTAATCAGCTTGTAGGCCTGGCTGGAATCTCCTGTCCATCACGAACACCTGGGCCCCTCCCATCTTCTCCAAACAGGCTGCTGGTCAATCAGCAGTAACAATCATACAAAATGTCCGATACAAAAAAAAACCCTTGGGGCCTGATGCTTACAGACAGACCCATAGAGGTGGCAGCACAGTGGTATACAGTTGGGAGAGAGTGCCCCTGGGAGTCCTCAACATTGACTCCGGACCCCATGACACCTTCCATCAGAAGTCTTTCCTTGCCCCTTGGGTAAGGAAACCTCCTTCTGATTACCACCTACCGCCCTCCCTCAGCTGATGAATCAGCTACCGCCCTCCCTCAGCTGATGAATCAGCTACCGCCCTCCCTCAGCTGATGAATCAGCTACCGCCCTCCCTCAGCTGATGAATCAGCTACCGCCCTCCCTCAGCTGATAAAATAGTACTTCTCCATGTTGAACATCACTTGGAAGAAGCACTGAGAGTAGCAAGGGCATAAAATTTACTCTGGGTGGAGGACTTCAATGTCCATTACCAAGAGTGGCTCGGTAGCACTACTACTGACTGAGCTGGCCGAGTCCTGAAGGACACAGCTATCAGACTGGGCCTGCGGCAGGTGGTCAGAGAACCAACACGAGGAGAAAACCTACTTGACCTCATTCTCACCAATCTACCTGTCGCAGATGCATCTGTCCATGACAGTATTGGTAGGAGTGACCACCGCATCGTCCTTGTGGAGACAAAGTCCCGTCTTCACATTGAGGACACCCTCCATCCATTATGTGGCACTACCACCGTGCTAAATGGGATAATTTCAGAACAGATCTAGCAGCTCAAAGGTGAGCATCCATGAGGGCCATTAGCAGCAGAAGAACTGTATTCCACCACAATCTGTAACCTCATGGCCTGGCATATCCCTCACTCATCAAGCCAGGCGACCAACCCTGGTTCAATGAGTGTAGAAGAGCATGCCAGGAGCAGCACCAGGTGTACCTAAAAATGAGGTGCCAACCTGGTGAAGATATAACACAGGACTACATGCAGGCTAAACAGCGGAAGCAGCATGTTATAGATAGAGGTAAGCAATCCTACAACCAACGGATTAAATCAAAGCTCAGCAGTCCTGCCACGTCCAGGCGTGTATGGTGGTGGACAATTAAACAACTAATGGGAGGAGAAGATTCCATGAACATCCTCATACACAATGATGGCAAAGCCCAGCATGTAAGTGCAAAAGACAAGGCTTAAGCGTTGCATGACCCATCTTCAGCCAGAAGTGCCGAGTGGATGATCCATCTCGGCCTCCTCCTGAGGTCCCCACCATCACAGTCTTCAGCCAACTTGATTCCCTCCAAATGATATCAAGAAACGGCTGAGCGCACTGGATGCAACAAAGGTTATGGGCACCGACAACATCCCGGCTGTAGTGCTGAAGACTTGTGCTCCAGAACTAGCCGTGCCTCTAGCCAAGCTATTCCAGTACAGCTACAACACTAGCATCTCCCCAACAATGTGGAAAACTGCCCAGGTATGTCATGTCCACATAAACCAGGACAAATCCAATCCAGCCAATTACCGCCCATCAGCCTACTCTCAATCATCAGCAAAATGATGGAAGGTGTCATTGACAATACTATCAAGCGACACTTATTCACCAATAACCTGCTCACGAAGCTCAGTTTGGGTTCCGCCAGGACTACTTGGTAGGAGTGACCACCGCACAGTCCTTGTGGAGACAAAGTCCCGTCTTTACATTGAGGACACCTTCCATCCATTATGTGGCACTACCACCGTGCTAAATGAGATAACTTCAGAACAGATCTAGCACCTCATTACAGCCTTGGTTCAAACATGGACAAAAGAGCTGAATTCCAGAGGTGCGGCAAGAGTGACTGCCATTGACAACAAGGCAGACAGTGTATAGCACCAAGGAGCCCTAGTAAAACTGAAATCAGTGAGGATCAGGGGTAAAACTCTCCACTGGCTGGAGTCATACCTAGCACAAAGGAACATGGTTGTGGTTGTTGGGAGGCTAATCATCTCAGCCCCAGGACATCGCTGCAGGAGTTCCTCAGGACAGAGTCCTAGGCCCAGCCATCTCCAGCTGCTTCATCAATGACCTTCCCTTCATCATAAGGTCAGAAGTGGGGATGTTTGCTGATGATTGCACAGTGTTCAGTTCCATTCGCAACTACTTAGATAATGAAGCAGTCCATGCCCGCATGCAACAAGACCTGGACAACATCCAGGCTTGGGCTGATAAGTGGCAAGTAACATTCGCACCACAGAAGTGCCAGGCAATGGCCATCTCCAACAAGAGAGAGTCTAACCACCTCCCCTTGACATTCAATGGCATTACCATTGCCAAATCCCCCACCATCAACATCCTGGGGGTCACCATTGACCAGAAACTTAACTGGACCAGCCACATAAATACTGTGGCTACAAGAGCAGGTCAGAGGCTGGATATACTGCAACAAGTGACTCACCTCCTGACTCCCCACAGCCATTCCATCATCTACAAGGCACAAGTCAGGAGTGTGATGGAATACTCTCCACTTGCCTGGATGAGTGCAGCTCCAACAACACTCAAGAAGCTCGACACCATCCAAGACAAAGCAGCCCGCTTGATTGACACCCCATCCACCACCTTAAACATTCACTCCCTCCACCACAGGCGCAATGTGGCTGCAGTGTGTACCATCTACAAGATGCACTGCAGCAACCCGCCAAGGCTTCTTCGACAGCACTTCCCAAACCCGTGACCTTTACCACCTAGAAGGACAAGGGCAGCAGGCACATGGGAACACCACCACCTCCAAGTTCCCCTCCAAGTCACACACCATCCTGACCTGGAAATATATCAGCCGATCCTTCATCATCGCTGGGCCAAAATCCTGGAACTCCCTCCCTAACAGCAGTGTGGGAGTAACTTCACCACATGGACTGCAGTGGCTCACCACCACCTTCTCAAGGACAATTAGGGATGGACAATAAATGCTGGCCATGCCAGCGATGCCCACATCCCATGAATGAATACATTTTTAAAAATACATGTTCACTGCAACTTAATGCCTCCAAGCTGAAGCTGAACAGGTGCAGCCTCCTAAGTGAGAGATGTCAACAACAACAACAACTGATATTTATATAGCACCTTTAACATAATAAAGCATCCCAAGGCACTTCACAGGAGTGCTATCAAAAAAAAAATTAACACTGAGCCATATAAGGAGATGTTCGGGCAGATGACCAAAAGCTTGGTCAAAGATGTAGGTTTTTTAGGAGAGTCTTAAAGGAGGAAAGAGAAATAGAGATGTGGAGAGATTTAGGGAGGGAATTCCAGAGCTTAGGACCTAGGCAGCTGAAGGCACGACCGCCAATGGTGAAGCATTTAAAATCGGGGATGTTCAAAAGTCCAGAATAGGTGAAGTGCAGAGGTCTAGAGGGATTATAGGGCTGGAGGAGATTACAGAGATAAGGATGAGAATTTTAAAATCGAGCTGTTGCTTAACTGGGAGCCAGTGTAGGTCAGCAAGCACAGGGGAGATGGGTGAGCGGGACTTGGTGCGAATTAGCACATGGGCGGCAGAGTTTTGGATGACCTCAAGTCAGCGATTGTACTGTGTGCGGTCTGGTGCGAGGAATTCTGGTGACAGTAACAGGTTGAGGAATCCTGGTGACAGTATCATCTACAGTCTGGTCGGAGGAATGCCGATGACATTAATGACTGCAGTTTGCTGGGAGGAATCCTGGTGACAGTAACAGATGCAGCCTGATGTGTGTGCAGTCTGGTGTGTGAGGAACACCGATTCTGTGTCTTTATTGATACAAACATGTCAGCTCGTGCGTGGGGAGAATGCAAGTTGTGCGTCTGGCATGCATGTATTATCTAACAGAATCTCAGAGCCTTGTCATTCTTAATGAGTGCAGGAGTTAGAGTGATTTTTAATTACCCTCAGATGACTTGATTTAAGGGACCCGAGTGAATTTGCCTCATATTTATGAGGCGCTTATTCAATGACACTGGAGTGTTGAGCATTATAAATTACAATGCAGACAAATAATTAGGGCAGACAATGGAAAGACCTGAGAGGAAAGTTTGATGTGTGTTTTGGGGAACAGGTTGTTTTAGTGCCTCATAACCTCCTCCAGTGCGCTCATTGTTTAAACAATTTTTGGTGCTTTTTCATACTGACCAGCTTGTGTCTGGTGTTTGGAGAGTGAGCAAAGGCCCATTGTCATTGAGGTTTCTGTGGGAGGTTGTGACCTGCCCAGGATTCGTCCAATTGTTGTTCATAAGAAGTTCTATATTTTACGAACATACAAAAATGACGGGCGGGAAAAGACCAGCTGGTCCATCAAGCTTGCCCCACACTTATGATAGCTGGAGCATCGTGACGAGACACTTTTTACACCGCAACTCCCTCCCCCGCCATGTAATCTCCTGGGAGAGGCAAGAAAAACCCTCGGCCAATAAGGGAAAAAAGTACTCTGGAAAATTCCTCTCCGACCTCCTCAGGCAATCTTTTTATATGAAGTGTTGGGCCAAAATAAGGAAATTGGTTTCTGTTAACTGATACTGTGGGGGTGATTTTCATTCAGAAGCCGGGAAGGAGGCGGGACTACAACTTTCGGGGTTGTAGTCCCGCCTCCATCGAGATGTGGCCAATCCACGAGATTTTAACTTGATTAACCTTGTTGAGCCCGCCCAGTGGGCTCAGCAGGCCAATTAAGGGCCACCCAGCAACAGGTGACATCACAAACTGAAATTTCATCTGTCAGGACGTTTTGACAGATGAAATATCAGTGTTTCACAGCTGTTTGAAGCTGTCAAACGCTGACAGTCTTACTTCTAACCTGAGTCCTTCTACACAGACTCGGGTTAGAAATCTCACCGGCACAGAAAGCTGCAGGCTGTCACTTTTGACAGTTCGCAGCCATTTTGCTTTCTTTGCCAGTTAGATGATGGACTCCCGGAACCTAGAGGAAGGAAGGCTGAAAAGGTAAGTACAGGTTATTTAAACTTCTTTACACACTTTAGAAACACCAAACACACTTACCTTTGCACTCATGCACCCATCACTCACCTGAACACCGACATCTCGACCCCTCCAAGTCCTTCAACCCGACAGCCCGACTCCTCTAACTTGGCGTGGTTTGGAGCCGTCGGGAATCCCACACTTCAAGCTTTAAAATAGGGATTAGGCTAAAAACTGCCTGTTAACTACCTGTTAACAGGCAGTTAATTGGCACTAATCCCTTCCCACCTCGGGTAGGCGGGTCCCAGTGCGGGGCGGGTACCCGCCTCCTTTGAAACTTACATGGAGGCGGGTTGGGGGCGGGATGGTGTCGGGACCCCCAAATTCGAGACTTTAACCCCCGCACGCCTCCAATCCCGACTCCACAGGTCAATGAAAATCGACCCCTGTCTGTTTGTGTGTGCACTCCAGTGGGGCCTAGCTGGGTGAAGGAAGGGGAATGCGCAAGCGGAATGGAGACTGCGGGCTGCGTGGGGGGGGGGGCGGGGAGTTGGGGGGGTCGCAGATGTGTCGTGCTGGAGGAAATTATTGGGGGTTGGTGGTGACCCCATAGAAGGATTTAAACACAAGGATAAACATTTTAAATTTGAGGCACTGGGTTAGCAGGCGTCGGCCCGTGAGGAGGGGTGTGATGAGTGCGACTTGGTGTGGGAAAGGATATGGGCAGCGGAGTTTTGGGTGATTGAAAATTTATGGAATGTGGTGGGTGGAGACAAACCAGGACAGCATTAGAGAAATCGAGGTTGGGATGGGCAATAATTATTGTCTTGTTAGTGTCCCCCATATCCTAAGAATAGATTTTAAAAAATTAAAGACCCTGATAATAATGAGCTTTTTAAGGTAAAGAATGGAACGTAAATGGACTACAAATGCAAGTATTGAACTCAGCAACATGTAACTTCCTATCAGCACTATTTATTTCCCAGCCGTTTGAATTAAATGCCGTTTCATTACACATAGTCATTATGAACATTTCTGGAGATTAATCTGAGTATCAAATTTTCCCCAACTAACTGCTATGCTCACTGAAGCATATTATTCTGATACAAGCCAGAAATTTGTTATAAAAATCCATTGGGAATGAGAACTAATATGTTTCTAATTAAATGAATTGGGGTGTGCAGTGGATTAAGCAGACACCTGTTAGTGTGACCACAGAGTAGAACAGAGTAACCAAAATGTTACAGGGTTACAGAGTTACAACATAACACACATAGCAAAATTCCTAAAAATATTCAAAAAAGGTCCACATATCCCATTCATTCATCTTACTTGCTCTCTCTCTTACTCTCAACAACAACAACAACAACTTGTATTTATATAGCGCCTTTAACATAGTAAAACGTCCCAAGGCGCTTCACAGGAGTGTTATAAGACAAAACATTTGACACTGAGTCACATAAGGAGAAAATAGGGCAGGTGACCAAATGCTTGGTCAAAGAGGTAGGTTTTAACGAGCATCTGAAAAGAGGAAAGAGAGGTAGTGAGGTGGAGCGGTTTAGGCAGGGAATTCCAGAACTTAGGGCCTAGGCAACAGAAGGCACGGCTGCCAATGGTTGAACGATTATAATCAGGGATGCTCAAAAGGGCAGAATTAAAGGAGCGCAGATATCTCGGGGGTTGTGAGGCTGAAGGAGATTACAGAGATAGGGTGGGGCGAGGCCATGGAGGGATTTGAAAACAAGGATGAGAATTTTGACCAGGAGCCAGTGTAGGTCAGCGAGCACAGGGGTGATGGGTGAACGGGACTCTCCTACTGCTCCTGGTCCTTCTTGTGTCTCTCTCTCTGACTGGTGTTTTCTCTGTTACTTCGATGATCTCTAGATTCTGGGCTGCATTCATTCCCTCCAGCAATCTCTCCCAACTCCACATCTCTATCCGTATACACACAGTATAAGGCACTCGTACTGCTCTGCTTCCCAGGCCCCTGAACAGCTGGTCAGTTCACATGGGAAGCCCTTATGTTGGGGACTCTGTGACTGCTGCACGTGCTAGAGCCTTGAACCAGCCTTTCAATACTGACTGGGTACCTATTTTTGATGCAACCAAAAAACAAACAAACTATAACTTAACTAAACATTAAATGAAACTTAACAACTTAAATTAAAATGTTGTATTCGGGGGGTAATGATGCACTCCAGTCCTTGTGGTGCCCACCGATCGCGGAAGGCCTCGAGCGTGCCGACGGACACCACGTGTGTCATCTCCAGGGCCACCCGGGTGCAAACGTGGCTGCGGAAGAGAGGCAGGCAGTCAGGCCGAACGACCCCCTCGACCGCCCGCTGCCTGGACCAGTTGCTGGCCACTTTGGCCAGGCCCAGGAGCAGTCCTATGAGGAGGTCCCCTGACCTGCCCGCTCCCCTCCGCACCGGGTGACCAAAGATCAGGAGCGCGGGACTGAAGTGCAGCCAAAAATCGAGGAGCAGCCCTTTCAAATAATGGAAGCGGGGCTGCAACCTCTCACACTCTATATAAATGTGGAACACGGACTCCATACTAACTGGGTAAGATGGAGCACCAGAAGCACAAACTAGATGGGCTGAAGGGACTTTTTTCTCCTGGACTTTTTCTTAGGACAATCACTGGGGAAACTGTGGTACAATTGGAGGGGTTTGGCTGTGCAATATCCCACTGCACTGCTTGAGGAGCAGATGGAGAAAACTGCTATTTAAGCGGTTAGAGCTAATCCTTGGGGCAGATGGTGAAACAGCAGCAAATTGCCCCTGGGGTGGTAGCACCTCCAAGCGTGGAACTCCGGTTAAAACTGAACACAGAGCATTGTGCGTGGTTGTTAGGAATTTAAACAGACGTTTGTGGCAGAACCACTGAATGACTCTGGCTAATTGTATATAATTCTCTTTAATGAGGTTCTAGCACCAGCCTAAACCTGTACCATTGTGTTAGGCATTACTGTGTTTTGTATATAGAGTTTGCATGTACGGGGCATGGCCCCTTTAAGAGCACGGGAAAACGCGATGACGTCACGTCGCAAACCACGGGACTGCCCAGTCAGTCCTCATGGCATCTCCGTTGAGTAAAGACCTGTTTAATCGTTCTCTGGTGTCGATCTCAGTTATTCGTAGGAATTCGTTAATTCCTACATTGGTGATCCCGTTTTTGTGAACGTTTTCACAAAAGAAGAGCACAGCATGGAAGCAAACGTCGTTTCCCTAAAGCTACCGCAGTTCTGGGAGCAGCAAGCGCCCTCGTGGTTTATTCAGGTCGAGGCCCAGTTCGCCCTGAGGAACATCGATGCGGATCAGACCAAGTATCTTTACGTGGTCTCCGCACTCGACAGCTCTACCGCCTCTCGGATCGTCAGCCTCCTCGAAAACCCCCTAACGGAGCGCAAGTATGAAACCCTCAAAGCGCGGTTACTGCAGGTTTTCGGGCTCACAAAATCGGAGCGCGCCCGTCGATTACTCGCTATGCCCGGGCTCGGGGACTCCAAGCCTTCAGAGTTGATGAGCCAAATGCTCACACTCCTGGGCTTAGAACGGGAATGTTTCCTATTCCGCGAGATTTTCCTCAGCCAACTGCCTGAAAAGGTACAAGCTGCCCTGGCCAGATCTGAAGTTGAAGACTGCGCAACACTCGCTGCGGAGGCTGACAAAATTTTCACTGTAACTCGGCAGTACTGCGCCGCCACGAGGCACCCATCCCCCGCAGACACCGCTCCAGCTCGTCCGCCTGCTGGGCTGTGTTTCTACCTCGCGCAGTTCGGCGCGAAAGCGAAACATTGCCGCCCTCCCTGCAGTTTCCCCCCCAAAAAAAAACAACGACTGACACTGCGACCACCGAGGGACGGGTCTAACGGGCACCCCGCGGCCGCAATGGCGATCGGCAACGCGGGAAAATTGCTCTGCATCACCGATACACTCTCTGGTCATCGTTTTCTGTGCAACACTGGAGCGCAGTGCAGCATTTTACCCGTGTCCGCCCTCGATGTGCAGACGGGGAATCACGGCCCTGCCCTTGAAGCGGCCAATGGTGGAACAATTCAGAGCTTTGGCAGACGGCGAGTGGAGTTGTGCCTCGGGGGGCAACGCTTTCACTGGGAGGTTGTTACGGCCAAAGTTTCCCAGCCCCTCCTCGGCGCGGATTTCCTGTGCGCCAACAGCCTCCTGGTCGACGTTAGGAACTGGCGACTGATCAACGCAGAAACTTTTAATTCTCTTCCGTGTTACCGCAGTAACACTACGTCACGCACCGTCTCCTGTGCGTTCCCGACTCCTGATGAGTTCGCTCGCCTGCTCAGTGAATTCCCCGACCTGACAAGACCCACGTTCTCCTCCACAGCCACGAAACATGGTGTGGAACACCACATCACCACCAACGGCCCCCCGGTCTATGCGTGGGCCCGGCGCCTAGAACCTGGCAAGCTGGCGGTCGCAAAGGCGGAGTTCGCAACCATGGAACGGTTAGGGATTATTTGCCGGTCGAATAGTTCCTGGTCTTCACCCCTCCATATCATCCCGAAGCCTGGCGGCAGATGGCGGCCATGCGGCGACTATCGACGACTAAACGACGCCACCACTCCTGATCGGTACCCGATCCCCCATATCCAGGATTTCTCTGCCCATTTGGCAGGGAACACCGTGTTCTCAAAAGTCGACCTCGTCCGGGGCTACCACCAGGTCCCAGTTCATCCACAAGACATCCAGAAGACCGCAGTCATCACCCCATTCGGCCTCTTCGAGTTTTTACGGATGCCGTTTGGGTTGCAGAACTCCGCCCAGGCTTTCCAACGCCTGATGGACTCCGTGCTGCGGGACCTCAAGTTCCTCTTTGTCTACCTGGACGATATTCTAATTGCCAGTCCTACTAAGGAAGAACATACCTGTCACCTACGCACCCTTTTTCGACGCCTCAGCCAACACGGCCTGATTATCAACCCGGCCAAGTGTCAGTTTGGTCTGCACCAAATTGACTTCCTGGGGCATCGCATCACCTCAGAGGGAGCGGTTCCTTTACCTTCGAAGGTAGAGGCGGTGACATCCTTTCCACGCCCGCAGAACATAAAGGTCCTGCAGGAATTCCTAGGCAGGGTAAACTTTTATCACCGTTTCGTGCCTAAGGCGGCACTACTCATGCAGCCCCTGTATGAGGCCCTCCAGGGCAAGACTGGCAAGAACCCGGTAGACTGGACGGATGACATGGCCCGAGCGTTCGCCGACACCAAAAGCGCCTTAGCCAACGCGACTATGCTGGCGCACCCGCTGCCGGGAGCCACCATCGCCCTCACCACCGACGCGTCGGACTACGCAGTCGGTGCCGTGCAACAGCAGTGGGTGAACGGGACATGGCAGCCGTTGGCATTCTTCAGCCGTCAACTACGGTAGAACGAGAGAGCATACAGCACATTCGACCGGGAGTTGCTTGCCCTTTTTCTGGCCATCCGCCATTTTCGGTTCCTTCTGGAAGGACGTCCTTTCACCGCTTTTGTGGACCATAAGCCGCTGACCTTTGCAATGTCCAAGACCGCCGAACCGTGGTCAGCCCGACAGCAGCGTCAACTGACCTACATATCCGAATTCACCACGGATATACGACACGTGGCCAGTTAGGACAACCTGGTGGCAGACTGCCTCTCCCGTGCGATCGTCAATACGGTTCATTTGGGCATCGACTACGCCCTCATGGCAGCGGACCAAGCCTCAGACCCGGAAGTCCAAGCTTACCGAACGGCCATCACTGGCCTCCAGTTGGCCGACGTCAAGTTCCATTCGGCAGGTACCACGCTGTTGTGTGACGTCTCCGTACAGCATCCTCGCCCTATCGTGCCAGTTGTCTGGCGCCGCAAAGTGTTCAACGCCATACATGGGTTGTCACACCCTGGAATGAAGGCCTCTCAGAAACTGATGTCAGCGAAGTTTGTATGGCATGGCATGCATAATGATGTCCGCGACTGGGCCAACATCTGCGTGGTCTGCCAAAAGGCCAAAGTACAGCGCCACATCAAAGCTCCGTTGGCCGCCTTCCGTTCCAGAGCGACGTTTTGACCACGTCAACGTGGACCTGGTAGGACCACTCCCACCCTCCCATGGTTTTTCACACATCCTGACCATGGTTGACCGCACCACCAGATGGCCAGAGGTGGTCCCCCTGTCATCCACTACTTCGGCGGACGTGGCCAGGGTGTTCATTTCCTCCTGGATTGCCCATTTCGGAGTACCCGCCGATATTTCGTCAGACAGGGGACCGCAGTTTTCCTCTGAACTCTGGAATGCAGTGGCCCAAGGACTCGGTGTCAAATTACACCGCACCACAGCCTACCACCCACAGGCGAATGGCCTCTGCGAACGTTTCCACCGGTCAATGAAGGCCGCCCTGAGAGCCAGCCTCCAGGACGCTGGATGGGCAGGCAAGCTACCATGGGTCCTGATGGGCTTTCGCACGGCCCCCAAAGAAGACCTTCACTCTTCATCAGCGGAGCTGGTGCATGGTCAGCCGCTGCGGGTCCCAGGGGACTTTCTACCAACATCGACGGAGCAATGGTCCACGTCTGCCCAGCTTGCTAGTCACCAAGAGGCGGCCAGATGTTTCGCACCAGTGCCCACTTCGCACCACGGGCCGCAGAGGTCACATGTTCCCACGGAGCTTCACAAGGCTGAATACGTCTTTATTCGCCATGACGCGCATAGGGATCCGCTCAAGGCCCCATATACCGGTCCCTTCCGTGTGTTGGAAGCAGGGGACAAAACCTTCACGGTAGATGTCGGTGGTAAACCGGACCACATTTCGGTCGACCGCTTAAAGTCAGCACATTTGGACCTCGACCGCCCCGTTGAGACAGCACAACCGCCGAGACGGGGTCGGCCACCCGTCGTCATTACAGCAGACCAAGTGCGACCACCCGCCAGCCGCCCAGCAGCCTCCGCCTCGAGAGTACAGGAGTCATTCTGACAGGCTTGTCAGACCCCCTCACCATTTGACTTTGTCCGTTAAAGCGAATTCTGGGGGGGCGCATGTGGCAGAACCACTGAATGACTCTGGTTAACTGTATATAATTCTCTTTAACGAGGTTCTAACACCAGCCTAAACCTGTACCATTGTGTTAGGCATTACTGTGTTTTGTATATAGAGTTTGCATGTACGGGGCATGGCCCCTTAAAGAGCGCGGGAAAACGCGGGCAAACGCGATGACGTCACGTCGCAAACCACGGGACTGCCCAGTCAGTCCTCGTGGCATCTCCGTTGAGTAAAGACCTGTTTAATCGTTCTCTGGTGTCGATCTCAGTTATTCGTAGGAATTCGTTAATTCCTACACCCTCATGTTATAACATAGCGGGGTGGCTCGATCACTGGCTGGCTTCTTAATAAATGGTGTTTCAGTGAATAGTCTGTCTGTGAGAAACCGCTAGCCAGTGAGATTATTTGCAGAATAAAGTCCTGAGGAACTCTCCAACTGCATTTTACAGAATGTGTCAGGTCACTGGGTCCTGAGCACATCAGGTGAGAACTTTCCTCCCCTTCCCCCAATTGCTTTAATGTCTGTTGTCGTGCCAGGAATGTGTTAAATCGAATATTGTTGGGAATGGATTTGTTTTCCACACATTAAAATGCCTGTCCTCCCGCCACCCCCACACACACACGTTCTCCTCCAGCCTGCAGGTGATGTGTTTCTGGCCCTCTGCCAGAGCGGATCTCACCACCAGCACAATGGTTGGGGCCCCCCCTCACTCCACTGACTGCCGCACTGGCTCCGAATCCAATTCCCGCTCCCTCCTGTTCACCTGCCATCTCATATTCATTCCCTGCCATCTGCACTTCCCTGTCTCTGAACATCTTAGGCAGGAGTGCATGAAGCTCATTTACTGGGCGAGGAGGAGGCTGGAACCCGTCTGGGACTGGATCCCGGGGCTTGTGTTGGTGACTCCAATGTGTGACTCGGGAGGTCTTTTGAGGTATTTCCATTATCTGTCATTATTCTTTCTTTATATCTAAGCCCACTGATTTAGTTTTTGGGGATAAATGAACAGTATCACAGAATTTGATTCCCAAAAGAATAGTAAAAAAATCCCAGAATACCATGTAATAAAAACAAAATTTATCTATTCAGCCACTGTGGGTAATTTGAATTTAACTCACCGGGCCACGAGATTGGGTGACACGCCCGTTTTACATTCCGCCCAATATTGCCCTCCATTCTCTTCAATGGTGAGTAAAATCTGCCAGGGTGTAAAACCAGCGTTGCACCTGATCCCATCAGTTTCCCAACGGGCGGATTAAGTTAAAATTGTCTGCTGTAAATCAGTGACCCTGGTTAATCTGAGGTTGGTCCGCTCCCAATCACTCTAGCTGGCCAGCAGGCAGGACTCTCCCTCCACTTCTTCTTCCTTTTGGAGGACAATACCACAGCCTCCACTTGGCACCTCTCAGGTCAGGAACTGAGTGGAGTGTGAGACGCAAACCAGCGCTCATCCCGACTGAGCACCAGCGCGTCCAACCGTGCCTTGATACAAGATAGTGACGTTACATTTCCATTGTGTTTTATTCCAGGCTGCCTGATTGGCTGGAAGCACAATTACCTGTTGATTTCATGGGCACTCTGAACATTTGAGGAGAGATGGCACGACCAGCGCGAATGAATCTGAGTATCCCAGGTAAGCACCCACTCATCCACATTTGTGCCCACTAACAGGCTTCTCCTCATCAGAATTGCAGCCACTTCTGTGGCATGGGTGGGGGCTGAAGTGTGACGATTCCATCATCCCTTTACAAGAATAATTTTCATTCTAGGTCCCGGGTGGCTACGAGTGCCCGGTTAACAAAAATCCAACCAAACTGCAGCTCCCAGAATTAGCCCCAGCACCTCTATTGTGAACTCCCAACTCCCTGGCATTCCCGTTATTCTGAGCTCACAACTATCCAAATTATTGGATGCAGCACGTAACTCAATTGAATGAAGAGTGTGGGTGTACCAGGTCATTATACACATTCCCCACAGGCCATGCCAGAGTTTGAATCATTGGAAATGTACCACCATTACTCATGTGGATAGCTGGAATTGCTCCATTTGACAAACTCAGAGCAGAAATGTTCCGTGTTATACTTCTGATCCACTCGTTTTTTTTCCACGATGCCGTTGTCATATTCACAAGGTCACAAGATAATTAGATGAGGAAGGCCATTCGGTTCATCTTAACTGATCCAACAAGAGAGATCCTAACGTAGCATTCAATTGTTTCTTCAATGATTCCAGGGTTTTTGCCTCCACAGTTCTTTCTGGAAGTTGATTCCACATGTCGATCACTCTTTGTGTGAAGAAGAATTTCCTGATATCTGTCCTAAAATTGCCTTTTACTCATTTGAATTCGTGCACCCAGTACTACTTCTACAGTTTAATTTAAAGCAATATGCTGGGTTAAATTATTCTATGCTCTTAACTATCTTATATATCTGGGCTATTTAGTCAGATTCGAAGCAAACGTGCGGTTTGAGTGCTACGAAATCAACACTTATTTCAATGTGAAAAACTCCAGATAAGTGCAAGGATATTTTAAACTACAAATCTGGTAACAATGTTCTATCTTTTCCTAGATCTGGGAAATCATGCTTTGTATAACGAGTTGGATGACAGTGAGAAGAGCCCGTATGCTGTAGAAACACCATACGGTTTCCAGTTAGATCTGGATTTCCTCAAATATGTTGATGACATTCAGAGTGGAAACACTCTGAAGAAACTGAACATTCATCGTAAACCGAAAATAAAACCAACAATAAACACCAGTGGATGGACCTCCACAGAGTCATTGTCCTCCTCAACCAGTGAGGACATTAAAACTTTGCCCACAACACCAAAATTTAGAACTCACATAGTTGCTTATGAAACAAAGGAACCTGTTTGTAGTCAGCTCTTAAATGCAATGTCACCGCCACCAGTCAATAGACTTCTTCCACCACCTTCCCCAAGGTCTTCTCTGAGGAACCTTCGTGTGGAAAAGACATTGCTGGAGACCAGTCGGAGGCTGCAGGAGGAACAGTTGACTACTGAAGACATTCCGAGACCCAGGTTGTCGAGCACTGGATCCAAATCAGGCATAAATTCATGCAGTCAAAGCCAAACGTCCCCATCTGTTCAACAAAACACTTCCATAGGAAATGGTGACTTTAACCCAGTCTCCAATCCATCATTCACTGGCTTTTTCAGGTTTAGCCCTATGAACTCGGGAAGAAGCTCACCGGTTGCAAGTATCACACCAGCTCATCTTCAACACATCCGTGAGCAGATGGCAGCTGGCCTGAGGAGGCTGAAGGAGCTCGAAGAACAAGTGAAAATGATTCCATATCTGGAGAGGAAACTTTCGGCAGTAGATGAAGAGAAGAGGCAGCTCATGGCTGAGCTGAAAAAGAGAAAAGTCTGTAGTCCGTCTGAGGCCCTCCGTCTGAGGCAGCGGTCGTACAGCACAGGGAACATGGCACAGTACCAACCAGAAGCCAAGAAGATAGTGGAGCTTCATATTGATTTAGTTGGTGACAACAATGAGAAGAGGTCCAGTAAAATTAAAGAACTTAGACGACTAACTGAGAAATTGACAGTTGTAGAAAGGAGCAGAGCATGCTGTAAAGGCACGTCTCTGGGAGGTTCTCCAACTCCTCCAAGCAAAAATGTGCTGTTGAAGTCAGTGGGTGTAGGAGAAGAAAAGGACATGAATGAGATTGTCTCTTACTACAAATCAGAGAGACCCTCTCAAGAAGTAGCAGTTGGAACAGAAGTGGAAGTGAAGCATGTCGGTGTTGGAGTTGTTGAATCAATGTTGGGGCTCACCACTGAGGCACAGGAGGAAATTGAATTTCTGCAAGGAATTATTGATGGTCAGAAAGCAAATATCTCCATGATTGAGGTGGAGCTGGAAGATACAAATAATGAACTGAACAACTTAAAGCTGGACGTGCCACTTGTCACGTGTAGGAAGATGGTCGATGCCAGCGTGATGGCCCAGCCACTTATGGTCAATGCAAGTTTGGAAGCCAGAGTTCCAGTCATGAGTCGAGCAGTAGGTGATCATTTGGAGATTACAGATGCGGCTGTGGATTGCACACCACAGATGTCCAGCATAGGAGTCAACTGCAGCTTACAAGTACAGGAGGTCTCTGTTGGTCCAGATACTCCAATTACACAAGAGGACACTGATGATGCACATCCTGGGAAGAGTCTGGGTATTCACAGTCTGCGTAAGAGTGGATTTAGACAGGAGAGGGCCAGCGAAATACTGGAGGGTGACATGAAGATGGAAACTATTGAATATGTTACAAATGACAGTGATCAAGTGTTGGAGTGCCGTCAGAGAGTAGAAATAAAAGATTGTGACACTAAACATAAGGTTAAGGATGAGGTGACTAGGGTGAACTTATCAAAGGAAACAGTCCGAGAGAAACGCATTGCAGTCAAGCTCTGTAGCACAACTTTGCAGGTTGTGTGTGGGAGCAATGCAAAAACTGAGGAAAATGAGCAAAAGCCCCTGGAACAGCAGCAGATGGTCAGTCCTACCAAAGGTGAGTCTGTGGCTTTATACTATTTTAATGTGATGTAGTATCCCATGGGTAAAAGTCTAATCAGAAATTATTGGATTGATCATTTTGCATCTTGAAGATTGAAATTAGCAAAAATACTTTTCCAAACCTTCTTTCCATCCAATGTCAATTCCAGGAGTTTATGGCTCACACAGTAAATAATCTTAGTGAAGTACATAAACAGATTATTCAACAAGTTGTGGGGAGGGGGATCAGAACAAGTGTTGCAGCATTAGCCGCCACAATTTTAATCTCAAACTTCACAACTTTAACTTCCAAAGCTCACCCAATTATTTGACATGACTAGGTTATGTGTTGATTACCTAATATAACTAAGGGTTGGTAATAGAAGTGGAGTGACGGAGCTAATGGGAACCTGCAATCAGTAGTGTTCCTGTACTCAGGTCAGAGCTATTTGTTGCAGTGCTGGTGGATCTTCTCCACTTTGGCAGTAAAATTCATTCAGGTTCTCCTGTTTGAATGCCAAATAACCATTGCAGAGATGTTTCAGACAGAGCCTTTCTATGCTGATGGTGTCTGGCTGTCTTGGATTAGATATACAGGAAACTTTGGTTTATCCGGAGGTTAACTGTCCGGAATGCTCGATCCACCGGCAAAATTCAGTTGTCGGTTCAGTAAGTTTTTTTTCTTTTCGTTGCTTATTTTTCTCCAGTCAGGCTCTGCAAGGTCTAGCTGAAGCTGTTGCTTAGCTACAGAGATGCTTGCAAGCTACGGCTGACTGTTTAGAAGCAGGATTTGTTGCTAGATACGGAGCTCCTCCGTATGTTTTAACATTAGCGCTGGTTTGTCCGGCAGTTTTGATGGGACGGCAACAGTTCGGTCCCGTCGGTGCCGGATATCACAAAGGTTCCTGTACTGAACTATTGTAACCAATGTCATTATACCAGTCTCTTTCTAATAGGAGTGCTGAAGTCAATCATGAAAAAGAAGGATGGGTCAAACAATAGAGAGTCAAATGGCAGCAAGAAAAACCTGCAATTTGTTGGTCTCTTGAATGGAGAGTAAGTAATTACATTAATTGGTCTAAAGTTTTGTAAATTTATATTGACGTCGATAACCCTTATATTTATCAGTGGTTTATCTCTATGTCTCAATGGAGAATACAACGTGATTAACTAAACTACACCACTCAAGGATTTCTTGATATGGAATACACGGGTTGGTATTCTGGAAGGATGAAATCAAATGGGCTGAAATGAGTGTGAAGGTCCATATGATTATCTCAGCACCTGAACCCCAAGGTTTGACAACTGTCTGGAAATTGTTACATAGGATTACATAGGATATACGGCCAGAAACAGGCCATTCGGCCCAACCAGTCCACGCCGGCATTTATGCTCCACTCGAGCCTCCTCCCGTCTTTCCTCATCTAAATCTATCAGCATAACCCTCTATTCACTTCTCCCTCATATGCTTGTCTAGCCTCCCCTTAAATGCATTTATACTTTTCGCTTCAACCACTCCCTGTGGTAGCAAGTTCCAAATTCTCACCACTCTTTGGGTAAAGAAGTTTCTTATGAATTCCTTATTGGATTTCTTGGTGACTATCTTATATTGATGGTCTCTAGTTATGCTCTTCACCACAAGTGGGAACATTCTCTCTGTATTCACTCTATCAAAACCTTTCATAATTTTAAAGACCTCTATTAGGTCACCCCTCAGCATTTTTTCAAGAGAAAAGAGACCCAGCCTGTTCATCCTTTCCTGATATGTATACCCTCGCATTTCTGGTATCATCCTTGTAAATCTTCTCTGCACCCTCTTCAGTGCCTCTATATCCTTTTTATAATATAGCAACCAGAACTGTATGCAGTACTCTATGTGTGGTCTAACCAAGGTTCGATACAGGTTTAGCATAACTTCCCTACTTTTCAATTCTATACCTCTAGAAATAAACCCTACTGCTTGGTTTGCTTTTTTTATGGCCTTGCTAACCTGTGTCGCAACTTTTAGTGATTTGTGTATTTGTACTCCGGGATCCCTTTGTTCATCTCTTCTTCTTCTTCTTAGGTAGTCTCTCGGAACCGAGGATGACTTGCTTCCACATCTACCCCACTTAGACTCGCACCCTCCAAGTAATAAGTGACCTCCCTATTCTTCCTACCAAAATGTAATACCTCACATTTATCTGTGTTGAACTTCATTTGCCAATTATATGCCCATTCTGCAAGTTTATTAATGTCCTCCTGTAATTTGTTGCAGTCCTCTTCAGTATTGACTATCCCCCCCCAATTTGGTGTCTTTTGCAAATTTAGAAATTGTGTTTTTAATTCCAAAGTCTAAATCGTTATTATAAATTGTGAACAACAGTGGTCCCAGCACTGATCCTTGTGGAACCTTCTGCCAAAGTGAATAGCTACCTTTTACCCCTACTCTCTACTTTCTGTCTTGAAGCCAGCTAGCTATCCATTCTGCTACTTGTCCCCTGACTCCGCATTCTCTGACCTTGTTCATCAGTCTATTATGGGGTACCTTATCGAAGGCCTTTTGAAAATCTAGATAAATTATATCTACTGCATTACCATTGCCTACTCTCTCTGTTACCTCTTCAAAAAATTCAATGAAGTTGGTCAGGCAAACCATCGCCCACATTTGATACTCACAGCCTATGATGGATGTTTTCACATCATCAAGTTTTCTAATTGTGCTGTTTTGGTCCGTGATCCTGGGTTGTAAGAGATAAGAACTTATCAACATATTTTATTTCAATAGTAATCTTTTGTTTAATATATTGTGGTCTTGATAGTGGTTATGACAATAGATAATCACAATAAAACACGAATAGATAAAACTATCTGTGTATTAATTCTGAGATACAGTTAGAGTGGTGTGTGTCATTCTGGGTACCCCATTATAGATACTGGAGCTGGCCACAGGGAATATTCTTGTCCAATATGTATTGTAACTAGGATACTATCTCTTGTCTTTTCACTGCTGGTATCTCTAGCTTCTGGTAACACTTGAAACCAAGGTTGGTGTCACTTCGTAAACCACACCTTATGGAGTGTTTGCAACCACAAGTCCAGCAATCTGATTAGTCCGGTTGAGAATTTGTCCATTTGCTGTTGTTCCATGTAATGCCTTATCTGTGGTGCGCACAGACTGTTTGACTTGGATATGAACACTGCCCAGTGATTATATGTGAAACTTTTTTTTCCTTTGCTTGTTGCATAGTTCTGAGATTTGAACACAGGTCAGCATGTTGCTGAAAAATGAAAGGGGCTAATGGGACTTTGTATAAATTTACAAATGTCTAAGTGAACAGTGACAGACCAAGGCTGAACAGTGGACATGAAGGAACATTCTGCAATTTTGCTGGATTACCTTTGGGCTTCAGGAAGTGGTTTATGTGCACAGAGCAGGCTGGAGCAAGTTCGATGGGCCAAAGGGCCTTTTCTTTTTCTGTGCCTTGTTATGATCCTAGAAGTGGACTTTTGACTGCAGATGATTTCTGGGACTGCGCACATTACATTAGGACGTGACATTCGAGGAGCTGTGATGTCTCTTGATTTACAATAGAAACGTTGTTGCATTTAAAATTACAGATATGAGACAACTTCGAGCGAGGAATCGAGTGGCGAGGAGAGTTCCTCTGACAAAGTGGTTGGAGACAGTTCGGAAAGTGAGTTGGGAAATTGCAGTGACAGCTCAGATGAAGATGGCATTGCAAACCTGAACGACAGTGACAGCGACCACTGCGAATGTGCTGAACAATGCAGGGATAAGGTGGAAGAGGAAATGCTTGAGCAGAGTAAACAGAGGAGAGAAGAGAAGAGAATCGACGAAGAGGAAGTCAAGGAGAAGTGAGAACTGGTTTATTAATTTGCTCTAATACGTAAATCATCAAAATGATTAGGCGCATTTGTCCACTGCAACAAAGCTAGTTGGTGAATTTTATATTACATCCTCTTTTGTGACTTGGGGAAAGGGAAATATTATTTATATATGATATAAAACATTAATACATTTAGAATGACAGTTTAAACATGTAGCATCTGCAACCTGCTTCCCAATGCTTAGCTGGTTAACGCAGTGAGTAGCTGAGCTATTCAGATCTCAAAGGTCCAAGGTTCAATTTGAGTTGAACTGAGTTGACTATCTCAGCCATAGCATACATTCTAAGCTGATGAATGAACCGACAGAGGAAAATTGGTGTAAATACCCCATTTCCAGTGTGTTCAAAACCCGTCAATAGCCATTCTGGTGGCAATTATACCAAAAGAGGAAAATTTAGCCTATGTCATATCTTCAGCTGGTAAATATTGTCTGATAATCTGCCTTATTCTGTCAGATTGTTTAATTTGACTCTGATATTTGTTGAAGAGATCTCAAGCACTCATTTCCTCTTTGTGTTTTGGATATTTGCTGTGTTGGATGCAGAACAATTATCGTCAACCATCCGGATTGCAGAACAAACCTTTCATAATACCCGGACTCTGCATATGTAAATCCATGTGGAGCCTCTAACTCCCAACATAGGAGGAACAAAAGAAACTGATAAAATTAGACTAACATGAGACTGGAATCAGGAATGTGCAGCAAAACAGGAAAGTGCACCATCGTAACAAGTCAAATAAAAGAGCAGCAAAAGCATCTGCTGCCAGAGAACAGAAAGAAAGGCAGGAAATGCTGGAAATATACAGCGGATCTGTCTGTTAATAGTGTCCACAGGGCAGTTTGAAACGGTGCAAGCGGGTTAACTAGATACTGTGCAAGCGGGTTAACTAGAAACCGTGCCAGTGAGGTAGCTGGTTCCCTTGGTAGTGGGGCAGCTAGAAACTGGAAACCAAACCATTGGGGTAGCTAGTAATCATGCCAGTGCCAACAGGGCAGCTGGAAACCATGACAATGCGGCAGCAAGAACTGGTGGCAAGGTGTAGCTAGAACATGTGCTAGTGAAGTAGCTGGAAACTAATAGCCATTGTGGGTTACGAGCAATTCACAATGATGGAAAAGCACCACAAAGTCACATAGGAAATGGAGAGAGAGAGAAAATTCATACTTAATATCGCCCAATCAACACATCCACAGTTAACATTGCCCAATCAACACACACTTAACATCGACCAATCAACGCACACACTTAACATCAGCCAATCAACGCACATGCTTAACATCAGCCAATCAACACACACTCACTTAGCATCACCCAATCAATGCTCACATTGAGGGCGCTCCGCTTCTTCCTTGAAGAGAGGCCCAACCAGTCCTCATCCACCACCCTCCTCCGCCTGGCTGAACTTGTTCTCACATTGAATACTTCTCCTTTGACTCCACTCATTTCCTCCAAATCAAAGGTGTTGCTATGGGTACCAGCATGGGTCCTAGCTATGCCTGCCTTTTTGTGGGATATGTGGAACACTCTTTGTTCCAGTTCTACTCGGGTCCCCTCCCTCACCTCTTTTTCCGGTACATTGATGACTGTATCGGTGCCGTTTCCTGCTCTCGCCCTGAACTAGGCAATTTCATTCACTTTGCTTCCAATTTCCACCCTTCCCTCACCTTCACATGGTCCATCTCTGACTCTTCCCTTCCCTTCCTCGACTTCTCCGTCTCCATCTTTGGGGATAGGTTAATGACAAACATTCACTACAAGCCCACTGACTCCCACAGCTACCTGGACTACACTTCCTCCCACCCCGCCTCCTGTAAGGACTCTTTTCCATTCTCCCAGTTTCTCTGTCTCCGTCGCATCTGCTCCGACGATGCCACCTTCCACACCAGTGCTTCCGACATGTCTTCCTTTTTCCTCAACCGAGGATTCCCCTCTACTGTGGTTGACACGGCCCTCGACCGTGTCCGTTCTATCTCCCGCACTTCTGCCCTCACCCCTGCCCCTCCCTCCCGGAACCATGATAGGGTTACCCTTGTCCTCACCTTTCACCCCACCAGCCTCCACATTCAATGGATCATCCTCCACCATTTCTGCCACTTCCAGCGTGATCCCACCACCAAACGCATCTTCCCCTCAACTCTACTTTCAGCATTCCATAGGGACCGCTCCCTCCGCAACACCCTAGTCCACTCCTCTATCACCCCCAGCACCCCTTCCCCTTTGCCCGGCACCTTCCCGTGCAAGCGCAGGAGATGCAACAGATGCCCTTATACCTCCCGCCTTCCCACTGTCCAGGGCCCCAAACACCCCTTCCAGGTGAAACAGCGATTTACTTGTACTTCTTGCAATCTAGTATACTGTATTCGCTGCTCACGATGTGGTCTCCTCTACATTGGGGAGACCAAACGCAGATTGGGTGACCACTTTGCGGAACACCTCCGTTCAGTCCGTAAGGGGGACCCCGAGCTTCCGGTCGCCTGTCACTTTAATTCACCGCTCCATTCCCACTCAGACCTCACCGTCCTCAGCCTCTTGCATTGTTCCACGGAAGCACAGCGCAAGCTCGAAGAACAGCACCTCATCTTCCGATTAGGCACTTTACAGCCCTCTGGACTCAACATAGAGTTCAACAATTTCAGAACATAACCTCGGCCCCAATCACATATATATATTTTTTATCCACACTTTTTGTTTGTGCCTTTTTTTCTTCCCTCCCACATGGCAGCTGCCCTTCATTCTGCCAGCGCAATTTACACTTCATCTAGAGCCATCCTTTGTTTCTTAATCTGTCCAATTACCATCTCCTCTTGCCTTGAATATCTCTTAATGCCTCTTTACTTCTCCTGCCTTCCATCCTATCACAGACCTTCCCTTTTGTTCTTTCATCCCCTCCCCCATTTCCCAGCCCCTAAACTTGCTTTAAAATCTGTTCCATTTCCTGCTTTTTTCCAGTTCTTTGACCTGAAACGTTATCCCTGTTTCTCTCTCCACGGATGCTGCCTGGCCTGCTGAGTTTTTCCATCATTTTCTGTTGTTATTTCAGATTTCCAGCATCCGCAGTATTTTGCTATTGTATTAATGCTCACATAACATTGCCCAATCAACACTCACTTAACATCGCCCAATCAACGCTCATTTAACATCGTCCAATCAATGCTCACTTAACATTGCCCAATCAACACTCACTTAACATTGCACAATCAACACTCACTTAACATCGCCCAATCAACGCTCAATTAGCATTGCCCAATCAACACTCACTCACTTAACATCACCCAATCAACCCACGCACACTAATTCAAGGCACGCGCGAGGCATTCCGTGACCGTGGGCACCGCAGGGACTGGAGTGCATTATCACCACTGGCAATGGAATTTTAATTTAAGTTGTTAAGTTTCTTTTAATTTTTTTTGTTAAGATACAGTTTTATTGCTTTAACCAGAAGAGTACACACTAATTCACTCAATAAACACACTCCATAATCTTGAGAAATCATTGATCAAATCAGAATTAAACTGTTACATCACCTTGGGAGCCCTGATAATCATTAGCATTAATCACAGGAGTCCTTGTACAACTGATTTATCAGTTTACTGCAGCCCGGCTCCAACTAACCAGAAAGTGAGGTTAATCATCTGAAATTAGCACCTTGCCACACAGAATGCTGCTACGTAGTTGGAGCAGGTGAATACTGTAATGAATTAGGTGGGTATAACTGAACCCTAATTTTACAGAGCTTGGAAAAGACTTGAAAGATCACTAAGACCACCCTTTTCATATTTGCTGCAAAGTGACAAGAGTAGGATTGAATCAACCTGCAGCTCCCAAATTCTTCCTGACATGTACCTCTGTGGCAGTCGCAGGGCCCCGTGCTGGTCACTCTCCAGTTGTGCTGTGTCTGGCTGAGGATTTAGACCTTTGCCGCAGGTTATTGCGTTTGTCTATGGCTTGCCTTTATTTTTAGGAATGAGATCATAAGTGGAACATACCTGCCATTGCTGTGTGTTGGAGACATTGATAACTGGGCCTCCTTGTATTTGAATCCTTGCTGTTTGATATTCTTGGAATTTAGAAAAGTTCATTTTTTGCATTTCTTTCTTGCATTTATTGTTTTCTCACTTGTCATTTTAATATAATCTGGCTGCTTAAGAACATTCCTGGTGTTGTGTCCAGTTTTGTTGGTGATTCACTAATTGGCGCGTGGCTTGTTTGTGGGGTTGAACTCCCCTTATCTCCGCGCTCTCCTGTTTCCTGGTTTGGAGAATTTGTTGCTTTAATATGTCTCCAACACACCATTTCCTTCCTAAGATCAGGGACTTGCTGCTCCTGTCGGCTGGTGCACTGCTTCCATATCCGCAGCTACACTCAACCATAGTAAACCAGAACAACTCCTGATCTCGCTGAAATCCGCTCCTGCGGTTTGGACCTGCATCAGACTGTTCCCGATGGTCTGAACTTGGTTGTTCTTCATTCTGTTTGGGTTGGAATTGGCTGCACGTAAACCACAAGCCGGGTCCTGGCTGCAGCTTTTGAGGGCCGAGCACGCCTTGTGCAGTTACACAAATATTCTGCCTTTTTATATTTTGTACGTTTACAATTTTAAGGTTACATTATAGATTTATAAATATCTTAGACTGATTCTGATATTAAACATTCGTAAGTATGTTCCTGATTTAAACCCATAACTCAACACCGGACGAGCTTAGCTGGCTCTTCCTCAGACACAGTCAATGCCCCATTTGTTGTAATTCAGCCAGGGCCTACAGAACTGCTTTAATCAGACCACAAACTTGCCATTGCCATGACCATTGTTTTGGTGAGCTGGGTGTCTGACACATGTGGAACCCAACACCATGTTTAAGTCTCCAAACCAAGCTACTGCCCCATTCCACACAGAAAGGTTTTTTTTGCCCGACATATAGTGTATACTCCCTCCTGGTAGGGACAAAACCCTACCAACCACCTCTCTCCCTATCACCCCCCTCCCCCCATCCCCTCATACCAGTGCATGGAAAATATCAAAATGCGTGTTCTACATCATACATTTATTTTAAAGTGATAATATTCATAGAAATTTTTGTCGTTTTTAAAATGTTTTTATAGAATGATCCAGCACAGGAGACCATTCGGCCCATTGCGCCTGTGCCGGCACTTCGAAAGAGATATCTAATCAGTCCCACACCCCTGCTCTTCCCCATAGCCCTGCATATTTTTCCCTTTCAAGTATTTATCCAATTCCCTTTTGAACCTTACTGTTGAATCTGCTTCCACCACCCTTTCAGGCAGCGCATTCCAGATCACAACAACTCGCTGTGTAAAACAAATGTCCTCATGTCGCCTCTGGTTCTTTTGCCAATCACCTTAAATCCGTGTCCTCTGCTTACTGACCCTTCTGCCTCCTTATTTACTCTATCAAAACCCTTCATGATTTTGAACACCTCTATCAAATCTCCCTTAACCTTCTCTGCTCTAAGGAGAATAGCCCTGGTTTCTCTAGTCTCTGCACGTAACTGAAGTCTTTCATCCCTGGTAACATTCTAGTAAATCTCCTATGTACCCTCTCCATGGCCTTGACATCTTTCCTAAAATGAGGCACCCAGTATTGGTCACAATACTCCAGCTGGGCCTAACCATTGTTTTGTAAATGTTTAGCATAACTCCTTTGCTTTTAAGAACATAAGAACATAAGAAATAGGAGCAGGAGTAGGCCAATCGGCCCCTCGAGCCTGCTCCGCCATTCAATAAGATCATGGCTGATCTGATCCTAACCGCCAATCCACTATCACAGAACCATCTCCTGAATCTAACAGAATTAGACACACGAAATAGGAGCAGGATCAGGCTACACGGCCCCTGGGCCCGCTCCGCTACCCACAGGACCATGACCGATCCGAACCTAGACTCATGTCCAAATTCCTGCCCGCTCCCCGTAACCCTTAATTCCCTTTACTTCTAGGAAACTGTCTATTTCTGTTTTAAATTTATGTAATGATGTAGCTTCTACAGCTTTTTGGGGCAGCATATTCCATGGACCTACCACCCTCTGAGTGAAGTAGTTCCTCCTCATCTCAGTTTTGAAAGAGCAGCCCCTTATTCTAAGACTATGCCCCCTAGTTCTAGTTTCACCCATCATCGGGAACATCTTCCCCGCATCCACCCGATCTGACCCCTTCACAATCTTATATGTTTCAATAAGATCGCCTCTCATTCTTCTGAACTCCAATGAGTAGAGTCCCAATCTACTCAAACTCTCCTCATATGTCCATCCCCTCATCCCCGGGATTAACCGAGTGAACCTTCTTTGTACTGACTCGAGAGCAAGTATGTCCTTTCTTAAGTATGGACACCAAAACTGTACGCAGTATTCCAGGTGCGGCCTCACCAATACCTTGTACAACTGAAGCAATACCTCCCTATTTTTATATTCTATCCCCCTAGCAATGAAAGCCAACATTCCATTGGCCTTCTTAATCACTTGCTGCACCTGCATACTAACCTTTTGAGTTTCGTGCACCAGGACCCCCAGATCCCTTTGTACTTCAGTACTTTCCAGTTTCTTGCCATTAAGATAATAACTTGCTCTACGATTTTTCCTGCCAAAGTGCATAACCTCACACTTTCCAGTATTGTATTCCATCTGCCAAATCTCTGCCCACTTACTTTTAGCCTGTCGATGTCCCCTTGCAGGTTTTTTATGTCCTCCTCACTCACTACTTTCCCTCCCATCTTAGTATCATCTGCAAACTTTGATATGTTACACTCGGTCCCCTCCTCCAAATCGTTAATATAGATTGTAAAGAGTTGGGGACCCAGCACTGACCCCTGCGGAACACCACTACTTACTGATTGCCAGTCTGAGAATGAACCATTTATCCCAACTCTCTGCCTTCTGTTAGATAGCCAATCCTCTATCCATGCCAGAATATTACCCCCAATCCCGTGATTTTTTATCTTAAGCAATAATCTTTTGTGTGGCACCTTGTCAAATGCCTTCTGGAAGTCTAAATACACTACGTCCACTGGTTCCCCTTTATCCACCCTATACGTTACTTCCTCAAAGAACTCCAGCAAATTTGTCAAACATGACTTCCCTTTCATAAAACCATGCTGACTTTGTCCTATTAAATTATGATTATCCAAATGTCCTGTTACTGTCTCCTTAATAATGGACTCCAAAATGTTACCTACCACAGATGTTAGGCTAACCGGTCTATAGTTTCCAGCCTTCTGTCTACTGCCCTTTTTAAATAAGGGTGTTACATTAGCAGTTTTCCAGTCTGCCGGGACCTTTGCCGAGTCCAGGGAGTTTTGGAATTATGCATCCACAATCCCTACCGCCACTTCCCTCAAGACCCTAGGATGTAAGCCATCAGGTCCAGGTGATTTATCCGCCTTGAGTCCCATTATTTTACCGAGTACCACTTCCTTCGTGATTTTGATCGTGTTTAGCTCCTCCCCCCCTTTAGCCCCCTGTTTGTCCAGTGTTGGGATATTCTTAGTGTCTTCTACTGTAAAGACTGATGTAAAATATTCATTCAGTGTTTTTGCCATCTCCATATTTCCCACCATTAATTTCCCGGTCTCATCCTCTAAGGGACCAACATTTACTTTAGCCACCCTTTTTCTTTTTATATAACTATAAAAACTCTTACTATCTGTTTTTATATTTTTTGCTAATTTACTTTCATAATCTATCTTCCCTTTCTTAATCAATCTTTTTGTTATTTTTTGCTGTCTTTTAAAGTTTTCCCAATCCTCTATCCTCCCACTAGATTTGGCTACCTTATATGCCCTTGTTTTTAGTCGAATACTATCCTTAATTTCTTTACTTAGCCACGGATGGCTGTCTTTTCTTTTACACCCTTTTCTTCTCAGTGGAATATTTTTTTTTGGAAGTTGTAAAATAACTCCTTGAATGTACACCACTGATCATGTATCGTCTTACCCTTTAATCTATTTTCCCAATCCACTCTACTCAATTCCGCTCTCATACCTTCATAGTCTCCTTTATTCAAGCTTAGCACGCTTGTTTGAGATCCAACCTTCTCACCCTCTAATTGAATATGGAATTCAACCATGTTATGGTCACTCATTCCAAGGGGATCCCTTACTAGGACATTTTTAATTAATCCCGTCTCGTTACACAGGACCAGATCTAAGGTTGCTTGCCCCCTGGTCGGTTCAGTTACATACTGCTCAAGAAACCCATCCCTAATACACTCAATGAACTCATCCTCAAGGCTGCTCTGCCCAATTTGATTTGTCCAATTAATATGGTAGTTGAAATCCCCCATAATTATAGATGTTCCCTTATTACAAGCCTCAACTATTTCCTGATTGATACTCCGTCCAACAGAGTTGCCACTGTTCGGAGGCCTATAGACTACGCCCACTAGTGTTTTTTTCCCCTTATTATTCCTTACCTCCACCCAAACTGTTTCATTATCCTGATCTTTTGACAGAATATAATTTCTCTGTATTACAGTGATTCCTTCCTTTATTAACATAGCCACCCCACCTCCCCTTCCTTCCTGCCTGTCCTTCCTGATCATTAAATAACCTGGTATGTTTAATTCCCAGGCATTGTCACCCTGCAGCCATGTTTCTGTAATGGCCACAAGATCATACCCATATGTAGTTATTTGTGCCATTAACTCGTCTATTTTGTTACGAATGCTACGTGCATTCAGATAGAGAACTTTCAAAGATGTTTTGTGACACTTAGTTCCTGCTTTTGCCCTTTTTATTACTTTACCTTTTACTCCATACCTTCTGCCCCTTCCTGACACGCTCTGGTTTTTAATTTCCCCACTGCTACCTAAGTCTATGACCTTCTCTGTTGTCATTTTTATTATTTGCTCTCTAGGAACCTCCCCCCCACTAGTTAGTTTAAAGCCCTCTCTACAGCCCTAGTTATATGATCCGCCAGGACTCTAGTCCCAGCACTGGCCAAGTGAAGCCCGTCCCAACGGAACAGCTCCCTCCTGCCCCAGTACTGGTGCCAGTGTCCCAGGAAGCAAAACCCATTTCTCCCACACCAGTCTTTGAGCCACGCATTTAACTCTCTAATTTTATTTGTCCTAGCCAAATTCGCTCGTGGCTCAGGTAATAATATTACCCTTGTGGTTCTGCTTTTTAATTTGGCCCCTAGCTGCTCAAACTCCCTCAGCAGAACCTCCTTCCTTGTCCTATCTATGTCGTTGGTACCAACATGGACCACGACAACTGGATCCTCCCCCTCCCACTCCAAGTTTCTCTCCAGTCCAGAGGAGATGTCCTTAACCCTGGCACCGGGCAGGCAACACAGCCTTCGGGACTCTCGCTCTCGGCTGCAAAGAACTCTATCTATCCCCCTAACGATACTATCCCCTACCACTGCAACATTTCTTTTAACTCCCCCCATTTGAATGGCCCCCTGCTCCACGGTGCTGTGGCCAGGTTGCTCATCCTCCCTGCAGTCCCTGCTCCTGTCCCCACAGGGAGTAAGAGCCTCGAACCTGTTGGACAAGTGCAAGGGCTGCGGCTCCTCCAACATTACCTCCTGGATCCCCGTACCTGCCTCACTTCTAGTCACACCATCCTGACCCTGGCCACGGACTACATCTGAATTAATTAATCTAATTGGTGTGACTACCTCGTGATACACAGAGTCCAGGTAACTCTCCCCCTCCCTGATGTGTCTCAGTGTTTGAAGCTCGGTCTCCAGCTCTTCAACACGGAGCCGGAGTTCCTCGAGCAGCCAACACTTACTGCAAATGTGATCACCGTGAGCATCAATGGTGTTCACCAGCTCCCACATATTGCAGCAGTAACACATCGCCTGATCTCCCATTCTATGTAATTAATTAAATTTATTAATATTATTCTTAAATATCCTCTGCCCCGATTCTAGATGGTGTATATCACACCTTAGAAACTATAAACCAAAGAGATTTAAGCTTAAAAGGGAGAAATACTCACCAACCCATCACTTACCCGCTTTCTGGTGACGTCACACTTGGATTACTTTTTACCTCTCTCCTTCCCTCCGAGTTCAGAGACTGGTACACCTTACCTGGTCTCTGGGGATTTTTATACCCCGCTCTGCCGCTCAGGTTTCCCGCCGACGCTGTGAGGCCTTACCTGGTCTCTGGGGATTTTTATACCCCGCTCTGCCGCTCAGGTTTCCCGCCGACGCTGTGAGGCCTTACCTGGTCTCTGGGGACTTTTACAGCCCCGCTCTACCGCTCAGGTTTCCCGCCGACGCTGTGAGGCCTTACCTGGTCTCTGGGGACTTTTACAGCCCCGCTCTGCCGCTCAGGATTCCTGCCGACGCTGTGAGGCCTTACCTGGTCTCTGGGGACTTTTACAGCCCCGCTGTACACTGTGCCTCTATTTATAAAGCTAAGGATTTTAAGATGTGATTAGGTAGTGGTTTATAAGCTGCAATATATCCTGTGCGCCATTAAACGCTTCTCCCCCTGAGTGTGTTGGAGGTTTCTGGGGTTTGTTCTCTGTCCTGAGTCTTCTGCTGGTTGTTTTTCTGCAGGTTTGAGCTGAGTCTGAAGATGCGGGAAGTCTGTCTGATCCTGAAGAATCATTTCAATGATCCGAACCCGGTGAAGAGCAAGGAAGTGGTGAGCGTCCTCAAATGCCGTTACTGTGATGTCAGTGGCAGTGTGTGATGTCATGGGGTGGTGGGGTTAGAGGTTTGTGTCAGGATCGTCGTATCAGCTGTGGTTCAGTGGGTAGCACACTTGCTTCTGAGTCAGAACGTTGCGAGTTCAAGTCCCACTCCAGAGCACAAAACCTAGTCTTGCACTCCAGTGCAGTACTGAGGGAGTGCTGCACTGTTGGAGGTGCCGCCTTTTAGATGAGACACTAAACCAAGATTCCGTCTGCTCTCTCTGGTGGATGTAAACGATCCCATGGCACAATTTCAAAGAGCAGGGTCGTTCTCCCCAGTGTCCTGCCCAATATTTATCCCTGAACCAACATCACTAAAACAGATTATCTGGTCATTCTCGCATTCCTTTTTGTGGGACCTAGCAGTGTGCAAATTGGCTGCCACATTTCCTACATTACAACAGTGCCTATACTTCAAAAGTACTTCATTGACATCCTGAGGTTGTGAAAGGTGCTATAGAAATGCAAGTCTTTCTTTTTTCTTTTTTTCACCTCGCACCTGTGGGCTCCTCTCTGTCTCGGCTCACTGGCTCAGATAGAGGCCAAGTGCAGGTTCCCCGCCTGCCGTCTCTCTGTCGCTTTCCAGCATAGGCTTTCACTCTTAACACGTTATCAGAAAACTCAGCACCAGTGACCGAAGTGCAGCTCAATCTCCAGCGCAAGCTGCTGTTTGTCATGCTCCCAGAGGCACTGACCCCACTAATAGCCCAGCGGCGGGGAGTGGGGGGCAATAATGGGCGCGAAAGCCGGGAGCGGTTTTGGCGCATCGGAATGCCTGATTTCAACTTGGATACCTAATTATCATTTTACTTCCGGGTTTCCGTCTCCAATGTGTGTCAGCGGGTGTGATGCGCGCCCACATGATGCGATCTCAATTCGACTGTTTAAAGGGCCAATTCAAAGATGGAACTTGGAGGAGTTGGGAGTCATAGAGTCATAGAGTTATACAGCACGGAAAGAGGCCCTTCGGCCCATCGCGTCCACGCCGGCCATCAGGCCCTGTCTAATCTAATCCCATTTTCCAGCATTTGGTCCATAGCCTTGTATGCTATGGCATTTCAAGTCCTCATCCAAATGCTTCTTGAATGTTGAGAGGGTTCCTGCCTCTACCACCCTTTCAGGCAGTGAGTTCCAGATTCCAACCACCATCTGGGTGAAAAAGTTCTTCCTCAAATCCCCTCTAAACCTCCTGCCCCTTACCTTGAATCTATGCCCCCTTGTTATTGACCCCTCTACAAAGGGAAAAAGTTCCTTTCTATCTACCCTATCTATGCCCCTCATAATTTTGTACACCTCAATCAGGTCCCCCCTCAGCCTTCTCTGCTCCAAGGAAAACAACCCCAGCCTGTCCAGTCTTTCTTCATAGCTGAAGCGCTCCAGCCCAGGTAACATCCTGGTGAATCTCCTCTGCACCCTCTCCAAAGCAATCACATCCTTCCTATAGTGTGGTGACCAGAACTGCACACAGTATTCCAGCTGTGGCCTAGCCAGCGTTTTGTACAGCTCCATCATAACCTCCCTGCTCTTATATTCTATGCCTCGGCTAATGAAGGCAAGTATCCCATATGCCTTTTTAACCACCTTATCCACCTGTTCTGCTGCCTTCAGGGATCTATGTACATGCACACCAAGGTCCCTCTGATCCTGTGTCTTACCTAGGGTCTTACCATTCATTGTGTATTCCCTTGCCTTGTTAGTCCCTCCAAAATGCATCCTCTCACACTTTTCAGGGTTAAATTCCATTTGCCACTGTTCCGCCCATCTGACCAACCCATCTATATCGTCCTGCAGACTGAGGCTACCCTCCTCGCTATTTACCACCCCACCAATTTTCGTGTCATCTGCGAAGTTACTGATCATACCTTTTACATTCACATCCAAATAATTAATGTAGACCACAAACAGCAAGGGACCCAGCACCGATCCCTGCGGTACCCCACTGGACACAGGCTTCCAGTCACAAAAACAACCTTCGACCATCACCCTCTGCCTTCTGCCACTAAGCCAGTTTTGGATCCAATGTGCCAAGGCACCCTGGATCCCATGGGCTCTTACCTTCTTGACCAGTTTCCTATGTGGGACTTTATCGAAAGCCTTACTGAAATCCATGTATACCACATCCACTGCACTACCCTCATCCACACACCTAGTCACCCCCTCGAAAAATTCAATCAAATTAGTCAGACATGATCTTCCCTTGACAAAGCCATGCTGACTATCCCTGATTAATCCTTGCCTCTCCAAGTGGAGACTAATTCTGTCCCTCAGAATTGTTTCCAATAATTTCCCTACCACTGATGTTAGGCTCACTGGCCTGTAATTCCCTGGTGTTGAATGGAGACGGCATTTGTATCAGATGGATTCAGGATGCTCAAAGGCCTGTGCCCAGCTTTAACGACATCGGGTGGCGCCGTGGAAGGATCCGGAGGCAAAAAGGTTGAGGGCGGTGGTCACTTTCACAGCCACTGGTAACGCGTGGCCACCAGGTCCAGCAGGCAGCAGATCTTCTTCTAGGAGGCTGCAGATGTCTGCCGCCACCTGACGCGACAACTTCAGCCTCCGGGAGCACTGCTTCTCCGGGAGGCCAAGAAGGCTGAGCCTCTGCCTGTACACCCTGTTATGCTGGTAGTGCCTCCTGTGACCTCGACCCCTCTGCTGCTCCCCTCTCTGCTGACCACCTGCAGCTCTCTCCAGCAGGCGGTTGCAGCTGCTAACTTTCATCTTGCTCCTCGTCCGAGGTCCAATCTAAGGCAGCCATGGGGCCACCCATCCTGATCTTGAGTCTCAAGGCCTCCAAAATGCAGAAATTAGCCTCTCAACAAACCCTTTCCCCAGTGGTTGGTAAGAAAGCTGCTGTGAGCACTGAGTGTTTATTGATGTCCATTTGCCTGACTTTTAAGGAGCCCCATGAATTGCCGTTCACTCTTCTCGCCTTGGTTTCAATGGCGAGTTTCATGGAGCCCGGGAAGCCCGTGCATGTCATGTTAAATTTAAATCCCGGTGACAATCTCGTTGAAATTGCCTCAGTTATTAATATTATATATAAGCAGTATCCCCGCCTCTCCACAGGGGGTTACACACACGCGTCGAAACGCGCCCGAGTTAAACCCGGAGGTCGGAGTGATATTTTTGACGATTTTAACGACCCTCCCGAACCCAAACCCAAACCCAAACCCACGCTCTCTTTACTGTTAAAACTCCCCCCTGCTGTTTTCGAGCTGCTAAAATGCGAAGTGAAGATTAATCCAAGATGTTTTGGTTCTGGTTGCTGTGGGCCGACACAGGCTGTATCTGCCACCGGCCTATATTTAGGGTGGGTTCGTTTGGAGAGGTCGCGGGAATCTGTGGCCAGCTGGCTCCGGTTCCCGGCCGGGTGATTAGTTTTGGGTGGGAGCAGTCGAGTCAGATGGCTGAGAGTCAAGAGCAACAGTCCTGGGAGCTCCCTGAGTGCTCTTGTGTGTTCGCAGATGGCCAGCTTGAATGCGATCCAGCAGGAGTGGTTCAGAGCCTCCAGCCAGAAGTCAGCCTCTCCCCAGAGTGTAGCTGACTATCTGATGGGCTTCGCGGAGATGTCACCAGCAATCCTGAAGCACGTTGTCAACTTGTCTGATGGAAACGGCAACACGGCCCTGCACTACTGCGTGTCTCACTCCAACTTCCAGATTGTCAAACTTCTGCTGGACACTGGTGAGCTCAGAGTGTGCTGGTCACTGATTGGGCAAAACCCACTAACCTGGGGGTGGGGGTGAGTGGGTGGGTGGGGAGAGGGGCGCGTGGGAGTGGGGGGAGAGGGGCGAGTGGGGAGAGGGGGAGTGGGGGGAGGGGGCGAGTGGGGAGAGGGGCGAGTGGGAGTGGGGGTGGATGGCGACGATATTTCCAGCTGGCATTTAAAATTTTCCCAATGTGTCTTTCTCCTGAACATTATCATGTTATTGATATATTTCTAAGCTATTAACAGACCTAACAAATGCTTGTTCTATGAGCAGACACCCACACACTGAGGGGTCAACACGTGACTTAGTAGCTGATGAGTGAGCGTCACGCTCATTAACTTTAAACAATCTCCACTCCGCCTCTAATGGTGAAATACCTGCCACACACCACTGGCACTGCTTCAGATACTCCATTTACAATTTGATCGATACTTGGCTACAATCGGGTTCAGTGATGTGCCAGTGGGTAGTCTCGCCATGCCAGTGGTCAGTTGTGCGGTGTCCATAGTCTTCCACTTGTTATGACAGCCTTTAACGACTCTTATTCTTTTATTTTTCAGGTGTCTGTAACGTTGACTGGCAGAACAAGGCGGGTTACACCGCTATCATGCTCGCCGCACTGGCTGCCATGGAGACTGATGCGGAGATGATCGTTGTGAGGCAGTTGTTTAGTTTGGGAAACGTCAATGCCAAGGCCAGTCAGGTGAATACTGACAGTGCAAATGTTAATTTCCACCAAGTAATACGCCTGAAACTAACCCGAAAATTAAAACAGCAGCTGTTTCCATAAAAGTAATCTAAAGTCAATGGTGAAGTTATGCAGTTCATTCCCTCTTTATTCAATGTGCTTAATAATTTATGTTCTAGCTGTCTCATATTTCTGTGCCCAGAGCATTCCGTGCTCGTATTTTAAGCCACTTGGGTTGGGTAAATGATGAAATGAGAGTCTTGTTTTTCAGTAAATCTTTGCGTCTCCTCCTAACATTACACACACAATCCTACATAACAAGTGCGTACATATAAATCCACAAACTAGCCTACATGCACAATCCTATACATCCAAGTAGAATTCATGCACACACACCAACCTACATATGCACTCACATGTGCATACAAACCTGCACACGTACACACGAAAGTGTATACACGTGTATATATACTATCCGACGCACAAATATACTCAATCACACACAGAGTAGTGAACCCCCTAATATTTGGGTGGAGGGTACTCGTCATGTTTGAGTGCAGCTCGTGGTCTGCCGTGGCGCGCAGCTCCCGTCTCCCGTGGCGCGCAGCCCGCCGTCTCCCGTGGAACGCAGCCCACGGTCTCCCGTGGCGCGCAGCCCGCGGACTCCCATGGCGCGCAGCCCACGGACCCCTGTGGCGCGCAGCCCGCGGACTCCCGTGGCGCGCAGCCCGTGGACCCCCGTGGCACACAGCCACATGTCTCCCGTGTAATTCCTAATCCAGAGTAATAAAAGTGCCCCCTAAATCTGTGTGGCGACCACATTCTTCAGGATTTAAATGTGAATGTAGTTCCGGAGGAAAGGTTGGCCAATACATTAGCTGATTGTGTGGCTTTGTCTGCACAGTTATGAACACTGATTGGAGAAGTTCAGTGGGTGCAGCCTGTGTAAAATTGAGCCATTGAAGAGCTTGATCATTCCTCCTGTTTTTGTGGCTCCATCAAAGCGAGAGTATTTCAACACGTTCCAATCGATTAAATCGGGATCATCCCGTCTCTCGGGTGTTATCGCCAGCAGATTATTGCCAACTAAATCAAATACAAGATTTCTGTTACCATCTGTGATTCTTTGTCACTGCAGCTGCACAGTGCGACGTTGGGAGGCTGAGTAATCCACTCTCAGCCAGTCCAAACCCTCCTTTATCTCCACTTCTAATTGAATTACAGTTCCTCCGCATGTTGTTCTGGACCTGCCCATGCAGCTGGGTTGGAGCCTTGTTAATGACTCTCCAGCCAAGGCCGGGGTGCCTGGATGCATAGAGGTCCCAGCCACTTGTTTCCCTCAGCAGTTCTTTCCGAGCCCATGCGGCTAAGTGTAGTGCCACTCCGATCTTATTTTTTGTTTTGACATCCCATGGACCTGACACCATGGCGCCGATCCTTCATCGTCGCTGGGCCAAAATCCAGGAACCTCCCTCCTTAACAGCACTGTGGGACAATGTTCCCTTTAAGCTGCGTGGATGCACAGCGCTCTGGACCTCCCGCGCAGCCAGCTCGCCGGCTTTTCAATGGGCAAGACTGCGCATGTGCAGTAATTTGACTGGGCCGCGCAGCTCCGTAAAGGGGCCCCGCTGCCAAAAAAAAAATGAATGAGAACATTGCTGTGGGAGCACATTCACCACACGGACTGCAACGGTTCAAGAAGACGGCTCACCACCACCTCCTCAAGGGCAACTAGGGATGGGCAATGATTGCCAGCCTTGCCAGTGATTCCCACACCCTGAGAAATGTTTTAAAATTGATGTGATGTCATCGCGTTGTATACTTGCAGATGAACAGAAAAGGTTTAGCGTTCTCCTTGATCAGGTGCATACAGACGCCTTATAAACAAAGTGTGAGAAATAGTAGTTCAATCACAGGTCGATTCATAAGAAAGCCTATTTACTTTTAATATGTGATGCGATTGGTCACTTTGATTTTTAGTTCCTGCTAACTTGCTCTCCCCAGGCTGCATAGAATATGCTTTAACAGTCTGCTGCACAAACCGTCGCCTCACAGCCATTATTCCTACACAAACATTATTTGGTTGCAAACAGATAGAAAGCATTAACCAAAGACTGCTGGCTTTGTCCTGGACGCTGTTAAATTACGATAAAGTGCTGGGTAGCACATGCAAATAGGCGGTTGCTTCGCATCTGAAGGACCATCAGGACACTATTGTGTTACGTTGATATAAACTTGCTTTCAAAGAAAGGAACCTTTTGTTTTCCTGTATTGCAGGTTTCAACTTCAAAGGGTGCAATAGATATACCTCCAGCCAGCAAGCTTCCCGCATGTGTTAAATCCTGTGGACGTTTGACAGGCCGTTACAATTGCCAGAGATATCATTGATTTACATTGTTCCTGATTGAACTTCAAAGGGATGGAGAGTATATCTCGGATAGTTTGTTAGTTCCTCTGAGGCCATCTAGATAGGAGCTGGAGACTCCAACAAAACTTCATGTCACTCTTACAGACACTGATCCAGGTCTAGTATTAGTGAATTGGTGAAAGGTTCCAACATTTGTCGAGGGTGAAATCCAAGTTCAGCAAAGGCTTAAAACAGGTGGTAGCGGATCCTCTGCTTGGTGCCCGCCCCTCCTGTCGCCCGCCCTGCCTGTCGCCGGGCCCCCGTCGCCCGCCCCCCCCCCGTCGCCCGCCCCTCCTGTCGCCCGCCCGGCACCCGCCCTACTCGCCCCGCCTGTCACTCACCCCGCCTGTCACCCGCCACTCCTGTTGCCCTCCCGTCACCCACAATCAATAGAAATAGATATCAGGCAAGGTGTATAACAGGCAGCAGATCTGCTCCTGCCTGTATTGTGCCACCACCGAAGTTTAATTTTACCCCTGTTGTTTTTGGATAAAGCAGATGTTGGTAAATGCTGTCGATTACTAGAATGTGCTATATTGTCTATTGCTACTGCTCGTCTGGTACCTGTTCTGTAGCTCGTAGCCTGAGCTATGGTCCGGCTGAGTGTTTATTCTACCACTTTCCAAAGTGTAGTTGATCACGTTGGGTCTGTGCCCTATCCAGTGAGCTAAATACAATAACACTGCTTTCTGTTGGATCCCTGGGCCACACTACATTGCCAGATATTTTGCAGGTAAGCTCACACTTGGTTTTGTAGGGAGGGGGTGCTCACTTACGAGCCTGGCCCTTAATGCCAAGTACAAGGGAGATACTGAGGTAAAACCCAAACATGTAACACAAAAGTTCAAAAATGTCTTTCTTTCTCCCCTAGGCGGGTCAGACAGCCTTGATGCTGGCCGTCAGCCATGGGCGTATCGAGATGGTGAAAGCCTTGCTGGACTGTGGCGCTAACGTTAATAGTCAGGACAACGAGGGCTCCACCGCGCTGATGTGCGCCTGCGAGCACGGACGTGCGGAGATTGTGAAAGTGCTCCTGGACCAGCCGGATTGCGACATCTCGCTGACCGATAACGTAGGTTATAGGTGCGTCCACCAGACGGATTCGTAACAATGAGCTTAATTGTTCCCGAGAACAGAAACACCAAAAAAATGTGATTGGCTGAAAAGTCCTTTTTAAAATACAACCAAGCAACTCTCCACGATTGGCAGCAGCGGACGGGCCTCATCTGCATCCTGTCGGCGAGCTCAACGGTTGCTGACAGGCAGCTCACCAACTGGGGGGTGGGGGGGGAATCCAGCATGACAAGGGACTTCAGGGCTGTGGGGAAGCTGGGGTTGTTCTCCTCCGAACAAAGAAGGTTGAGGGGAGATTTAATGGAGGTGTTCAAAATTCTGAGGGGTTTTTGATCGAGCAAATAAGGAAAAACCGTTTCCAGTGCCGGGAGGGTCGGTAACCAGAGGACACAGATTGAAGGTAGTTTGCCAGAAGAGTCAGAGGTGAGATGGGGAGAATTTTTTTACGCAATAAGTTGTTATGATCTGGAAATGGCACTGCCAGATTCAATAATAACTTTCAAAAGGGAATTGGATAAACACTTCAAGGAGGAAAAAATTGCAGGGCTGTGGGGAAAGAGCAGGGGGAAGTGGGACTAATTGGATCGCTCTTTCAAAGAGCCGGCACAGGCACGATGGGCTGAATGGCCTTCTTCTGTGCTGTAAGATTGTATGATTACTCCACCGAGCTGAGCTGGAGGTCAAAGCTTAAAGCGAGGGAGGGGAGGGAAAGGGAGGGGAGGCTGGCAGAGGTTGGGAAGATTTATTTGACACCAGATGGAACATTTATCTACCTCCTCCCCTCACAAAAACCATTTATATCAAACCTACCTGCAGTGTTTCCGGAGCGGGCTCCAGTGGCCTGTTCCGGTTGGGAGAGCTGGTCCCCCATTTCCAGGCGCGCTCGAAAATCGAGTCAGGCGGCCTGCGGGTGGTAGGATTTAAAACAAAAATTCCCTCCGTCTAGCGCCCCGATTTTCAGCGTGATTTAGGCAGATTTAATTTGCCCCCCCCCCAATGCTTTTGTCCGTGAGCAGCATCACCACAGCTGGGGGTCGAGTTTCCGCTAGTTTTGCGCCCAGATTCCAGCGCGATCGGCCGAACCAGCGCAAAAGATCGGGGAACGTAACACGTGAGTTACACCCAAAAACACACGGGTTCGTGTTTTCCGTGATCTTTTACACTGGTTCAAGATTCACCCCACAAAACTGGCCACGTCCCACAGCCGGAAATTGCCAGTCTCCGCCAGTTGTGCTGGTTCGAGAAGGGTCTTCAAATTCCACTCATTTTTTGAGGCGCACAAGCCCTAGGCGACACATTTTAAACGTTTTTCATATCAAAAAATATTGACTTTACTAAGAAACTGACTAGTGTACACCAGTGAAACTATTAAAGGGTTCAGTATAGTTTTTCAAAGTCATTTTTAGTGATTTTAAATCAGTTTACTCACAGGTGGAGGACTGGACACTCTGACTACAAAATGCTTATTTTTGGTGATAAACCCATTTTCAGCTGTATTAATAAAACTGCACCTGTTTAACACTCTTAAATACATCAAGGAATACTTTCTAATGGAGAAAAACCGATTACGTTCTAATACGCTGCCCACATTGGTTCATGGAAGATTTTTGTGATTATGTAAATGAATTTTAGCGGAAACTGGAACTGTAACCTAACCAGTGCAATTTCGGGTGCATTTTGAGTGCAATTTCCCGATTGCGCCCAAAGCAGAAATTCTACCCACTGGTATTTACTGGCTGGTATCTCTGCTGAGCAATGGTTTATGCTAGAACACTGGTTCTCAAACTGGGGGTCCGTAGAGACTTTCCAGGGGTCTGTAAATAAGGTGATCGGGACCCGTTGCGATGGTGCGGGCCAGGCGCGCGCTGCTGCCCGTTATTTTGATTTCCTTCGCCCGCTCGCGCACCAGGCCAGGCCCGGGGGCCTGGTGCACTCGCACAGCGAGACACTGGTAAGCGATCGCCGGGCAGGCAAGAGAGGCAGCTCTGGAAACGGACACATCACCGGATTAGCGGGGGGGGGGGGGCCTCGGGCTGACTGGGAATCCCGAGGGAGGAGAGGAGAGGCCCCGGAGACACCGGGTGTGGATTCGCAGGCCTGGGGCCGGGGGAGGGTAGGAAGGAGTCGCCATGTCTGCCTTGTCCATGGGCTTGGAATAATGATCAGGCCGAGCCTCGTTCACTGAGTACGGCAGGCAGCTGGGCCTGTGACTGGAGCCGGACTAAAGCCGCAGTCCCAGTTACTGGCGCTGTCCCGGTGGCAGAGGGGGAGGAAAAGAACCCTGAAACACTCATTAGCTGGGCAGAGAGCAGGCGGGCGGTGGAGGGCTTACACCGGGGGCAGTGCCAGTGTTCCCAACAGGAGCCACCGAGCCCAATCGCACTCCAGGAAGAGCAGGGCGGTGTTGTGCGGTGACGTATTCAACAGGCATGTTGCTGAACCTGTAGGGTTACCTTTCAGCTGAAGGGAAGATGTACATTTTCACATTCACAGAATCACAGAAACCCCACAGTGCAGATAGAGGCCATTTCGGCCTATCGAGCCTGCACCAACACATATCCCACCTGATCCCTGTAACTCCACGTATTTAATCCCCCTAACACTAAGGGTCAATTTATCATAGCCAATCATCCTAACCCGCACATCTTTGGACTGTGGGAGGAAACCGGAGCACCCGGAGAAAACCCACACAAACACGGGGAGAATGTGCAAACTCCACACAGACAGTCACCCGAGGCCTGATTCGAACCCGGGTCCCTGGCGCTGTGAGGCAACAGTGCTAACCACTATGCCACATTGCCAATCATATCAATGTTCACTATATCGGATATGGACACCCCGGGCAAAATTTCATGCCAGTCCCTTTAACACTGATGAACTTTACATTCAGAAATGTAAGTGTGCGCGGAGACTATAGTATTATAATTTAGATGGGGGGTCCATGATTACTAATCCATTTGAAAAGGGGTTCTTCAGCAAAAGAGTTTGAGAACCATTGTACTAGAACAGTGGGGAGACCAGCAGGCTCTTGGCGGTACTGCAGCTGCTGGTGACCTGCTTAATCTGGAGATGCTTTTCACGATGGCCTCGCCCCTCAGTAAATGCTCGCAGTACAAAGCCTGTAAAGTGTGTACAGCGCCAGTAGCTCGACAGACTGAAATAATCCCACAGATGGAAGAATACAACTTTTGAGTGCCACTCACATATAGAGTATCTGTTGTGTGTCTGTATTAACTCTTAAATATAATTAGCAAAACAATCTGATAATCATTAGCAAATTAACGACTCAGATTTTAGGGCTCTGACTGTTTTCCTGTGGCTAATACTAACATACATATAGTAACCCAACTCTGTTAAAGATCTCGCCTGAATGTTGGTGCCGTTAGCCTCAAAGGCAAGTAAATAAAAAAAATGGAAATATGAAATATGTGAATCATTTATTTCTTGTTTGGCTAGATTTTCTAATTCACTCCAAACTCCTGGGCTATTAAAGGTCGGCAGCATGGAGTCTGACTGCACCTCAATTCCGCACCCAACGTCCTTCAGGCTTGAGGAGTCGCTGAACTGATTTTACAGGTCGCGGGTAATGAATGAGGCATTAAATAAAGATACAAACAAGTACAGAACAAAGGGGTAAAAACAGAAAAGGCTGGAAATACTCAACAGGTCAGGCAGCATCTGTGGAGAGAGAAACAGAGTTAACGTTTCCGGTCGATGACCCTTCGTCAGAACCACTCCAACGTATTCACCGTTCCTCGAACCACTGCTCTCGCTGCATCCTGAGATCCATGCGCAACTGCATGCGCTGCCACATGCACCATCTCAACCCATCTCTGCAGCAGCACCGACTCCCAGTTCTGACGAAAGGTCACCGACCTGAAACGTTAACTCGGTGTCTCTCCACGGATGCTGCCTGACCTGCTGAGTGTTTCCAGCACCTGCTGTACCGAACAAAGGAAGGTTGGCCCCATTCAGACCAGGCACAATCTGCACTGTCATAGATTCATCCCAATGTAGGGAGGTAAATAACCAGAGATTAAACTTCCAAAAATAGAAAGGCCTGAAATGTTTCTGCAACTTAAACCAAGTGGTGCACCAGCCCTATTCCATTTGGTGCCTCATTCACGTGGTAATCATCAGCAGCCCAGGGAAAGATGGAGGATACACCAGCTGGGGAGATTTGGCAAGGGGACCCTGCTCCTATTCCCAGATGTGGTGCAGGAAGATGTTGCTTAACTCAGTATGAATGAATAGATTCTGAGGTGAGCACAATACCTCACCTCACACCCTAACGTGATGTCAGGTCCTGTGGAGAAATCTCATTCTCCAACGTCTTTCTTTTGAGAGTTTATTCAATTGCAAACTTGGAGGTGTGGCAAACAGTGATGATGATATCAATCGACTGCAACAGGACATAGAAAGGCTAGCAGAATGGGCAGATAAGTGGCAGATAGAATTTAATACAGAGAAGTGTGAGGTGATGCATTTTGGCAGAAGGAGCAAGGAAAGGCAATATACACTTAATGGCACAGTTTTAAAGAGTATGCAGGGACAGAGGGATCTGGGAGTTAATGTGCATCGGTCCCTGAAGGTGGTGGGACATATTGAGAGAGTGGTTAGCAAAGCATATGGGACCTTGGGCTTCATAAATTGAGGTATTGAGTACAAAGGTAGAGAATTTATGCTGAACCTTTATAAAGCGCTGGTTAGGCCACAACTGGAGTATTGCACCCAGTTCTGGTCACCACACTTTAGGAAGGATGTGAAGTCACTTGAGAGAGTGCAGAGGAGATTTACCAGAATGGTTCCGAGGATCGTAGCTACAAGGACAGGTTGGAGAAGCTGGATTTGTTTTCATTAGAGCAAAGGAGGTTGAGGGGTGATTTGATAAGAGGTGTACAAGATTATGACAGGTTTGGATAGGCTAGACGGGGAAAGGCTGTTCCCACTAGTTGATGGTACAAGGATTAGGAGACACAGATTTAAGGTTTTGGGAAGAGATACAGGGGGGATGTGAGGAAAAACTTTTTTACGCAGTGAGTGGTGATGACCTGGAATTCGCTGCCGACGGAAGTGGTGGAAGCGGAGACACGCAATGTTTTCAAGGGGAGACTGGATAAGCACTTGAGGGGAATATACTTGCAGGGCTACGGGGATAGAGCGGGGGAATGGGACTGACTGGATCGCTCCACAGAGAGCTGGCATGGACTCGATGGGCTGAATGGCCTCCTTCTGTGCCATTATGACTCTATGACTCATTAACACAATAGACTGATCATCACTCAGGACTTCCAGCTACAGCAAAAATGTTGGAATGTCCAACTCTCACTGCTGCTGACCGACCGGTGGATGTAGCTACACATAAAAGGAGTTTTCAATCCTAATTAGAACTTTAAGGGTACAATATAAACAATACATTGTGCGGTCCTGACTGAGGCATAGCACAGATGTTTACAGCACAGAAGGGAACGGTTTGTCCCATTGTGTCTGTGCCGTCTCTTTGTTCAATCTGAAATGAATCCCACTGCCTCACTCTCTCCCCTTAGCTCTGTATCTTCCTCTACTTCAAAATTTTGTCCCGTTTTCCCTTAAAAGATGCAATGTTCTCTGCTTCAACCACTCTCTAAGGCAAAGCATTCCAGGCTCCAGCAAACCTCAGTGTAAATCAATGTCTCCTAACCTCTCTCCTCACTCTTAGTGACAATTTTAAATTGATAACCTATGGTCACTGACACCCAAAACTGCACACAGTACTCTTACACTGGCTTAACCAACCGGAGAAAATAGTCCTTCCCTCTTCACTGTCAAAACCCATCATAATTTTCCTTTCATAAATCTCTTCTTAGTCTTCTTTACTTAAGTGGAATAGTCCCAAAATCTCAAGACTCTTCTCACAACTATAGTTTCCCATCCCTAGTGTCCTCCTGGTGAATCTGCACTGTACATTCCCTCTGGCTTTAATGTCCTTTCTATGATGAGGTGCCCAAAACTCCACACAGTTCTCTTAATGTGGCCTAGCCAATGTTTTGTACCAATTTATCCTTACTTCTTTACTCATACTCTAGTCCCCTATTAAAACCCAAAATGCTGCCAGCTTTTTTATGGCTTTATCTACCTGCATTCCCCCACTTTCAAGCAGCGATGTATTTGAAACCATGTGCCACTTGTGAGTACAGGGAATTCAAGTTTTGTGCAATAGTTTTAGATTTTCCGATTATCATTGACACCCCGGCCCTCCTGGGCTTTGCGGCTATTTTATTTTAATTTACTGGGTGTAGCAGAAATATGGAAAATGGTTGAAAACAAACACATACCGGGTCCATCAGCATCTGAAAGGGAAAAGGGCACGTTAATATTATGGTTGGAAACCTTCCTCATCAGTAGGTTGGGTCAGGAATGCAGATTCCTGTCACTGAACGTTAATGGGTTTAATAATAGTTTATGAACAGGGTTTTTAAAAGCATACCTGGCCCTTAGCTTTCACTTCCTGCTCTTACCCTCCTTTCACTTATCTTCAGTTTCCAATTCTCAGGAAAACTTAGCAGCTGATACGTTAAGCTCCCTACTCTCTTGCAGATGCTGACAGAACCTGCTGTGCATTTCCAGCATTTGTGATTTGTATTTTTATCGCCCATGGACAAAGTGGTAACTACAGCTGTTGTTCTCTGTGCCCCCACAGGATGGCAGTAACGCGCTGTCTGTAGCCCTGGAGGCCAGTAACAAGGACATTGCTGTCTTACTCTATGCACACATGAACTTCAAGCCACCGTCACCGGTCAGTACAAATATTGTTACTCAGAACTTTCACAGAATGGGGGGGTGGGCTATTGTTCTACCTTTGTCTGTTACTTTCCCTTTCATTGTGTGACCCCGGGGAGGAGGTCTGCTTTGCCTGACTGAGGCCTGTTCCCCAACTTCAGCTAAAACTGTCCTTGAACAGGTAGTGAAGGGTTTTCCTGAGGTAGGAATCAGCATTCCTGGCCCAACCTACTGATGAAAACAGAGAGTAGGGAAAAATGGGTCATTTTCCGGTTGGCAGGCTGTAACTAGTGGGGTACCGCAAGGATCAGTGCTTGGGCCTCAGCTATTTATAACCTATATTAATGACTTAGATGAAGGGACAGAGTGTAATGTATCCAAGTTTGCTCATAATACATAGCTAGGTGGGAAAGTAAGCTGTGAGGAGGATACAAAGGGCTTGTAAAGGGATATAGGCAGGTTAAGTGAGTGGGCGATAAGGTGGCAGATGGAGTATAATGTGGGGAAATTAGGTTATTCACTTTGGTAAGGAAGAATAGAAAAACAGAATATTTTTTAAATGGTGAGAATGTATTAAATGTTGGTGTTCAGAGAGATTTAGGTGTCCTCGTACAGGAAACACAGAGTTAGCAGGCAGGTACAGCAAGCAATTAGGAAGGCAAAGGGCATGTTGGCCTTTATTGTAAGGGGGTTGGAGTATAAGAGTAAGGAAGTCTTGCTACAATTGTACAGGGCCTTGGTGAGACCACACCTGGAGTACTGTGCACAGTTTTCGTCTTCTTATCTGAGGAATGACATACTTGCCTTAGAGGCAGTGCAACAAAGGTTCACCAGATTGATTCCTGGGATGAGAGGGCTGTCCTATGATGAGAGATTGTGTAGAATGGGCCGATACTCTCTGGAGTTTAGAAGAATGAGAGGTGATCTCATTGAAACATACAAGATTCTGAGGGGAATTGACAGGGTAGATGCTGAGAGGTTGTTTCCCCTGGCTGGAGTGTCTAGAACTAGGGGCATAGTCTCAGGATAAGGGGTTGGCCATTTAAGACTGAGATGAGGAGGAATTTCTTCACTCAGAGGGTTGTAAATCTTTGGAATTCTCTACCCCAGAGGGCTGTGATGCTGAGTCTTTGAGTATATTCAAGGCTGAGATCGATAGATTTTTGGACTCTAGGGGAATCAATGGATATGGGGATGGGGTGGGAAAGTGGAGTTGAGGTCGAAGATCAGCCATGATCTTATTGAATGGCGGAGTAGGCTCGAGGGGCCGTGTGGCCTACTCCTGTTCCTATTTCTTATGTAACTTGTGCTTGAGGCCTGGCTGAGATCTGGAAATCACTGGGAGAACCTGAACTGTGCCCTACTCAAGACATCATCAGATACCAAACATGTCAAATCATGTATTTCCAGCTCTAACATCCTGCAGCATGAAGATATTAAATGTTTTTGGTCTCATTTTTAAACATTTGCCACCCTCTCATTAGATCTCTCTATTGCTCATACTATCCCTCCAGCTGTGCAATTTGCTCTTCGGTCTCAGTTACACCACTGTAGCCCCAGGGTGGCTGGGGCTTCGAATCGGCTTCCTGTGATCAGTGCTTCCCCTCACTCAGGTTTCTGTGATACGTTTTGTACCTCAGTGTGTTGAGCATTTATGAAGCAGGGCTGTGCCCCTACACATTACAAGACTCCCGAGTACCAGCATGAAGCCCGCCATGGGGACAGTTAGGTGTCAGCTGTGGCTCAGTTGGCAGCACACTCACATCTGAGTCAGAAGGTTGTGGGTTGTTCCACCCGAGCGACTTGCCTACATAATCTAGGCTGACACTCCAGTGCAGTACTGAGGGATTGCTGTACTGTCAGAGGGGCCATTTTTCGGATGAGCCCCATCTGCCCTCTCAGATGGATGCAAAAGACCCCATGGCGCAATTCAAAGAGCAGGGGAGCTCTCGCTGGTGTCCTGGCCAATACTTGTCCCTCAACCAACACTTAAAACAGATTATCTGGTCATTTATTTAATTGCTGTTTGTGGGACCTTGCTGTGTGCAAATTGGCTTCCGAATTTCCTACGATACATCACTTCAAAAGTACTTCATTGGCTGTAAAGCGTTTTGGGCTGTCCTGAGGTTGTGAAAGGCGCTGTATGTAAGTTCTTTCTTAGTTAGAGCATCTTCCTGGCGTCAGTTGTTGCTGGTTTGACTCACATTTATACAAGGGCTACGATGCTCTTTGCCGGAAGCTGCAGTGTCTGAAGCCGGGTGAGCTGTGTTTAAATCCAGCTACTTTCTATTTTCAGGGCACTTCATAAACTGGAGCAGTGACAGCGTGCAGCCCACCACACAAAGCTCAGTGCCACAATCGTCATTCACTCCTGCAGTATTGTTCCTGTACAAATTATTTTTTTAAAGGATGTTTCTTTTAATGTGTAGTGGCAGTTGATTATACGCAATGTATCGTTAAGCTAATGTCATTACCCTGAGAAATGCTTTTTAAATCGGAGGCAAAAATTGTATTTTACATAAAATATTTTTCAACTTTTCCTGTGATTGTTGCAGTCAGAATTCTCTAAAATCTGTGTGTGAGTCCCCGCAGATATTGCTGGCATCACAAGGTATAAAGGGAACATTGCTTAACAAATCCTGTCAGGTGATCTATTCATTGCTGAGCAACCAGAAGAGGCCTCCTCAATCACTGAGGAAAACAGGCCAGCATGGAGAAAAACCTCAACATCCAGCCGAGGATAAGATATCTGCTTGAAGAACCATACCCAGCCCCTGGTCAGGGCTTTCAGGAGGGGAAGGGGAAAGTTTTTTTTCCCCCTTCCTCCCCAAAAAAATCCACTGACAGCTTGAACATTAATGGTAAAATTTGCACCGATTTTATTCCATTGTATTTGGGTAGCGCACACGAGTAAAATTTCCTAACAAGCCTCGATATTCCTACCAGAAAATATACAATCCTTACAGGCTTGGTGTGCTCCTGAATCAGGGGCTGCCTGATTCATGTATTATTTGTGCGGTCCATGCTGGGAGGTGTAGTTCCTGCTGAAGAGAGATTACCTGCCTTCGCTGGAGTCTTTACCTTTCTTCCAGAACAGGCTCCTTCAAACACTGCTGGCACCAAGCAGCACCACTCTCCTGGTAAAAATCATGTAAAGGAGTATCCTCGCTTTAAGGCATTTAGCATTTATACCAACAGAAAAAAGTGACTAGTTTTATTTCTCTTTTAAAGATTGTTTGCTGTGCGACACTTTGAAATGTGAAGCACTGAAGATTTTTTATTATATACCAGGTGATGTCCTGTGGTGTTGCCCACGGCGAATCAGAGGTTTTAGAAGAACAGGCGTGTGATTGCCAAGTCTTTAAAACAGGCTGAGGCCTTGAAGCAAAACTGTTAAGTTAGGCTTTAAAAGACATGAGATAATTGAATGGTTGCACTTAATCATGTCATAGTGGATTTTTTTTCAGAATGCATTTTGAGTGATTAAGTTGGTTCCCCGCTTTTTTTTTTTTAATTGGGAGTTTTCTAGGTCCTTTACATAGCTTTTGATTTGTATGTTCCCTGCAGGTTTGAGCCAAACAGTGCGAGAATGAAATGTTGACGTATAAAGCACAATTTAAAAAGTTTACTTTTAGGTCCTCTAGTTAAGTAGGACAAGATGTCACCGGTTCAGGAGGGTAAATTTAAGACAGAAGACAAAATATTTCTTTAGAGTTTGATCAACAGGTGGAATGGGTTCCCAGGGCAAACTGATAAAATAGGACAACCATAGGGTTGGTACTGTAGAAAAATGAGATTAAATGGATCTTCATCCAAGCTGATCTGATGACCTGTGTATTTTCTTTGTATGTGCTAGATGGTGTATTTGTTATTGTATCCATTATGGGTTCCTGCAGTGCTCAACTGTGACTGCAATAATTAATCCAAACACACTATTGTGACAGGTTACTGCTGGGTTTTGTAAAATTCAGAGGCTCTTCATTGTGTTTTTAAACAAAATCGGAATGAGGATTATCTTTAGCCATTCCCAGAAATGCCCAAACTGCGACCAATGGAGCTTTTCGTGGCCCAAGTCCTGGCAATCCAGCCCGTGAAGCGGAGTCTTATTACCACCTATAGTTCTACTTTGCTGGTTTTGGAGTTTTGTGAATCTGGAGGGCTATTCTTAGTGCTGTTGCCCCACGGGTAGATAAATCTTAAAGCAGAACACCGAGATCTCTTTGGATCAGGAACTTGAGATAGGTGCAGATTACCAGGAGCAAACTTTATAAATGCCGATTTCTCAAAAGCCACCTGCTGAGAGCATACATCACCGGGTGCTCCATGCAGTCATGGGGCAGTGCACCCGCAACTTCCACAAACACTCCCCACAGGCAGGGGTCCATATTAAAGGCCACACATTCAGAAAACTGGCCCTTATATAGGGCCCCGAGGATACCCTGGCACAAATTTAAAATGGCACAAGCTAACCCATTGGTACATATATAATCTAAATAGTTAATTTTTCTTGTAACATTCTTCTACTGTATTTGTCTAGAGTATTCCTACTTGGACAGTTCCTCTCCAACCTCGGAATATTTAGAAGAGTCTGTTTTATAGGGTGTGAGCTATAACTAATCCATTCCAGTCATGAAAACCAGGACACACTCTTCTAAAGGCCACTTTTCATTGCATTATTATAATGAAGCTCCCACCTGTTTTTGCCAGGAATATCTTGTAGCCAAGTCACACCTGACCAGAAATGCACCTAACACTCCGGTAGAAGATCCTATGGCACTATTTGAAAAGCTGAGGTCATCTCAAGTTCGTGGCATCTTAATGTACGCAAATTAGCTCCGTATTGAGCTGCATCACCACGACAACGCTTCAAAAAATAATTCTTTGGCTGTTAAGCTCTTTGGGGTGTGCTGAATGTGTGAAAAGTGCTATATTGATGCAAGTTTTCTTTCTTTAATGCGGATGGTTGGTGGGACATCCTGTGAAAGCAATCTCTTGCTTCCAATCTGCAGGGGCAATGTGAAATGCAGCCCACAACTAAGAGCAGGGTCACTCTCCCTCCCATGTGCTATCCAGGGCTTCTGTTGATTTTCTGTTTTACCTTTTACAATGTTTTAAGAAAACCAAGCCATGCTCAAACACCTCTTCCATGAAACATTAGGCCCAACAACAAACTCCACATTAACGATTACTATTTATCCAAGAAATTTATTGTTCCATTTTCTCCAAAAAATTGTAGTAAATGTCCATAACCAGCTATTTAGATGGGGGCTTCAGTTGGCATCAGTTTTGTAGATCTGCAAAACAAGTTAAAACAAAATCACTAAAAAGTAGCGACACAGGTTAATAAGGCCTTTACTAAAAAGCAAAGCACTGGGGGATAGAATTGAAAAAGCAGAGATGTTAAATGTGTACAGAACCTTGGTTAGACCACACTTGGAGTATTGTGAACAGTTCTGGTCTCCAGATTATAAAAATGATAGAGGCACTGAACAAAGTGCAAAAATGATTTACCAGAATGATGCCAGAACTGAGGTAATACTCAAAGACTGAGGGGTGACCAGAGAAGTCTTTACTATTATACACAAGGGTAGATAGGGTAAACGTAGAGAAGATGTTTCCACTTGCAGGCGAGACCAGAACTAGGGGCCATAAATAGAAAATAGTCACTAATAAATCCAATAGAGAATTCAGGAGAAACGTCTTTACTCAGAATAGTTCGAATGTGGAACTCCTACCACGACGAGTAGTTGAGGTAACTAGCATAGATGCATTTAAGGGGAAACGAGATGAACACAAGGGAGGAAGGAATAGGTGGATGTTGATGGGGTTTGAAGGGTGGAAGTTGGCTCGAGTGGAGCATAAACATGCCCGGCATGGACCGGTTGGGCCGAATGGCCTGTTTCTGCGCCTTAAACACGATGCAATCTTTATCCACAAACACCTGTGCAGATGTTCACCATAGTTACATTAATTGGGGGAGTGAGAAGAATCTTATTCATTTTTGCAGAATGGTTAAAAATTACAACTCCTAGATGCTCTGAATGGCAGCTTGGCTGTAAGCACTCATTTGAATCAGAAAGCAGAGTTCAAGCACAACTCCAGGAATTGTGCACATAGCCTAGCCGTCAATCGGATGCTACATCAATTATACTGTAGAGAAGACTTCAAAACTCGAGGGGGACATATCAAAGTCCTTTGGTTTAAGTTTCTGACCCATCTTTTGCTGACTGGAATGTATTTCTATGTTTAAGACACGAGATAAATGCAAGTTGTTGCATCAACGGTTGCAACCGTCTTCAATGATCTTAATGAGCGCACATCAAGAACAAAAGCCAGGCCTTGCATACTCCATACTGTGCACTGACATTAAACATGGAAAAGAACCTTGCTCATCAGCATGGCAGAAGGCTCTTGAACATTGTATGCAGTATTTAAAACCCAAGGTGCCGTAACAACCAGAAACTTTAAAATCTGACAACATTTGTACAGGTATACAGAACCTAAGAGTTGGAGAAGTTTGACTTAAAAAATCAAAAAAGATTGCAAACTAGAAGGTAACAAGATAAGGTAGCTGGAGTTTATCACAAGCAAGAGATCAACAGCTTGCCCTGATGCTAGGAAAAAAAACTGGCAAGGGAATCAAGGATTCGGGATGCAAGGGGACATGTAGAGATCACCATCCTCATCCTGCAAAGCAATCCAGCACCAGCTCTCCACAGCAGTGGACAAGGACATGGACCGTCGCTGTACTACAATTCTAGAATCTGGGTTCAAATGGAGGGCAGACAACGCTGACATCCTTAAAACAGCACACAAGACAGGATGTGTATGTGTTGCATGTACTTTTGACATCCCGTTTCCATAGCTTTCTAGAATCACACACCATTTATACAGATTTATTTTGCTCCTACGTCATTTGGGAGCAGATCCATTAATTAATGTCGAATATTTTTCAGATCAATGCCTATAAAACTTGCACTGGATTCCTTCTTTGAGGAAGACTCTGGTGTAGTACCCAATCCAGCAGACGAATAATCATGACATTTCCATTGTTGTGCCTGAGTTTGAAAGTTCTAATTTTGGGCTGATTGTGATTAGATTTATATAAAAATGATCACGATTTAAATGCGAAGCAAGTTAAGAAGTGCAGCTGCAACGCATACTCTCCAGTCAAGTTTAATTAGCTCCAGGGATTTCTGAAGACTTTGGGGTAAAATATTTTGACTCATGTTACTTTTATAGTGCGCAAATACCCATGCTAGTGGTGTCAGCCCCCAATGCCCAGGCCTCAGACAACCAGCTCCTAGGGATAAAGGAAGAATGTGCATTTATATAGCATCTTTACATCCGAGGGATGTTCCAAAGCATTTTACAGCAATTAATTACTTTTGAAGTGTTGTCAATGTTTTGCAGTTAGTTTGTGCATAGCAATGAGATAAGTGACCAGTTGATCTGTTTTGGTTGAAAGCAGGACACCAGAACTCCCCCACTCATCCACCCAAACAGGCACTGGTTCAATGTGTTATCTGAAAGACAATATAGCACAGCACCAAAAAGTGTGCTAAATTAGTAGTGGGACTTGAACCCACAACACTCTAGGTCAAAGAAGTGCCACCACCAAACCAAACTGACATTTGGTTGAAGACCAGTTTAAAAAAAAAATTTAAAATCTGCTTTTTTGCCAGTGGCTCAGTTAGTAGCACCCTCACCCGAGTCAGAAGGTTGTGGGTTCAAGTCCCACTCCAGAGACTTGAGCACAAAAATCTAGGCTGACACTCCAGTGCAGTACTGAGGGAGTGCTGCACTGTCTGAGGTGCTGTCTTTCGGATGAGACGTTAAACCGAGGCCCCGTCTGCCCTCTCAGGTGGACGTGAAAGATCCCATGGCACTAGTTTGAAGGGCAGAGGCGTTATCCCCGGTGTCTTGGACAATATTTATCCCTCAATCAACATACAGATGATCCAGTCATTATCACATTGCTGTTTGTGGGATCTTGCCGAGTGCAAACTGGCTGCTGCATTTCCTACATTACAGCAGTGACTACCTTCAAAAGTTCTTAATTGGCTGTAAATCGCTTTGGAAGGTCTGGTGGTCGTGAAAGGCGCTATATAAATGCAAGCCTTTCTTTTCACAGTAAAACTTAGTTACCTGTGCAGATAGCTACACATGACCCAGTCAGCAGCCAGCACCACTTACATGGACACTGAACAATGAAAAATAGCTTCAAATTTCTGAGTAGAACAAACCAGTTGTAGTCTATACAAGAGCACAGATGTGTGCAGCCCCATTATCAAAATTTGCTTTTAAATTGTGCTAGTTTCCAAAGTGCAGCTCTTGATTAGTTGCAGAGCAGACCATAAAACTGCTGTGACTCAATAGACTGCCACAAAAAATGTCTTCCCAACATCCAGTCTCAGCAAGTCCAAGCAGTTCAAGATCTGCACTTCAGGAAACCTTATCTTGTTACCTGCTAGTTTGCAATCTTTTTTGATTTTTTTTTTTTTTTTTAAAAAGTCAAACTTCTCCAACTCTTAGGTTCTGTTTACCTGTACAAATGTTGTCAGATTTGTAAGTTTCTGGTTGTTATGGCACCTTGGGTTTTAAATACTGCATACTATGTTCAAGAGATAGGAGCAGGAGTAGGCCATTCGGCCCCTCGAGCCTGCTCCGCCATTCAATGAGATCATGGCTGATCATGCAAATTCAGTACCCTGTCCCTGCCTTCTCCCCATATCCCTTGATCGCTTTAGCCTTAAGAAATATATCCAACTCCTTCTTGAATATATTTAATGAACTGGCCTCCACCGCCCTCTGTGGTAGAGAATTTCACAGGTTCACCACTCTCTGGGTGAAGAAATTCCTCCTCATTTCAGTCCTAAATGGCTTACCCCTTATCACAGAATCACACATCCTTCCTGCATCTAGTCTGTCCAGGCCTGACAGAATTTTATAGGTTTCGATGAGATCCCCTCTCAATCTTCTAAACTCGTGAGTACAAGCCCAATCGACACAATCTCTCCTCATACGTCATTCCTGCCACCCCAGGTATCAGCCTGGTGAATCTTCGCTGCACCCCCTCCATGGCAAGAACGTCCTTCCTCAGATAAGGCGACCAAAACTGCACACAATACTCAAGGTGTGGTCAAGGTGTACAACTGCAGCAAGACATCCTTGTTCCTGTACTCGAACCCTCTTGCTACGAAGGCCAACATACCATTTGCCTTCTTAACCGCCTGCTGCACCTGCATGCTTACCTTCAGCGACTGGTGCACAAGAACACCCAGGTCTCTGCACTTCCCCTTCTCCCAATCTATTGCCATTCAAATAATAGTCTGCCTTCCTGTTTTTGCCACCAAAGTGGATAACCTCACATTTATCCACATTATAGTGCATGTGCCATGTTTCTGCCCAATCACCCAACCTGTCCAAATCGTACTGGAGTTTCACAACATCCTCCTCACAGCATACCCTCCCACCCAGCTTTGTCGTTTGCAAATTTGGAGATACTACATCCAATTCCCTTGTCCAGATCATTAATATATATTGTGAACAGCTGGGGTCCTAGGACCGATCCTTGCGGTACCCCACTAGTCACTGCCCGCCACTCGGAAAACGACCCATTTATTCCAACTCTTTGCTTTCTATCTGCCAACCAGTTCTCTATCCAAGTCAATACCTTGCCCCCAATCCCATGTGCCTTAATTTTGCATGCTAATCTCTTATGCGGGACCTTATCGAAAGCCTTCTGAAAGTCCAAATATACCCACAAAATCAAATCAAATCAACTTTTATTGTCATCGTTAGTGCACAAGTGCAGTACAACGAAATGTAGGCTTGCGGCTCCCGAGAGTGTACAATTTGGATTAGGACACTTAAACATTCAACATACATTTATATACATTTGGCTTGCAGTATATTAGCATAAATATGACCATAATAAAGTGCATTGGCAGATGTGCAGGCTTTAGTGTTTATTTGTGGAGTTCAGTAGGATGACAGCCCTGGGAAAGAAGCTGTTCCTAAATCTGGTCGTACGGGTGCGAATGCATCTGTAGCGTCTTCCAGATGGTAGGAGGGCGAACAGACTGTGGCTGGGGTGGGTAGGGTCTTTGATGATGGACCGTGCCCTCCGTAGGCAGCGTTTCTGATATATATGCTCTATGGTCGGTAGCCGGGTGCCGGTAATGCGTTGGGCAGTTTTGACTACCCGCTGCAGGGCTTTCCGGTCATGGGAGCTACAGCTGCCATACCATACCGTGATACAGTTTGTCAGGATGCTCTCTATAGTGCAGCGGTAGAAGTTAGAGAGGATCAGGGGTGACAGATTACATCCCTTCAGCCTCAAGAAATATAGGTGCTGCTGGGCCTTCTTCACCAGAGAGGAGGTGTTGAGGGACCAGCAACAATAACGCAGGTGTCACACAATGTAGTAACTAAGGGTCCCCTTTGATAGAATCCAAAGGCTGATGTAATGGAATACCTTAATTAAAATTCGGGGCATTTACCTGTTATCGTAATCGTCTTGCTTCACGCTCAGACTCCAAAAGTGTGAGCACGTCTCCCTCACGGACTGGTCCTTTCACGTTTCGGATGATGGATCGGTTGCTGTCATCCATAAATTCCACACGGACCTACAGACAAATCAGTCTGATTACAACTGAAGCACTGACTTTAAACAAATTAATTTTCACTCTGGTGGCCCAGTTTTCTAATGAACTGTCTTGTGTGGTGCTGAATACACAAACAAGCATTGTTTCAGCCTCTGACAGTAGGGATCCTAAAATAGGACCCTCTTAATTCACCCCCAAATCTGGAAACGGCCTTCAAGAGGCCAGAACTCTGGGGTGAGAAATAGAACATTCACATTGGTACAAACACTAGGTTTGAGCAGAGGCAACAGCACTTTTCTTTGGATCGGCCTCATGCTACAAGACCAAGAAAAGGTTTAAATTCAGCTGCACATTTCAGCATATTGGCAGCTTAGGAAGATTCTTTGCTTGTAGCCAAAATGCAATCTCACTTGAAGATTAACTTGGGGGTGGGGGGGAATAGCAGAACGTAGAAACAGTTGTACAGCAATTGATGCTAGATCAATTAACAAAAATCTATTACTCAGATTAAAAACTAAAGGTATTAAGGGATATGGAGTTAGGTCGCAGATCAGCCAAGCTCTCATTCAATGGCGGAACGGGCTAAATGGCCTACTCCTATTTATCTGGGATTGGAACAGAATCCATTCAGAACTCGGTGAGTATTACCCCAGGGAATGCTGGGAGGAAACCCCAGCTTCAGAGCAGTTACACAACTTGAGGAAAAACTTATGTTTAGCCACACAACAAAATCTATTAGCCCAGTTGTAGAATCACAATGTTACAGCACAGGAGACAGCCATTTGGCCCACCATGCCTGTAACTAAGTGTCCATCCTTTACACAGAGGCAAGAACCACAACATACATATTCACCATGACATACTGATCAGATTCTTCCAGCCCTACTCATGAAGCCTATGGATTGATTGTCTAACTTGGTGCAGGACTGATGCATTAATCCGAACTCGAAGACAAGTTTATCCATCCACGTAAGGGAAGGTGCAGGTATTTGTTGGGGTAGCACGCACGCAGTCTTTATCAAAAGATAATGGTGGCCTCATGAGCCGCAGACCCATGTTATTTTTCAACATACTGCTTCTCATTTCACAATCCAGCTTTATAAAATACTACAGTAGTAATCGCCTGACTAATCTTAATACAAACTCCTTACCTGAGTACACTGTCCCTGGGAGCCAGTCCTTCCAAGAACTTTGGTAACCTATAATAAAACAAAACTCATGTAACAGAAAGCAGTTTGCAGTCAACTGTGCAGTGATATGGACAATTAATAATTTTACTATCAGGCAGTACCTTTTGATATACAACATTCTAAGCATTGGCATCCTACTCAATGAATTGAATTCCCAAATCCTCATCTGTTTATAAATCTCTCCACAGCTCAGCCCCACTCACTGCTGCAACCTTCAGTACTCCATCAATGGCAGAGACTTCAGCAATCTTCATTCTACACTCACTCTCAAGCCCTCTAAAGGTCTTCAAAAGGCTCCTCAAAATCTCTATTCGCCACCTGCCCACTTCCCCTCTGTGGGGCATTTGATACCAAAAGCAACAATAAAAATGAATGCTATTGTAAAGGCAGGATGGTTTAAAGGAGGATATACAAACTCCAGCCTGACAGTGCAGCCCATGAAGCCTCAGAATCTCCATTTATTTGCATGTATGTATAGTTCTTGATTTCAGGGTTGTTTTTCCTAGAATTTTGTTGGCCTTGAGATCTAGAAAGGTAATTTATGGATAAAGTCGATCACAATACTTTTAGATCATTGGCAATTGCAGCTTGAAATATCTGCAAATGGATAGCAATGTTAATGTAAGCTTTATATGTGGCCTCCAGCCTCCATGATACACACCCAGGCAGCCTAAATTTAAACAATTACTGGAACTTCTGTGCAGAATATTTTCCACCAGGAGCCATTTAAAAAAAGTGAATTGATTCTTTCCTCCATCCGGTCCTTTTAGGCCAGTTATTGAGCGCCTTCGGCAGCCCGGGTTGAGACCAAGTTCCTTGCTCTGAATGTCTCGGTACATCAGGCAGTGTTAGTTCACCGAACCAGGCGAAAGTGCAAATTCTTCCGGCCTTCGGCGAGGCCCGGGAGCCAGGAAGCGCGGTAACCCAGTCCCGGGCCAACAACTGGGTTAAAAACAACGGCGGCTCCGACAGGCTGGGGCAGAGACCCGCACAAGCGGCCGGGGCGGAGAGGAGGGGGGGGAAGAAGCGGGCCTGGCAGCGCCCCGCTGGGCCCCAGCCGCCTGCGCCTCAGGTGAAGCCCGGCGGTGAACCACGCGAGTCTGACGGGTGGTGCGCGCTGTCGGTGCACCCCCCGGAGAGCCGCGCTCGCTCGCCCTCTGCCCGGGAGCGGTAGGCTGTGCTGCGCTGCGGCCTGGGCCCCGGCTTTACCCGCGCCAGTTTGACGGTCTGTGTCCGCGGACCCTCCATGATGGCGGCTGCTGTGGAAAAGGAGCACGTGGGCTGCGCGGCCTGTATTTATAGAGAAGCCCAACCGGGCACTTTAAACCCGCGGGGGGACCTCCCCGACTGTACCATTTCACAGTGTGATAACCCGCGCGGGCCCGGTGTTCAATTCGCTTTAAATTCAAAAATAAACTTTAAAAACGGGCCGCTTTTTCCCAGAGTTCCGTGCCCGCATTTTGACATGTGATCAAAAAGAAGGGATTTCACTTTTTAAATGTTATTTATTATAAATTCACCCGATTTTTTTCAAAATAAAATCACTCGAATCTCTAAAATAATAACATTTAAAATAGTTTTATTTCGACCCGCCAGGCTCTGCGTGTTCGTCCTTCACAACAAAGATGGCGTCGGCGACAAAGATCATTCAGAAGTTGCGGAATTGGGCTGCGGGGGTAAATATATAACTACACATACACACTAATATATAACAACACCAGCTATACATATATCCGCACTGTAAATAGTTATATAATAAAACACTGGTTGCTGGGGTGAATATATACACATTGCATAGTTAATGTATAATGAAACTACTGGGGTAAATATATACACTGTATATAGTTAATGCATCATAAAACACTGCTGGGGTAAATATATACACACTGCATAGTGAGGAAGGACGTTCTTGCCATGGAAGGAGTGCAGCGAAGATTCACCAGGCTAATACCTGGAATGGCAGGAATGACGTATGAGGAGAGATTGGGTCGATTGGGCTTGTACTCACTGGAGTTTAGAAGAATGAGAAGGGATCTCATCGAAACCTATAAAATTCTGTCAGGCCTGGACAGACTAGATGCAGGAAGGATGTTCCCGATGGCCAGGGAGTCCAGAACTAGGGGTCATAGTCTAAGGATAAGGGGTAAGCCATTTAGGACTGAGATGAGGAATTTCTTCACCCAGAGAGTGGTGAACCTGTGGAATTCTCTACCACAGAGGGCGGTGGAGGCCAATTCATTAAATATATTCAAGAAGGAGTTGGAGATATTTCTTAAGGCTAAAGGGATCAAGGGATATGGGGAGAAGGCAGGAACGCGGTACTGAATTTGGATGATCAGCCATGATCTCATTGAATGGCGGAGCAGGCTCGAGGGGCCGAATGGCCTACTCCTGCTCCTATCTTCTATGTTTCTATGTAATGTATAATGAAACCACTGGGGTAAATATATACACTGTATATAGTTAATGCATCAAAACACTGCTGGGGTAAATATATACACACTGCATAGTTAATGTATAATGAAACTACTGGGGTAAATATATACACTGTATATAGTTAATGTATAATAAAACACTGGCGGCTGGTCTAAATATATACACATATAGTAATTAATAACCATATAATAAAACACTGGTGTGTGCGTATACCTTATTTGCGGTTATATTTTTTGTCACAGTTTGGTGATCATTTTTCCCATTATTAATTGTTGTGTTCACATCTATAATGGGAACTGTCTGTAAAATTGTTACGCTAAAATGAAACCCTCTTGTAATATTGTCGTGCCTTAAATATGTATCTTAACCCTGTACTGCAATGCAACTGCTGTGCTCCAAACAACTCTTGCTCTCTGCTTCCACAATTGCCCCATGTTTAGCTGTTTAATAACAAATAATGTAAAATCAAATATATAAAAATAAGGACCGAGTGAATGAATGAATCACATCTGCATGCCCTGGTCCTATTTCCCCCGCTGTCTAACCTTGTTTCATCTGAAGGCTATACTTGGTCTTGACTTCCTATGTATAATACCATGAGAGATTGACTATTGTGTATATATTGTGTGTGTGTGTGTAAGCAAATAGGCTGCTGGGATAAATATATTCCTATAAGTTTCCTCCTCTGTGGACCTGCACCATTCCTTTTGAGTTCTGCTATTACACTGAGGACACCACGGTCTTGAAGAAAAGGCAGTGGACATTCTAGGATTTCTGAGTGCTGTAATGATGTCTGGTAACCTGCCATCGAGATCACCTCTCGCCTATAACCACAAGGATAAGACCTCACTTGCAGACGGCAGGGGGTGGCGGTGGGTAGGGGAAAAGATGCACTGGTTGCACCCCCTGCCCCTGCACAAGTGTAACTGACTTTCAAGCAGGGAGGGATCATGGGATGTTGGAATAAGGACAGACAAGCAGGTGCTGTCAAATAGCAGAGCGTTTCTTTCCACCTCCCTCCTGCACTTCTGCCCCCATGGTCTGCTAATACAGATTTTTGTTAGGTAAGGATATGAAGGGTTATGGTCAAAGGCGGGTAAATGGAATTAAGCAGATCAGCCATGGTCTAATTAAATGGCTCAAGATGCTGAGTTCCTATGTTCCACTAATACTCGCTCTCTAAACTTATACACAAAGAATGGCCTCCTGAGGTACTTTAGCATTACTGATTGATGGAACTATACACAGCACAAGACACCAATTTTAGGTGAGAGGAGAATATTGGGAGAAGATACATTGACCATTATTTGTTAGGTTATCAAGACAACATTCGGCTGAATATTACATTCTCAAACCTTTTGCATTTGCACATCAGAATTGAAGCTATGCTATCTGCTCCTGTTCCCTATTCCGTGCTTGGTCTTTCTGGCTCTAAGTGTCTTTCGACTGACTCGTCTTTTCCTTTCCTGCAGAGGAATCTCCAAGCGAAGTTGCAGCTTCGATACACTGAAATCACTTCCAGGTAATGCACAAAATAAACTAAGCTGTGATTGTCGGAATCTAACTTTCTGGTAGATTTAATGACTTGTACCTGACCTGGGTGTGCTTGATGGGGCAGTGTAGCGGGAGCTTTACTCTGTTTTACTTGTGCTGTATCTGATATGGGGCTGTTTGATGTGATAGTTTTGTGAGATCATCACTCTGTATCTAACTTTGACTGCACATTACCTGGGAGTGATTGATGGGGCGATGCAGAGGGATTGTCACTCTGTATCTAACCTTGGCTGTACCTGACTTAGAAATGGGCAACTGTTCCATTCCGCATTATCCCTTACCTTGCCCGGTGAATCTATGCTGTAATCCTTTTGACATGCATCTTTCCTGAGGTTCAGTGCTCAAAAGAGACATTTATTAGATTTGTTTTGACTTATTGAAGAACATATTAAATAGTATTTTGCAATAGTTAAATTGTTTTTTCCTGATCGCTAAGGAACAGGAATTAGATAACGTACAAAATAAACCAATTCTTGATACTAGAAGGGGCCGAGGAAGGGAGATCAGTTCCATACATGTCGTTTTCAAGCAACCATTCCCCAATTGCAAGAGGGCAGCAGGCAATGTGCTGCTGTGTAACCAACTACTGCGACAAGTGTGAGAATGGCACAGAGTGACTTGTGTTTGAATTCCCTTCCCTCCTCCTGTGAAAGTATGGTGGGTGTTCTCAGTGTGGCCTTTTGAGATACTGTGTTCTCTTTTAAGTAACTCTTTTTGTAAAGACAGAATTTTGAAATGCTCCCTTTCAGAAGCCCAGCTCCACCAAATCTCCCGGTTGGTCCTAGCCATAAATTTGCAAATAACTACTACTGTCTACGAGATGGTCGGCGAGAGACATCTCCACCTACTGTCATTTGGTCACCGCAGAAAGCGCTAGCAGCAGGAACACAGGCGGTCAGGTTAGTGGCAGAAAACTCATCATACAGTGAGCTCTTGGAACATAACATAGGGTAAGGAGAGAAGTTCGAGGTGACAGGATTGTTGGAACGTAGGATCAGGAGTCGGCATTTCAGCTCCTTGAGCCTTTTCTGCCTTTCAGTTAGATCACGGATAATCTATACCTAACTACATTTACCTGCCTTTGCTCATATCCCTTGATCCCTTTACCTATTAAAAATCTATTGATCTCATCCTGAAAATTTCAATTGACCCAGCATCCATAGCTTTTTGGGGAGTGAGTACCAGATTTCCACTACCCTTTGTGTGGGGAAAAAGTGCTTCCTGATTTCACTCCTAATGGCCTAGCTTTAATTTTAAGATTATGTTCCAGAGAAAACAGTTTCTCTATCTTACCCTATCGAATCCCTTTATCATTTGCAAAACCTCTATTTAATCACCATGAACCTTCTAAACTCGAAGAGAATACAAAGCAAGTTTATGCAACATGTCCTCACAATTTAAGTCTTTAAGCCTCGGCACAGGAAACTTTTTTTTATCCGGCACGGACGGGACCGACGTGGTGCCGGTTCATCAAAAATTCCAGTTAACCGAACGCTATAGTAAAAGATAGGGAGAGCTGACAGCTCCGTATAAAGCAACAAACCCTGTTGCTTAGCAACAACTGTAGAACAGTGGCCTCAAGTTTCAAGCGTCTCTGTAGCTTAGCAACAGCTGCAGCCAGACCCTTGCGCAGCAACAGATGGAAGAAGGCAAATAAATATGAAGTAAAACCTACTCCTGAATTTTGCCGGTTAACTGAGATTTCCGGTTATTTAGGTGCCGGTAAATCGAAAGTTTCCTGTATTATTCTGGTGAATCTGCGCTTTACCCACTCCAAGGCCAATATATCCTTCCTGAGGTTTATTGCTCAAAACTGAACGCAGTACTCCAGATGGGGTCTAGCCAAGGCTCTGTACAACTGAAGCATCACTTCCTCACTTTTGTATTCCAGCCCCCTTCAGATAAAGGCCAACATTCCATTTGCCTTTTTGATTACTTTTTGTACTCATGCACTAGCTTTTAGTGATCTATGCACACGGACCCCCAAATCCCTTTGCTCCTCCACAGCTTCGAGTCTCTCACCACTTCCCCACATTGAACTCCATCTGCCATAGTTTTTGACCACTCATGTAGTCTGTCAGTGACCCTTTGTAACTTCCTGCTCCCATCCACACAACTTACTGTGCCTCCTAACATAGTGGCATCTGCAAATTTGTGGCATTATCTATTGAACCTTGCACACAACTTCCAACAGCTCCCCCTTATCACAACATTTCTGCAGACCTGTAACTTTGAAAAAGCTTTAGTAATTCCAAATATTTTGTCACTGTTTTTCTCCCTCCCAATATTGTGTTAAATATGAATGCACAAAAGTGCTTGTGCCCTTTTACTATATGTAGTAAGCTTGTGTTTATTCTGTCCACATAGGCAGTACAAGTTAGAATGCAGTAAACTTTGTCTGATTTAGAAATCAGTCTTGACTTTATGCAAAGTGCCATTGATGGGAATTGAGTTTGCAATTTATTGTCTGTTATATAGTACACCTCTGGAACGGGATTCACGCCCACCAGCTGAATTACATCAGGGTCCACAAGTCAGCTGACCTCACTTTCTTTGTTTCAGCAGCCAAGACACTGAAGCTGCCACCACTGTTAAGAAGCCAGTTCGGCCTGGACAGGCAGTCAAGTTGAAGCTTTCCACGGATCAGCCTTATCTGTGACCTGGAGGATGATTGGCTGGGATTGTGGTGAACTCTGACCCTTTGTGTGTAGTGTTGTCTATGGAAAGGAGTTTGATGTACTGAGTAAATAACCCCTGGAGCTACAGCATTGGATGGACACACTGAGATTCTGTCACTTTGTGGGACTTATGGGCTCCTCTTCTCATGTTAACCGGCTCAGTAAATGTTCATGTTAACAAACAACATGGTGTTCTGTGCACTTTTATAAAGATATAATCATTCTTCCTCTGCATCTAGGAGCCAGAAGCACATCAATTCTAATTCCTGTACCTTTTATAACCCATAAAGGTAGTAGGGAAATAATATTTTACATTATTAGTTTGATACCTGAAATGTTAACCTGCTTTTCTCTTGTACAACAGATCCAACAGCATCTGTAATTTGCAGCATTATCTGTTTTCATTTCAGATTTTAATTGACTTGACATTACTGCAAGTTACTGTATCTTGGAATTCACTGACCACTTGTACCTACAGTGATTGGCTTGCTCACTTCAGGGTACTGTCTGAGATCTGTAGTGCTCACGTCGTGGAGAGATAGATGGGGGAAAAAACAGGCATCTTCTGATCTCAAGCCAGACCAGCTGCCTCAGGCTTAGTACATAACCACAGAGGGTTGGATTTTCATAATGGTACGATACTTTTTGGAGGAGATTACTATCACCTTGTTACACCATACCATACTCACTCTGACAAACACATGGCAGTGTAAACTGGTTTGATGTTTAATTTTGTGACCTGAGCTCTGGTTCAATACACATTATTTTCTGGTCTGGCTTCCTATCAAACAAGAATTCATCTGCACTTGTTTCATAGATGTAGCACAGACAACTTTTTATATAAAGTGACTTCAATGAAAGTAGATTAAACAGCAGCTTGATATCTTAACAGACTAAACTAGGATAAAAGAACAAAAGAAATCAGCAGTGTGGAGAGAGAGAATGTGGAAGCACCAGCGAGGTACAAGGTGAGAGAGAGAAGGCAAAGCCTGTAAAATCACATTGACTACTTTTTAATCATTCTATGTTTCTCCTGATGTACTATTTTTCAGGATACTTTTACCAATGTCAGGCTCCAAGGCCTGTAGTTCCCTGGGTTATTCTTCCATGCCTTTTTATAAATTGCAGCACATTTGCCTCTCTTTAGTCCCTTGTAGGGTTGCAAAATTCTGGGAATTTTTAAAAGAGGAAACTTTCCATGGGAATTTATGGGAATTTTGAGTTTTTTTGCACACTGATGGTTTTTGTCTCTGACCCTTATATTATCTTTGTCGTCAAAATAGACATACTGTTCCATACAAATAAAAACAGGCTTTCAAAACTTTATTTAGGTTATAATTTTGAACTTTATTGAACCCCCACAAAAAAGACCCATCTAAAATAAAATAAAAAGAGTGTCAGCTTATTTAGCCTGTAATTTGTCCTTATTTTGTCCCTTTGAGTCTTCTACTCATGAGTCTTCTACTCCTAATTGCTCCTCCTGATTCTCTGACTCTGACTCTGGCTCTGACGTGTCCATTTCCTCCTCTGTGTCAGTGTCTAGCTGTGTGGTGGACACTTCTGTATCTGGCTCAATAAGTTGTAGGTTCGCCCAGATAGCCACCAGTTTCTCCACTCTCTTGTTAGTCAGCCTGTTGCGCACCTTTGTATGCGTATTCCCAAAAAGTGACCAGTTTCGTTTAGCGGCCGCTGATGAAGGTGGGATTTGGAGTATCACCGATGCAATAGGTGACAGGGCCTCAGATGCACAAAGTCCCTTCCACCAGGTATGTGCACTGATATGCTTGCATGATTCCCATATCCCATCCCCATTCCAAAGACCTTGCTTGGTAGAGAACTTTGCCAGACTTCCCAGAACTTTGCCCACATCCAGATTGAGATGGTGTGAGAGGGTAGAAATCACACTGTAAGCGCTGTTGATCTGTTCTCCAGAAAGTATTGGTCTCCCAACATGCTTTGGGTCCAGCATGTATGCTGCAGTATGAATCGGCTTGACACAAAATTCTTGACGCGTCTGTATGAATTGAACAATTGCCTTCTCCTCTGCTTTGAGCAGCAGGGATGTGGGTAGGGCAATGCTGATTTGTTCTTTTAAATCAGTAAAAAGCCTGAGAACATCTGACAAGACAGCGTCATCTCCTTCAATCTGAGCAATTGCAGATGCTACTGGTGAGAGTAGTTTAAGGCTGCTAACCACTCTCTCCCAAAACACATCATCCAGCAGTATTTTCTTGACGGTGGTTTCCATATCCCCAGACTGGGATATTGCCATTTCTTGCAGCGACTCCTTACCCTCCAGAAGGCTGTTGTACATTATGACAACACCACCCCATCTAGTGTTGTTGGGCAGCTTCAGTGTGGTGTTCTTGTTCTTTGTCATTTGCTTGGAGTTGTAGGTTGCTGCAACTACCTGTTTTCCCCTGACATACTTACCAACTTGCTTGGCTCTCTTGTACAGTGCTTCCATGGTTCTCAAACCCATGATGTCCTTGAGGAGCAGGTTAAGCCCATGAGCTGCGCACCCAATAGACGTAATATGAGGATAGGCCTCCTCCACTTGAGCCCAAGCAGCCTTCATATTCGCAGCATTGTCAGTAACTACTGCAAAGACCTTTTGTGATCCAAGATCGTTGGATAAATGCTGCTGCATCTTTGTGGCATTCTTTACATATGGCTTTCTACAGTGTTTGCACATGTACACAGTCTTTCCATCTTTAATGCCTGGGGTAAAATGCTTCCACACATCCGACGGTAAACGTGGCATTGTTCTATGCAGAGAAATAAAGGGCATTCATCTCTGTCGAACTGCGGTCGATCAGCACGATTGCAACAGGGTGAGTACATTTTTGCTGATGCTCCATGTGATGGAAGCATGACCTGTACACACACGACGCTACATCACCAATAGTGTATTATTTTGTATATTTTAAATTGAAGGACAACAGAGTTCAACAAGTAACTGGTTTATTTGGTATAAAGTCTGATTTACTTACTGCATCATCACAACATCAGCAGAAAACAAAATGACTTCCCTCAGGACCCCTAACCTGGATCTTAAAAAAACTATAGCAGTCTTACAGATGCCTGCAGGCCAATCACAATTCGATATGCAAATATTACAAATAGAGGGAGCTAATCGCTCATCCACTCATCCAACCAATCAGGACACATTTGTTCACAGTCACACACAAAACTTGTAATTATTAAAACAAGCCAAGTAAGAAGATAAACATATATTGATTAAGAAATTCCTTAATAATTAAGATTCCATCTCTGTTAGTAATTTTAAGAGAGGACCTGTGGGGAAAAAAAAAAGAAATACAAAAAAAACAATATTATGCTAGCATATGCTTTTTTGGGCAAAATTCCCAAGCTAAACTTCCCGTGGAAAATTTCCGGAAATTTACCGGAAACTTTCCACCCCTTTGCAATCCTAGTCCCTTGGCGTATTTACTTCCATATTTAGCAAATCTCTTCATATATCTGTCGAGATGTGACCAATTTAAGTTGCCATCTCCTGTTTGCTAAGTTTTGAAGTTTGTCCGGACTGGATGTTTTGGTCTCTTTTCGTATCCTTAGTTTGTCAAATACACAATGAGTGATGCAACGACTGCACCTGAAACCAAGAAAATACAAGGAGATATGGGATCCCTTCCTGCAGGGACAACCCCATGCCCCCAAAAACAAAGGGACCTTTAACTTAATCAAAAGGAAAAATCCCCATCTCATCAGCCATCTCATCTTGCTCCCTCAAGATCCAAGCACCATCCCAATTGAACCTCTACACGTTCCCTTCTCTATGATCCAAGAACCAACAAGGAATGACCCTGTACGTAACAATATCTCTGCCATGTAGTGCGAAGAACTGGAAAGGTATATCAGACCGTCAATGTATGTATCTTTAAGTACGGTGTAACCTACTGCCCTTTTGTATTCCACAGTGACCTGAGACTGTGTAAATTCTCGCACAACTCAACAATAAAAAATAAAATTATAGGGGGGAAAAAAGATGGGATTAGGCACCTGAGTAATGAGCAGAGGCTGTAGAAGCTGGTAGTGTTTATATCTGAGAAGATAAGACTGACGTGATCTGGTAGGAATATTCAAGATCCTGATGGGCATAGATAAGCCGAGCGTCAATTTGTTGAATATAGTCCTGGATTCTGTAGCAAGGTGGTATAACATTAAATTTAGAACAGAGAGGGTGAAAAGATAGTTTAGATTTAACTATTTTATGCACAAGGTGGTGAATATCTGAAGTAAACTGCCACAAAATACAAGAAGACGTTAATAAACTTTCAGAATGGGTATGTAAATGGCAAATTAATTTTTAATATAGATAAGTGTGAGGTAGTGCATTTTGGTAGGAGGCCATATATTCTTAAGAGTAACTGGGGTAGAGGTGCAAAGGGGTTTAAGGGTACACATTCACAAATCATTAAAAGTAACAATGCAAATGAACAAGGCCATATAAATGCAAACAGCACAGGTTCATTTCTAGGGGAATATAATTGAAAAGCAGGGAAGTTGTGTTAAACTTAGAACCTTGATTAAACCATACAAGTACTGTGTACAGTTCTGCTCTCCATATTATGAAAAAGATATAGTGCACTGGAGAAGAAAAAGATTTACAAGAATGATGCCAGAACTGAGAGGTTATAACTATCGGGAAAGACTGAACACGCTGGGGCTTTTTTCTCTAGAAGAGAGAAGGCTAAGGGGTGGTCTTTAAAATTATGAAGGTGTTTGATATGGTCGACTGTAGAGAAGATGTTTCCACTTGTGGGGAAGTCCAAAAATTAGGGGCCATAAATATAAGATAGTCACTAATAAATTCAATAAAGAATTCAGGAGAAAACTCGAGAGTAGTTAGAATGTGGAACTTGCTACCACATGGAATAGTTGAGGTGAATAACATACATGCCTTTAGGGGGAAGCTAGATAAGTACATGAGGGAGAAAATAGAAGGATATGCAGAGAGGGTGAGATGAAGTAGTTTGGAGGAGGCTCCGGTGGAGCATAGACCAGTTGGGCCGAGTGGTGTGTTTCTGTGCTGTCAATTCTATGTAAGGGAGGCACTCCGGGATGACTGTATCAGCAACTTCAATGGATAATATCTGGTGGGGTATGAGAGGTATTATGGAATATATTTCCCAGACACTGAGACCAACATGATGGACCACAATGGCCATTTCCAGTCCTTAATATTTCTATGTAAATTGCAGTTTGTGATAAAAATGCAATTAACACGTTCTTATGAAATTCCACTGTCCGTTGTTGTAGAAGAGGCTTCAAACTATTTAAAGTAAACATGTTAACATCCTCATAAAATACAGGACAGGCGAATGACCTACAACTATGTTAAACATCTGCTGATACTGCAAACAGAAATTTTAGGGTATTTATGGGCTCCGGTGCAGGAAATGAAAGCAGGGTGTAGGGCCATGCTTCTATCAACAGATGGTGTTGTCATCATATTATAAATCAATCACTCAGCCATTTGACATAATGGCCCGGAATTACCGATAGGAGGCTTCCTGCGTGCAGATGCCTCCTATTGGGGAAAAAATCTACGCCCTTACCCGAGGGCTCCCAAGGTGCGGCCATTTCCGATCCTGGGCCTCTCCACAGTCGAAATACGCAAGGCCCACGTATCCCAGGGGTGCATGCGGTTTGCAAGCGTCCCTGGGATCATGTGGGCCAGGCGAGCCAATGGGAGAAGGGAATCCCCCTTCATACTTTTGACAGACCTGTCAAAAGTATAAATGTGGATCACTGAAAAAAGACACAAACATTAAATAAAAAAATTTTAAATCACATTTTTAAAATGAGTATAAAATTACATTAAATTAAATTCTAAACAAATGTAATTTTTTGAAAAAAATAAATTTTACGGGGCTAAAAATAAACTTGCCATTTTTAAAAGTATTTTAAAATTATAAATGAGTGGAAAATTATTTTTTTTGTACTTTTTAAAACTTATGCTGGTAAAAGCAGGCTTTTACCAGGCGTAAGATTTTTAAGTGATTTCAGCGGGTGGAGGTTCTGCAGAAAGCGGAACTCTCCACCCGCAGAGGCCCTTCTCCAGTGTGTACACACCTCGTACACCCGTAGGGATCGGAAAATACGGGCTAATGGCCCGGAATTTGCAAAGGGTTATAACAACAAACTAACAGCGTTCCCTATTATCACCACTTTAAAACTGGCCGCAACTTCAGGATGTAGCACATGCTCATCCTAACATGGAAATGCTGAATTGCATTCAGTCATTCACTGCTCCGACTGGCTACGCTGTGGCCACCCCCATAGCCATAATCAGTGAAACTGACGAAAACTTGGGCTTTTCTGCGGTAATATCTCTGTTAAATACCCCATTAAAAGTAAAGCCTTGTTGGATTAGGTGTAACTGGGGTTTTAACAGCGTATTGACTGCTAAACAAACATTATGTCCCTGAAAAATGAATTTTAATTTTGTGGAGTGTCAAATTTCTCAATTTTAATAAAAATTAAAAATTTTAAGAAACTTTAAAAAATAGATGTTTTTTAAAAGTTTGTTCATATTTATTTCAGGTTTACCTTTTCCCATGTGAGAGCCCCAATCTTTGTTTTGCTCTCTAACATTTAAAAAAAGTCAGAATAACTTCTCTTCCTGGTTCTCGGTCTGTGAGAATTCTGCATTGTGGTTGGCTGCTGCTCTTCTTTGGTATGGGAGTAGCAAAGCAAATCAAATGTCAATATCTAAGTTGGATATCCAGGCCAAAGCCTCCGGTTTAACAGCTTGGATATCTTGTAGGCTGCCTGCAAATTTCCTCTGAGGGCAGTGCTCAATGATGTGCTGCAGGGTCTGATTAGGAACTCCACAGTCGCATGATGGGATGCTTTAATCTTCCATCTATGGAGAAGGTGGCAGCATCTACCATGACCGGTTCTGAGGCGGCTGATGGTTGTCCACTGTTTGCGAGGAAGGTTTGATCCTTCAGGTTGTACTGTGGGGTCCTCTATAAAGAATCCATTCCGTTTTGATTGCTTAGACAGCCTGTTGACGTCACAGAAGATCGCGTTAGGGATTCTCCATTAACTTACACTGATATCAACTGCACATCGGTAAAGCCAAACTTCTCACCACCGAGGTCGCGAGATCTTTGTGGGCAGCTTTCTTCAGGGTCAGAGGCGAATGGCTTTGCTTCGCCACTGACTGCAAGTTATGGGCCAATTAGTAGAAAGAGAACCCAGCACCATCGACTGTCAATAATACATTGTCCCGAGTATTGTCAGTAATACATTGTCCTGAGTATTGTCAGTAATACATTGGCCCGGGGGGGTTCCACCAAAGTTACGGAACCTCCAAGGAATCATGGGGACACAGTTCCCTTTTATTCCTTACATAGAAACATAGAAGATAGGAGCAGAAGTAGGCCATTCGGCCCCTTGAGCCTGCTCTGTCATTTAATGAAATCATGGCTGATCATCCAAATTCAGTACCCTGTCCCTGCTTTCTCCCCATATCCCTTGATCCCTTTAGCCTTAAGAAATATATCTAACTCCTTCTTGAATATATTTAATGAATTGGCCTCAACTGCCTTCTGTGGTAGAGAATTCCACAGGTTCACCACTCTCTGGTTGAAGAAATTCTTCCTCATCTCTGTCCTAAATGGCTTACCCCTTATCTTTAGACTGTGACCCCTGGTTCTGGACTCCCCCGCCATCGGGAACATCCTGCATCTAGTCTGTCTAGTCCTGTTAGAATTTTATAAGTTTCAATGAGATCCCCTCTCATTCTTCTAAACTCCAGTGAATATAAGCCCAATTGACCCAATCTCTCCTCATACGTCATTCCTGCCATCCCCGATATCAGTCTGGTGAATCTTCGCTGCACTCCCTCCATGGCAAGAACATCCTTCCTCAGATAAGGTGACCAAAACTGCACACAATACTCAAGGTATGGTCTTACCAAGGCCCTCTACAACTGCAGCAAGACATCCTTGCTCCTGTACTCTAATCCTCTCGCTACGAAGGCCTTCTTAACCACCTGCTGCATCTGCATGCTTACCTTCAGCGACTGGTGCACAAGGACACCAGGTCTCGTTGCACTTCCCCTTCTCCCAATCTATTGCCGTTCAGATAATAATCTGCCTTCCTGTTTTTGCCACCAAAGTGGATAATCTTGCGTTTATCCACATTATACTGCATCTGCCATGCTTCTGCCCAATCAACCAACCGGTCCAAATCATACTGGAGTTTCTCGGCATCCTCACAGCACACACTCCCATCCAGCTTTGTGTCATCTGCAAACTTGGAGATATTACATCTAGTTCCCTCGTCTAGATCATTAATATATATTGTGAATAGCTGGGGTCCTAGCACCGATCCCTGCGGTACCCCACCAGTCACTGCCTGCCACTCGGAAAAAGACCCGTTTATTCCAACTCTTTGCTTCCTGTCTGCCAACCAGTTCTCTATCCAAGTCAGTACCTTACCCCCAATCCCATGTGTTTTAACTTTACACGCTAATCTCTTATGCGGGAACTTATCGAAAGCCTTCTGAAAATCCAAATACACCACATCCACTGGTTCTCCCTTATCTATTCTACCAGTTACATCCTCAAAAAATTCCAGTAGATTAGTCGAGCACGATTTACCTTTTGTGAATCCATGTTGACTTTGTCCGATCCTGTCACTGTTTTCCAAGTGCTCTGTTATTACATCTTTTATAATGGTCTCTAGCATTTTCCCCACTACCGACGTCATGCTTACCGGTCTATAATTCCCCGTTTTCTCTCTACCACCTTTTTTGAATAGTGGGGTTACATTAGCTACCCACCAATCCATGGGAACTGTTCCAGAGTCTATAGAATTTTGGAAGATGACCAGCAATGCAGCTACTATATCTAGGGCTTCCTCAAGTACCCTAGATTATCAGGCCCTGAAGATCTATCGGCCTTCAATCCCGTCAATTTCCCTAACACCATTTCCCTACAAATACTGATTTCATTCAGTTCCTCCCTCTCATTAGACCCTATGTTCCCCGACATCTCTGGGAGGCTATTTGTGTCCTCCTTTGTGAAGACATAACCAAAGTATGTATTTAATTGGTCAGCCATTTCTTTGTTCCCCATTATAAATTCCCCTGATTCTGACTACAAGGGACCTAAGCTTGACTTCACCAATCTTTTTCTCTTTACATATCTATAGAAGCTTTTACAGTCAGTTTTTATGTTCCCTACAAGCTTACTCTCATACTCTATTTTCCCCCTCATAATTAATCCCTTTGTCCTCCTTTGCTGAATCCTAAACTGCTCCCAATTCTCAGGTTTGCTGCTTTTTCTGGCCAATTTATAGATCCTCTCCTTGGATCTTATGCTATCCCTAATTTCCCTTGTTAGCCACGGTTGAGTCACCTTTTTTGTTTTATTTTTATGCCAAATGGGGATGAACAAATTCTGTAGTTCATCCATGCGATCTTTAAATGTTTGCCATTACCTATCCACCGTCAACCCTTTAAGTAACGTTCCCGAACCCATCCTAGCCAACTCGCGCCTCATACCATTGTAGTTTCCTTTATTTAAATTCAGGACCCTAGTCTCTGAGTCAAATACTTCACTCTCCATCTTAATGAAGAATTCGATCATATTATGATCGCTCTGCCCCAAGGGGCCTCGCACAACAAGATTGCTAATTAATCCTTTCTCATTACATAATACCCAGTCTAAGATGGCCTGATCTCTACATTGAGTTTAACAATTTCAGATAATTATCCCTGCCCCCATTTTTCATGCAGTATGATTTTTGCCATTCCCATTTGCAACATTTTATCTTTCCTGCCTCTTACAAAAGCACAGGGTGTTCTTTCTATTCCTTCCTCCCCTCCTAAACCGCCCCCCCCCCTGTCTCTGCACCTGCTTAATATCCGTTACATCTCCAGCTTTTTCCAGTTCTGATGAAGGGTCCCAGACGTGAAACGTTAACTCTGTTTCTCTCTCCACGGATGCTGCCTGGCCTGCTGAGTATTTCCAGCATTTTCTGTTGTTATTTTGGCCTGATCTCTAGTTGGTTCCTCGACATACTGGTCCAGGAAACCATCCCGTATACACTCCATGAATTCCTCCTCCACAGTATTATTACTAATTTGGTTAGCCCAATCTATATGTAGATTAAAGTCACTCATGATAACTGCTGTGCCCTTATTGCACGCTTCTCTAATTTCCCGTTTAATGCCATCCCTGACCTCCGCATTACTATTTGGAGGTCTATATACCACTCCCACTAACGTTTTCTGCCCCTTGGTATTTCTCAGTTCTACCCATACAGATTCCACATCATCAGAGCTAATATCCTTCCTTTCAATTGTGTTAATCCCCTCTTTAACCAGCAATGCTACCCCACCTCCTTTTCCTTTTTGCCTATCTTTCCTGAATATTGAATACCCCTAGATGTTGAGTTCCCAGCCTTGGCCACCCTGGAGCCATGTTTCCGTAATCCCAATCATATCATATTCGTTTACCTCTATTTGCGCAGCTAATTCATCCACCTTATTACGAATGCTCCTCGCATTAAGACACAAAGCCTTCAGGCTTGTTTTTTTAACACTCTTGGACCTTTTAGAATGATTATTTACTGTGGCCATGTTTGATTTAAACCCTTGATTTCTCTGACTGCCACTTTTTTGCTTTTCTCCTTCCTGTCTTTTGCTTCTATCCTTGTTTCCCTTTCCTCTGTCTCCCTGCACAGGTTCCCAACCCCCTGCCATTTTAGTTTAAACCCTGCCCAACAGCACTAGCAATCACTCCCCCTAGGACATCGGTCTCGGTCCTGCCCAGGTGCAAACCGTGCAGTTTGTACTGGTCCCACCTCCCCTAGAACTGGTTCCAATGTCCCAGGAATTTGAGTCCGTCCCCCTTGCACCATTCCTCTAGCCACGTATTCATCTGAAATATCATTCTATTTCTACTCTGACTAGCACGTGGCATTGGTAGCAATCCTGAGATTACTACCTTTGAGGTCCTACTTTTTAGTTAACTCCTATTCAGCTCTATTCAGCTTTTAGGACCTGATGGGCCTTCAATAACCACAAAACTAGAAGTTATAGACTTAAACAAGTTGGCTTTTAATCACTAAGATCAGAGCTAACATCTCAACACGCCGACTGGTTCACAGGAATGAGTCATACAGATCCTGGGATCTTTATGTAAGAGAAGTCAGGGGCGGAGCCAAGAGCCAAGACCTGGAACCTCCCAGGTTAGTCGGGAAAGAGGAAGTGAAACTATACACAGTGGGGGAGGGTAATATACATGAGTGCAAAACGAATACAGGATCAAGACAAACAGATTTCATTACATTCACCCCTTCTATAGATTTAGTCCATCGGGGTGATGTTTCTTAAAAGTTGGTATAAGTGAGTCTGTCAGGAGGTTTTGCAGTTCTCAGTGATCGGCGCAAAGCCAGTTGGGGTGCCTCTAGGGGAGTGGATTCTGGTTCCTCCACTGTCCGGGCCTCCGCAGTGTCTTCCAGGTTATTTGCAGTGTCCTCCAGGTTAAAGTTGGGTATTGATACCTTTGGGCGTCCTGTCTCTTTGTAGTGTAGGTCTTCATCGGGTAGTCTCCCATCGTTCTCTCCGCTCCCCAAGGGAGCGAGGTCTTTTATGGAAACAGTGTCCTCTCGCCCATCAGAGTATTCGATATAGGCGTACTGAGGGTTTGCATAGAGGAGCTGTACCTTTTCCACAAGGGGATCCGTTTTATGGCCTCTCACATGCTTCCGCAATAGTACTGTCCCCGGAGACGTCAGCCACGCGGGTAGAGATATGCCCGAGGTGGATTTCCGGGGGAAAGCGAACATCTTTTCGTGAGGGGTAGTGTTAGTGGCAGTACATAACAGAGACCTTATGGAGTGGAGCACGTCTGGGAGGACTTCCTGCCAGCGGGAGGTCGGAAGGCCTTTTGACTTTAAGGCTAACGTGACAGCCTTCCAAACAGTAGCATTCTCCCTTTCCACTTGCCCATTACCCCGGGGGTTGTAGCTAGTGGTTCTGCTAGTGGCTATCCCCTTCGAGAACAAGAACTGGCACAGCTCGTCACTCATGAATGACGTCCCCCTATCGCTGTGTATGTAGTTCGGCATGCCAAACATGCAGAATAAATTACAGAGACACTTGATGACCGTGGCACTGGTCATGTCTGGGCAGGGAATGGTGAAGGGGAAGCGGGAATATTCATCAATGATATTGAGGAAGTATACGTTACGGTCGGCAGAGGGAAGAGGTCCCTTGAAGTCCAGACTTAGGCGCTCGAATGGCCGTGTGGCTTTGATAAGGTGTGCACGGTCAGGCCTGTAGAAACGAGGCTTGCATTCCGCACAAATGCAGCAGGCTCTGGTCATTGCCCTGACCTCCTCGATGGAGTGGGGCAGATTGCGGGACTTTATGAAATGGTATAGTCGGGTGACCCCTGGGTGACAGAGGTCGTTGTGGAGACCCTGTAATTTGTCCGTATGAATGCTGGCACACATTCCCCGCGATAGGGCGTCTGGGGGTTCATTAAGGGCTCCCGGCCTGTACATAATATCATAGTCGAACGTGGATAGTTCGATCCTCCACCTGAGTATTTTGTCATTCTTGATTTTCCCCCTTTGTTATTAAACATGAAAGCCACCGACCGCTGGTCGGTGAGCAGAGTGAAATGTTTGCCGGCTAGGTAGTGTCTCCAGTGCCGCACTGCCTCCACTATAGCCTGTGCCTCCTTCTCGACAGAAGAGTGCCTGATTTCAGGTCCCTGAAGGGTTCGGGAGAAGAAGGCCACAGGTCTCCCAGCCTGATTGAGGGTCGCAGCTAAGGCAAAGTCTGACGCATCGCTTTCGACTTGAAAGGGAATGCATTCGTCCACTGCACACACTGCAGCCCTTTCAATGTCCTGTTTAATACTGGTGAAAGCCTCCCGAGCTTCAGCTGATAGTGGGAAGGACGTCGATTTAATGAGGGGTCGGGCCTTATCAGAGTAATTGGGCACCCATTGGGCATAATACGAAAAAAATCCCAGGCACCTTTTTAAAGCTTTGGGGTTGTGTGGCAGGGGCAGTTCCTTTAGGGGGCGTAATCGGTCAGGGTCCGGTCCAATTACCCCATCTTCCACCACACAGCCGAGGATACAGAGACGGGTTGTGTTGAAGACACATTTGTCTTCGTTGTAGGTTAGATTCAGCTTTAGGGCAGTTTTTAAAAATCTCGCAAGATTTAGATCGTGGTCTTGCTGGTTGTGCCCGCAGATAGTGACATTGTCCAGATAGGGGTAGGTAGCTTGTAGTTTATTCTCGTCAACCATGCGTCCATCTCACGTTGGAAGACCGAGACCCCATTTGTTACCCCGAAGGGCACTCTGAGAAAATGGTAGAGGCGCCCGTTCGCCTCGAAGGCGGTGTATGGGCGGTCCTCCGTTCTAATGGGGAGCTGGTGATACGTGGATTTGAGGTCGATAGTCGAGAAGACTCGGTATTGCGCAATCTGGTTGACCATTTCTGATATGCGGGGTAAAGGGTAGGTGTCCAGCTGGGTATAAATATTAACAGTCTGGCTGTAGTCAATTACCATCCGTTTCTTTTCGCTATTTTTAACTATGACTACTTGGGCACGCCACGGGCTGGTACTGCATTCAATAATGCCTTCCCGCAGGAGTCTGTCCACTTCCGCCTTGATAAAGTGTCTGTCTTCCAGACTGTACCGTCTACTTTTGGTCGCTATGGGCCTACAGTTCGGAGCGAGATTAGCGAATAAAGAGGGTGGGCTGATTTTTAAGGTTGATAGGCCACAGACTGTGAGTGGCGGCTGGGACCCGCCATATGCTAGCGTGACACTTTCGTGGTGGCACTGGAAGTCCAGGCCCAAGATTACATTAACACAGAGTTCTGGCATCACGAGGAGTTTAAAATCCTTGTAGTCCGTGCCTTTTACAGTCAGTGTTACCACACAGTAGCCCAAAATGTCCGAAGTGTGGGGCTTAGCAGCCATAGCAATTCTGCTCCATGTAGGGGTTACCGTTAATGAGTGCCGCCGTACCAGGCTAAGGTGGATAAAACTCTCGGTACTCCCACAGTCAATTAAACATTTTGTTAAATTCCCGTTTACCTGTATGTCCATCATGGATTTTGTCAACGGGTGTGGCCTGGATTGATCCACCGTGATCGAAGCCACTGTTGGGCCCTGGGCGGCCGTTGAGTCGGGAAAAGATGGCGGATCCCAAGATGGCGGCACGCACGAGGCGGTGACGGAGTTGGAAATCGGATTCCCCCTGCAGACTTTGCTAAAATGCCCCTTTTTCTTACATTTGAAGCATGTAGCGTCCTTCGCTGGGCATCGTTGTCTGGGGTGCTTGGCCTGGCCGTAGAAGTAGCATTTCGGGCCTCGAGACATTGCCACTGTAGTAGGACTCCTGGGTGAACTTCTGTGTGGGGACTCCGGCGGCGTAGAGCTGGTCTGAGACCTGGATGGGGAAGATGGCTGATTCCAAGATGGCGGCCCTCTCGGCGCGTACGAGGCGGTGAGGGCCGCATGGCCGGAAGAATAAGAGTCAGAGTTTTTCTGGGCCATGTCCAGCGATCGCGCAGTGGCCACTGCCTTTTTTAAGTCCAGGACCTCCTTCTCCAGCAGTCTCTGCCGGATATAATTCGATTTGAGGCCCGTGATGAAGGAATCGTGGACCAATTCGTCAGAGTACGCGTTGGCCGTCACGGCCTTGCAGTTACAGTCCCGGACCAGGTCCTTTAGGCCCTGTAAGAAATCGTCCATTGATTCCTCTGGTCGCTCTCTGCGTGTAGCCAGCAGATGTCTGGCGTACACTTCGTTTACCGGCCTCTGGTATTGGGCCTTCAGGATAGTGATGGCCTCCGTGTAAGAGGTGGCGTCCCGGATGAACGAATAAATCCGATGACTTACGCGAGTAGTCAGTAGACTCAGTTTATCTACCTCGCTAGCGGATGAGGCCCCCGCGAAGAGTTCGAAGCATTTGAGCCAGTGTCCAAATTGATTTGATGCTTCAGCAGAATGTGGATCCAAGTCCAGACGCTCTGGTTTTAGGAGTCGATCCATCCTAGTATTCTTTAGTGATTAAAATTGATGGGCCTTCAATAACCACAAAACTAGAAGTTATAGACTTAAACAAGTTGGCTTTTAATCACTAAGATCAGAGCTAACATCTCAACACGCCGACTGGTTCACAGGAATGAGTCATACAGATCCTGGGATCTTTATGTAAAAGAAGTCAGGGGCGGAGCCAAGAGCCAAGACCTGGAACCTCCCAGGTTAGTTGGGAAAGAGGAAGTGAAACTATACACAGTGGGGGAGGGTAATATACATGAGTGCAAAACGAATACAGGATCAAGACAAATAGATTTCATTGCAGGACCTCATCCCGGTTTTTACCTATATCGTTGGTACCAATATGCACCACGACAACTGGCTGTTCACCCTCCCCCTCCAGAATGCTTTGCAGCCGCTCCGAGACATCCTTGACCCTTGCACCAGGGAGGCAACGTACCATCCTGGAGTCTTGTTTGCGGCCGCAGAAACGCCTATCTATTCCCCTTACAATAGAATCCCCGATCACTATAGCTCTCCCGCTCTTTTTCCTCCCGTCCTGTGCAGCAGAACCACCCACGGTGCCAGGAAGTTGACTGCTGCTGCCTTCCCCCGATAAGCCATCTCCCTCAACAATATCCAAATTGGTATATATCTGTTTGAGAGGGGGATGGCTTATAGATTCAGCTTTTGCACTGTCCCCTACATTATTGCATTGTTGTCGTAATGGAATCTCTTTAATCATGCATTTAACTCCCTTATCTGACACTTCCTATAAACCAGCACATAGCACCGTGAGTAATCCTGAGATTACTACCCTTGGGGCCCTGCTCTTTAGCTCCTAATTCCTTTATGGGACTCCAGTTATCTTTCTTTGAATGCCACTGGTTTCAAGAGGAACTAAAGGCTCTGGCTGTTTCTCTTCCGTCTCCAAAATGTTTTGCACCCCCTTCCATTTTATCCCTGGCACCTGAGAAGCAATGCACCATTTGGGCCTATTTTAATTGGACCAATAGGGGTGACACCGAGTTGCCCCAATGTCACCTGACAAGAATCAGAACCAATGGTGCCCCCTTTAAGGGCACCACTACTAGAACAAACAAAACTATGGACCAATCAAACTAAAGATGCTTAAAATAAAGCAACAAAATCCCAACAAAACCAAAAGAAACAAATCATAATGTTATTTCCACTCTATTCCCTACGGTGCCCACCAGTTGCAGAAGGCCTCAAAATATACCGGTGGACACCGCATGTTCCCTCTCCAAAGCCACACAGACAATACAGTGGAAGGGAGGCAGGCAGTCAGAGTGCACCTGCCCCAACATGTGTCCCGCCCATCCTGGACCTGTAAATCGCTGTCTTGGCCAGACCCAGGAGAAGACCCACAAGAAGCACCTCCAACTTATCTGCCCCTCCTCTGCATTAGGTGGCCGAAGATCAGGAGTGCAGGGCTGAAGTGCAGGAAAAAATGGAGGAGCAGCCCCTTTCAATAGCTAAGTAGGGGCTGCAACCTCTGCAAAAGACTAGTTAAAACACTAGTTTGATCCCATAAAACACTAGTTCAGCCCCAGCTGGAGTATTGTGTCCCATTCTGGGCACCACACTTTAGGAAGGGTGTGAAGACTTTGAAGAGGGTACAGAGATTTACTAGAATGGTTCCAGGAATGAGGGATTACAATTATGTGGATAGACTGGAGAATCTGGTGGTGTTCTTCTTTGAGCAGAGAAGGCTAAGAGGAGATTTGATAGAGGTGTTTAAAATCATGAAGGGATTAGATAGAGTAAATAAAGAGAAACTGTTTCCAATGGCTATGGGGTCACTAACCAGAGGGCACAGATTTAAGGCGATTGGCAAAAGAACCAGAGGCGACATGAGGAAAAACTTTAAAGCAACAAGTGGTTAGGATTTGGAATGCCCTACCGGATAGGGTGGTGGATACAGATTCAATAGTAGCCTTCAAAATGGAATTGGATAAATACTTGAAGGAGAAAAAGTTGCAGGGATATGGGAAAAGAGTGGGAAACTGGGACTAATTGGATTGCTCTTTGAAAGAGCCGGCGCAGACTCAATGGGCCAAATGGCCTCCTTTGCTGTACCATTCTCTGATTCTTTGAAGTCATAAGCGGCCTGGGAATCCGTGAAAAAATGTAAAAATGTGTGCAGGTGCAGCCCGTACAGGAAACCCCTCCACGCAGAACTGAATTTCTAAGAGATGGCTCGCGTTGTGAGGGGGAGATTTCGAGGCCTTGCGCCGTTGAGAAATTTTGCCCAAATGGGGGTCGGGTCAGATGGGATTGCTCCACACGCTTGAACCTCCTCCATACACTTGGTAGAGTCAGGGCCGAGTAAAAACTGCTGATTGAAGGTGCTGTGAAAGGCAGAGCTTGAGAGCAGCCTCTGGTGGCAAGAAAAGCCTATTGCACTTGGTCATTCCAGGCAGTCTCCCATCCAAGTACTAACCAGGCCTGGCTCTTGTTAGACAGGATTGGGTGCTTTTAGAGTAGTGTGGCAGTAGGCACGCATCATTTGTGACTACAAAAGCACCTGTCTATTCCCCAGACTATGAACCCCGAGTACTGCTGTGTTTCAACACTTCACCTCCTCCCTTGGGCAACTACTTGCTCTACAGTGCTGTAGTTTTGCCTGTCAGTGCCCTCCTCCAAGTTGCCATTGTCACAGGTATGCAGTACTGAATACCTGTTTCTCGGTTGAACACTTGCAGGAGATCCCTGCACCGCCTCCTGTCTCCACTGCCTGCTCTAATGTATTGTGTTGCCAGATCCTCCTCAAGCTCAGAAACCTCAAGTTCGAGCACAAGCAGTTGGAGACACTCCCTGCACATGTGGTTATCATGGAAACACAAGGTGCACATATGACATCTCACAATGCACAGGTACCGCACATCATGGAGTTCAGCTGTTCCCTACCTCCACTAAATGAAAGATTGGGCCGGATTTTCCGACCCCCGTGGGTGCGTACGAGGTGTGTACGAGAATCCTCTTGACAGATCATCCGCCTGCCTGGGAAAAGGGCTTCTGCGGGCAGGGAGTTCCGCTTTCTGCACAACCTCTGCCTGCTGAAAGCCTTTAAAAATCTTATGCCTGGTAAAAGCAAGCGTAAGGCCTGCTTTTACCAGCATAAGAATTTAAAAAATAAATAAATACATTTTTTCACTCATTTGTAATTTAAAAATACTTTTAAAAAGGTTAAGTTTATTTTTAGCCCCATAAAAAACTTCAACTATTTTTTTCAAAAAATTAAATTTTTGTTTAAAATATTTAATTTAATGTAATTTTAACTCATTTTAAATGTGATTTAAATTTTTTTTAAAAAATGTTTAACTGTGTATTTAAATGTGATCCCCATTCATACTTTTGACAGGTCTGTGCGTAGAGACCTGTCAATAGTGTGAAGGGGGATTCCCTTCTTTGATTGGTTCCCCATGGCCCACGTGAGCCCAGGGATGCTTGTGAACCACCTGCACCCCTGGAATACCTGGGCCTCTGCCCGCGTGGACCAGGAGAGGCCCAGCATCAGAAGTCTCGGGACCTACGGAGCCAGCAGGTAAGTGCGTAGATTTTTTCCGACCGGAGGTATCCACACGCAGGAAGCATTGGATCGGAAATTCAGGGCCTATATTTTCTTAAAAGTAGAATACATCCATAAACTTGACCCAGTAATAAAACTGTTGGCTCTCAATAATTTGTCATGTTCCTTCCTCCGGGCCTTTGCCATTTGTAAAGCTGTTAAAAGTATTCAATGAATGGATGGGCTTGAAAGGATCACTCTGTACTCCTTCATTCGGAGTGTGAGCACAGCCCCCTATTCTTTGCACATCCTGGAATTACCTAGCCTTTTTTTAATGGATAGGTGGAAGAGTATGGTATAGCCAGAGACACTGTTACAAGGACCAATGCCTCACAACTTTCTCCTCTTTAGTTGCTGGGAGAACAGAAAGACTTGGGGAAGTTTTACTATGGGGTACCATAGGCAAATCAAACACTCCCTAATCTGATGCATGTTTCAGCAACTCTGGGATAAAAATTCTGCTTCTGTGCACACACTGGGAGCACTTACTGTGAAATTACACATAGCAATATAGAAAAATAGGAGCAGGAGTAGGCCATTCGGCCCTTTGAGCCTGCTCCGCCATTCAATATGATCATGGCTGATCCTCTATCTCAATACCATATTCCCATTCTCTCCCTATACCCCTTGATGCCTTTTGTGTCTAGAAATCTATCTATCTCCTTCTTAAATATATTCAGTGACTTGGCCTCCACAGCCTTCTGTGGTAGAGAATTCCACAGCTTCACCACCCTCTGAGTGAAGAAATTTCTCCTCATCTCAGTCCTAAATGTCCTACCCCGAATCCTGAGACTGTGACTCTTTCCTAAAGGACCTCGCACAACAAGATTATTAATTAACCCCTTAATTAACACAACCCCAGCCCGTGATTTAAAATGAATGGATGGAAAATCTATAGGCTAGTGGTACACAGTTTCGTGATATGCACTTCTGGCACACGCGAGGAGCCCAGAAGAGGAAGTTTTTTACTCGTGTATTTAAAACTACTGTGTACAGCAGAGTTCCAGGTACGAACACTGTCTACCCGAGCCTCACAATGGGAGGATAAAACTTCACTGCGCTGCTGGGTTAATACTGAGTGTGGATTTAGGGCACATGTTGTCACTTTAAAGAGGGAACTGCAAATAAGCCAAAAGCTCAGGTGGTCTGTCTTGTGTTTGATTTGAGAAAGGAAACAATTAAATGTGGTACAGCTTGATAGTAATGGATGGTTTGAAAGAACTGCCAAATATGGAGAATGGTATTGGGGGTTGGGAGTTGAGTCATGTGGAGCAGGCTGGGCCTGCACTAGAGGAACACAATACAGGAAACTTCGCGATATCCAGCACCGATGGTACCGGCGTGATGCCGATCTATGAAAACTTCCGGACAGACCAGCGCTAATGTTGAAGGATACGGAGGTTTCCATCTCCGTATCTGACAACAAACACTGTTGCTTAGCAACAGCTTGTAAACAGTCGGGCCCGTACCTTGGAAGCGTCTCTGTAGCTTAGCAACAGCTTCAGAGAGGCTTTCCAGAGACTGACTGTTTAAAAAAATGCTAGGAGAAGAAAAAAAAAGAAAAAAAACCTAACAAAACGGCTGCTGATTTCTGCTGTTAGATCGAGGTTTCCGGCCATACAACCTCCATAAACCAAAGTTTCCTGTATATGACTGTGACTTACATTTTATTGATGAGGTGCTGTCAGAATGTGATGATTAGTTAAGAATCTTTGGAATGTAGGACTTAACCACAATAAGCTTAAAACTAGTCACAGCTTGTTTAAATGAAGGAATGATGGTAAGGATTTTAAACGCTTCTGCTTAGCATTTATTTAGAGAATTTGGCATAAAAGATTCAAGGTTAATTAACCTCTACTGCTTTGTAACATAATCCTATTCCTTTTCTGTCCAATACAAGAAATCCTTTTCCCTTTCTATCCAATACAGGAAATCCTATTCCCTTTCTATCCAATACAAGAAATCTATCCACTACAAGACTGCTCCCAAGATTTGAAAACTCGTTCTGTAATACATTACACCTGATGTATCAACTATTCCTATTATAGAATCATTTAGGGAAAGAAATCTGCCGTCCTTACCTGGTCTGGCTTATATGCGACTCCAGACCCACAGCAATGTGGTTGACTCTTAACTGCCCTCTGAAATGGCCTAGCAAACCACTCAGCTGTAACAAACCGCTACAGAAAACATTAAGAATAAAACCGGACGGACCACCTGACATCGACCTCGGCACCAGCTATGGACACGACAACGGCACACCCAGCCCAGTCAACCCTGCAAAGTCCTCCTCACTAACATCTGGGGAACTAGTGTCAAAATTGGGAGAGCTGTCACACAGCCTAGTCAAGCAACAGCCTGACATAGTCATACTCACAGAATCATACCTTTCAGCCAATGTCCCAGACTCCTCCATCACCATTCCTAGGTATGTCCTGTCCCACCGGCAGGACAGACCCACCAGAGGTGATGGCACAGTGGTGTACAGTCGGGAAGGAGTGGCCCTTGGAGTCCTCAACATTGACTCCGGACACCATGAAGTCTCATGGCTTCAGGTCAGGCATGGGCAAGGAAACCTCCTACTGATTACCACCTACCGCCCTCCCTCAGCTGATGAATCAGTACTCCTCCATGTCGAACACTACTTGGCAGAAGCACTGAGGGTAGCAAGTGCACAGAATGTACTCTTGGTGGGGGACTTCAACATCCATCACTGAGAGTGTTTCGGTAGCACCACTATTGACCGAGCTGGCCGAGTCCTGAAGGATATAGCTGCCAGACTGGGCCTGCGGCAGGTGGTGAGAGAACCAACACGAGGGAAAAACCTACTTGACCTTGTCCTCACCAATCTGCATTGGTAGCAGTGACCACCACACAACCTTGTGGAGACGAAGATCCGTCTTCACATTGAGGACATCCTCCGTCGTGTTGTGTGGCACTACTATGGTGCTAAATGGGATAATTTCAGAACAGATCTAGCAGCTCAAAACTAGGCATCCATGAGGCGCTGTGGGCCATCAGCAGCAGCAGAATTGTATTCCACCACAATCTGTAACCTCACGGCTAGGGGACCAGTCCTGGTTCAATGAGGAGTGCAGAAGAGCATGCCAGGAGCAGCACCAGGCGTACCTAAAAATGAGGTGCCAACCTGGGGAAGCTGCAACACAAGACTATATGCATACTAAAAAGTATAAGCAGCATGCTATAGACAGAGCTAAGTGATCCCACAATCAACGGATCAGATCAAAGCGCTGCAGTCCTGCCACATCCAGTCGTGAATGGTGGTGGACAATTAAACAACTAACGCATGGAGGAGGTTCCATGAATATCCCCATCCTCAA